>NW_020664447.1:46598784-46857572 GCF_002925995.2 Terrapene triunguis
AAAAAAAAAAAAAAAAAAAAAAAAAAAAAAAAAAAAAAAAAAAAAAGCCTTGAATGCAAGTGAAGATCCATATTTAGCACTACTCAACTATACAGCTACACCTGCTGAACTGTGAAAAGTCATCCACTGCACTACTCTGCAACATATGTATAAATACTCAAATACCAGATATGGGACAAAAACAAAGGATGACTAAGGAGTCTGTGATAGTGATGAAAAGACTGGGACAGTACAAACAGACAAAATATTACAAGAAAGGAGAAAGACCTCTTTCACAGTTAAAAAACAAAGACTGAGTGAGACTTTGTCAAGATGGGTGCTGGCCACTCAAAGCTACAGTGATCAAAGAGGAGTCACCTTGTTCAAACTCTGTGACCACAGATGAAAGCAAAATCTTATAAAGAAATTGTAAACATCTTCTTAAAAACACCTGACAACTTGGCCAAGATAAGTGAAGTAAGAGAAGACGTACAAGTTGAAAACAATTCACAAACTGACCCTGTTACTGACAATGAGTCTGAACTGTCTGCTACAGACAAGGACTCCCCTAAAAGGGTTTGCAGTACAGCAGATCAGAAAGGTTGCTGAAATGCCCTAAGAGACTGATCAATATATGTTAAGGTTGTGCTAAAGCAACCTGAAGGGTTGTTAAATTAGTTATTGTATTTGTTATAGTTTGTTAGTTTAAATTAATACTGTTTTAGTTCAATCAGCAATTTAGAAAGGGATCTAAAGAAGAGAAGATGTGCTGTTGAATAAGTTCTCTGGGAAGTGTAGAGATGCCACACTTCCTGCACACTCTTCATGCAGTCTTTAGGGTTTCCTGTGACATGCTCCCTGTTGGGACCAGAAACAAAAAAGCCCAGTTTCAGGGCAGTCGTAGGCTGCAGCTACACAGAGGAGTAGACAGTTTGTTATCTCATTCTGTAAATAGTTCCTGTTCATAATAAAGAGTTTATATAAGAGTCTTTTCATCATAAATATACTACATTGCCATCCAATTTATAAGTTCTCAGCCATTTTGAGGTTATAAATTTTTCACCTGTGCAGTGTACAGCTACAGTAAGGCATATAACTATGCCATGCCAAGAGTCCTATACTACTGTGAAACCAGAGGTAACGCAACCAATCACCAGCCTTTATCTACACCTAATTTGCATGCAACAATTTCATTGGTTGTATGAGAGAGACTGCACAGATGGTGGATTATTTGGACCACCTGTCACACTCATGTAACAGCACAGGGTTTCAGCTACTCGTCCATGATAATGTTCCTGATATACTGAACTCCCTGCCCAACATTTTCTGCACTCTTAGTCGAACCTATTTTAACTGATTAATTAGGTGTTTTTCACTGGAGATAACACAAGGCCTTTAGAGATTCACAGAACAAAACAAATAAGATACAAAGATAGAAATGTATGTAATGATTTAAATCAAGAAAGGGATTTACTTCTCAATTCTGGGAATATATATTCTATTATGCTAATATATACCAAACCACTTTTTCTAGGTAGTAAGGAAAGACTTGACATGCTGATACATATGTTCTCATATGTCTATTTTAAAAGAGAGTTGCTTTTGGTGTATGTGGACTTTTACATGAGCAGGACAGTAACTGCAGTTGTCTATTGTCAAATTAGCTCTGAATCTTTTAACTTAAAAAAAATATTCCTAGTTACTCCTACCTCCCTCCACCAAAGTGACAAGTTTTTTCAGGGAGATTCTAGTGCCCTTGTCCCCCTTTTCTTCCACATTTAGGATATGTACACACTACAGCTTAAGTCGGTATAACTTACACTGCTCAGGGATGTGAATAAGCCCCTACCTCCAACCCCAAGCGACATAAGTTACACTGACCTAAGAGCTGGTGGTGTTGGCCGGAAAACTGGAGTAATAAGTCAATGGGAGAGCTCTCTCCTGTTGGCTTAGAGCGCCTGCACTAGCTATCCCGCTGTAAACTCTGTAATGTAGCCATAGCCTAAGTCTATGCTGTCTTCCTCAGTTCCTTAAGCACAACCATCGAGCTGCTGGCTAAGAAATAATAGAAAAAGTAGGGACTAAAAGGAGGACTCTCTTGCAGGGGACTGCATAATCTTCCAGTATTTTTTCCTTACATCATCTTGCTTTATGAACTTCACAGCCTTTTTTAACAATAACATTTTTGTTATGTTAAAAGGGTTATCAAAGCCCTTATTTGGATTTAAAAGATTATCAAAATAAACACTCAGCGGTTTGCTAACACTTGTTTACTATATAACAGCCACTACAATCCTGCCTCTAAAGTGGCCAATTAAATTGCTTTATAGAACCAGTGTAGCTACATTGGTGCAAAAGGTTAGCAAGTAACAGATTGCTACTTTGCTGTGGTGATCCGTAAGCGTAGGAATTTCCTTTCCCAGGAGTGTCTCAGCCCCTCCTTCACCACACTTAAACAATATCAAAAAACATTTATACTTACTTTTTTGTTTGTTTGGTTGGTTGTTTTTTTTTTTGTTCATTCGTTTTGTTTTGTTACAGGTCTTGTTCCTTTAATATTAAACTTTTCCTCTTTATATTCAGGTGCCTCTCCCCCATTTATCTACAGGTGGGTTGTTTTTTTTAAACTGTTTAGATTGCTGTTGGTCATGATTGTCCAGCAATGGTAACTGGGAACTCATAGGAGAGCTCTTTAGGATATTCACTATGTATTCTAAAAATTCACCTACATACTATAATTTCCCCCACAGCTCAGTCAAAAGCCATTGATTGACCAGGCAAGTCATAGCAATTTTTTTTTTAATTAAGGCTGCCTTAATTGCATCATTTTGAAAACAAACTAAGATCCTGTATAGAACTGAGAGAAGATTGGAATTTCTGTCCTGAAGGAAATTCTGGTATTTCAACATTTGTTTTCATCCCAAAATGGGACAAAAAGTCAAAATATCAAAAAAAAATTGTGGAATTAAAAGATCTGGAAAATTTAAATTCAGATATGTCAAAATGTTTTGTTTTGAGTCGATTCGATATTAAAGCATATCTGCCTACGGTGCCATGGTGGTCATGGGAGTTGTGGTTTGAGTGCCTTATGGCCTCATTTCTCACTATGAGACAGGCTTCCTGCTTGAAATACATTTCCCATTTTGCTTTGTCTGCAAAATGTCAGCTGGCTAGCTGACTGACTGACGTTACTCAGAAGTTTGGAATGTCAGAAGTAAATTGACAATGACGGATTAGCTGGCAGACTGCAAGAGAAATGGTCAAAGGTGCGACTTTTCACATGGATAGCGTGTGTGTGTGTGTAAAAATATATATCTACTCCTATCTGAAAATGGAGTACTACAAATCAGTAGTAGTCTTGATTTAAATAAGAATCAATATTAACACAAAATTAGCATACATATATTAGTGTCCGTTCAGTGACTGAATAAATAAAATTTCCTAGCGTGCATGACAGTGCATTGTGTTATCTGCCAAGCTATTTGGTCAGTCTTCTGTTGTCATTACTTCTTCCTTTGAAGTATAGTCCCCTTTCATCAGCTATAATGAAATCAAGAAGATTTATCCAAAGCTGATGCTACCCCATAGTATGGCTGGCAGGTGGTATTCTAGGATTAACATGACCATTTCACCACTAGAAAGAACTAAGTATATTACATCAGCAATATAGTAAGTTTTCACCATCACATTACAATTACACACTGGGATCTCCTACAAAGCACAATATTCTGAACATACCTAATCACTATTCTAAAACTAAAACTGTTTTCCTAAAAACTAATGACACCAACAGAAAACAAAATCCATAATGCTGTTCTTCCCCAAATAGAAAGCATAGATATAAAAATATTATAAAACGATATATTCTTAATTACTGAATCAGTAATTGGTGTTCAAACTGCTGAAAACTACATTAATGCAATGTAAAAACTGCACAGTTAAAATCACTACCAGGAACACAATCCATGGCAAGGTTAACTTGGTTGGATTGCACATCCTGTACTTCATTATTTGCATTTAAAAACAAAAACATGGCATGAGACTTATTAAGTTTTGCATTTTTTAAAAAGCAAAACCAGAAAATCCTATGTATGTGCAATATGGACAAGTTAATTTTGTGGATGGAACCTTAATTTGCCATAAATTTCTCTGATGCAGGCTTTTTTACCTGGTATTATCTGAATCACATGATCACCAAAAACAAACAACTCCCCTCCCCCAGAAAAAAAACAAAACAACAAAAATAAAGGCTTGATAATTATCGAACACATTTTACCAGAAGAAATGTTTGACAGGAATATCTGGCTTTAAACATACATTTTAAATGTGAATGATATTGTTCATCTTAAGAGGATTTGTTGTGTTTGCAAAAGAACAAATGAACTATTTTAGCCATTTTAACAAAAATTAAAAATGACATGGCAACCTGGGCAGCAGTGACCATGAGATGATCGAGTTCAGGATCCTGACAAAAGGAAGAAAGGAGAGCAGCAGAATACAGACCCTGGACTTCAGAAAAGCAGACTTTGACTCCCTCAGGGGACTGATGGGCAGGATCCCCTGGAAGGCTAATATGAGAGAGAAAGGAGTCCAGGAAAGCTGGCTGTATTTTAAAGAAGCCTTATTGACGGCACAGGAACAAACCATCCCAATGTGCAGAAAGAATAGCAAATATGGCAGGCAACCAGCTTGGCTTAACAGAGATATCTTCGGTGAGCTTAAACACAAAAAGGAAGCTTACAAGAAGTGGAAAATTTGGACATATGACTAGGGAGGAGTATAAAAATATTGCTTGAGCATGCAGGGGTGTAATCAGGAAGGCCAAAGCACAATTGGAGTTGCAGCTACCAAGGGATGTGAAGGGTAACAAGAAGGCTTTCTGCAGGTATGTTAGCAACAAGAAAAAGGTCAGGGAAAGTGTGGGACCTTTACTAAACAGGGGAGGCAACCTAGTGACAGATGATGTGAATAAAGCTGAAGTACTCAATGCTTTTTTTGCCTCAGTCTTCACAGACAAGGTCAGCTCCCAGACTGCTGCACTGGGCAGCACAGTATGGGGAGGAGGTGAGCAGTCCTCAGTGGTGAAAGAACAGGTTAAGGATTATTTAGAAAAGCTGGATATGCACAAGTCCATGGGTCCAGATCTAATGCATCCAATGGTGCTGAGGGAGTTGACTGATGTGATTGCAGAGCCATTGCCCATTATCTTTGAAAACTTGTGGCAATTGGGCAAGGTCCCGGACGATTGGAAAAAGGCAAATATAGTGCCCATCTTTTAAAAATGGAAGAAGGAGAATCCGGGGAACTACAGACCAGTCAGCCTCACCTCAGTCCCTGGAAAAATCATTGAGCAGGTCCTCAAGGAATCCATTTTGAAGCTTGGAGGAAACTTGGAGGAAAGGAAGGTGATCAGGAACAGTCAACATAGATTCACCAAGGGCAAGTCATGCCTGACCAACCTGACTGCCTTCTATGATAAGATAACTGACTCTGTGGATATGGGGAAAGCGGTGAACGTGATATACCTTGACTTTAGCAAAGCTTTTGATACGGTCTCCCATGGTATTCTTGCCAGCAAGTTAAGAGTATGGATTGGATGAATGGACTATAAGGTGGACAGAAAGCTGGCTAGATTGTTGGGCTTAACGGGTAGTGATCAATGGCTCGATGCCTAGTTGGCAGCTGGTATCAAGCGGAGTGCCCCAGGGGTCGGTCCTGTGGCCGGTTTTGTTCAACATCCTCATTAATGATCTGGACGATGGGATGGATTGCACCCTCAGCAAGTTCGCGGATGACACTAAGCTGGGGGGAGAGGTAGGTATGCTGAAAGGTAGGGATAGGGTCCAGAGTGACCTAGACAAATTGGAGGATTGGGCCAAAAGAAATGTGATGAGGTTCAACAAGGATAAGTGCAGAGTCCTGCACTTAGGATGGAAGAATCCCATGCACTGCTACAGGCTGGGGACCAACTTGCTAAGCAGCAGTTCTGCAGAAAAAGAACTAGGATTACAGTGAACAAGAAGCTGGATATGAGTTAACAGTGTGCCCTTGTTGCCAAGAAGGCTAATGGCATATTGGGCTGCACTAGTAGGAGCATTGCCAGCAGATCAAGCGAAGTGATTATTCCCCTCTATTCGGCACTGTTGAGGCCACATCTGGAGTACTGTGTCCAGTTTTGCCCCCCCCCCTTTCCTCCCCAGATAGGATGTGGACAAATTGGAGAGAGTCCAGCGGAGGGCAACAAAAATTATTAGAAGGCTGGGGTGCATGACTTATGAGGAGAGGCTGAGGAAACTGGGCTTATTTTGTCTGCAGAAGAGAAGAGTGGGGGTGGGGGAGATTTGATAGCAGCCTTCAACTCCCTGAAGGGGGGTTCCAAAGAGGATGGAGCTAGACTGTTCTCAGCGGTGGCAGATGACAGAACAAGAAGCAACGGTCTCAAGTGGCAGTGGGGGAGGTCTAGGTTGGATATTAAGAAAAATTATTTCACTAGGAGGGTGGTGAAGCACTGGGGAGGTGGTGGAATCTCCATCCTTAGAGGTTTTTAAGGCCCAGCTTGACAAACCCCTGGCTGGGATGATTTAGTTGGGGTTGGTCCTGCTTTGAGCAGAGGGTTGGGCGAAATGACCTCCTGAGGTCTCTTCCAACCCTAGTCTTCTATGATTCTATGAGCTTGGAATTTTAAAGTCAATATGAAATACTAAGTTTCACTAACTGCGCTGCAAGACCAATCTGCCTAGCTGACCTATAAAGAATTTTAAATGGGACGTGGAAAAGAAAGAAAGACAATGGGTTTGTGACTTTTTTATTTTACTCTTTCTGATGTATAAAGAAGAAACAAAATCTTGAAAGAATTCATACACACATTAGAAATTCAAGACTTGTCCACCCTATTCTCACTTGAAGTCTCTATGGATGACTAGAGAACTGGTTTAACATCACCAGTACACGAAGTGAAATCTGAACAATTGGGAGAAGGGGTTTTTAGTCAGTCAGTTTTAAACTAGTTGTTTTTGTTAATACCTGTTTAATTCAAAGGTGGTGGCAAACAGTTGGGAAGAAAAATGTCCTTGTTAAAAATACAAACTTCATCATCCCTGTAATTAAGGGCTAAGACACTCCAGTCCTCTGGTTGTCCAAGTAGAGGAGAGACTTGTTTTTCCTCAAATTTCAGCAAAACACAAGTATGGGAAAAAACAACAAAACACACAAATAAAACCACCAAAAATAACAACATAAAAAAGCAACAGCTCACCTCCACACCTTTCAGGTGCTGTGAATACATCATAAAGAAGCAAAAAAAAAAAATGACAGTCCCAATTTCCCCCCTCATTCCCTATTACAAATTATTTAAGTGGTTTGGAAAACTACAAGTTGCCATGAAAATTTCATTAGCAGAGATACAAATGAGAGGCCTACAGGGACTGTTACAAGAGCACAATTAAATTATTTCTACTCAGCCCCTATCCATCCAACCATATGGTTGGCTAGGGGATTCCTTTAAATAGGGGTGACAAGGAGAGTCATCATGGAAAAAATAGTTATATTCAGCCAGGGCTGGCTCCAGGCACCAGCACAGCAAGCAGGTGCTTGGGGCAGCCAACAGAAGGGGGCAGCACATCTGGCTATTCGGCGGCGGGTCTGTCAGTCCCTCTCGGAGGGAAGGACCTGCCGCCGAAGAATGAAGTGGCGGTGGTAGAGCTGCCGCCGAAGTGCCACCGATCGCGGCTTTTTTTTTTTTTTCCCCGCCACTTGGGGTGGCAAAAATGTTGGAGCCGGCCCTGTATTCAGCATTTTTGGCAAAAAATAGCATCAAGCTGTGGTAGAACACTTACTTTTGGCCTAATTGAGTGAGAGCACATTTTGTTGCCACAGTCAAAGCTTTATTTTTCCACTGGCTCATCAAACCACATACTAATGTGTCTTTATTAATACAGGCTATTCTATGTTAAATATATTTGACCATTAATTATGAACCCTGATAAAAAAAAATTATGTTACAGCACAAATCTTCATAAATGTTACAATACTATTGTATTTTAAATTCCTTAAAATATCTTGCTTATTATAAAACAAACCCTTGAGCCAGATGTTTCAGACAGTTTGCACAGTTAAAGAAAATTATGATTCACATGAAACTTCTCACTCAAATCAGCTCAGGAATGTAGGCCAAACCCTTTGAAAAGGAACAAATGCCAAGTCCTGCTCTTCATGACAAACACTGTGGAGCTGCAGGTCAGGATCCTCAGTGGTTTGGTCCTCAGCCTGGGTGTCCATGCAATAGGTTTTGGCTACAGGATATGGAGAAGAATGGTGGATGTGGCCTGCTGCTCCCCAATACACAGGGTTATGGTTCACTCACTCCACACTATATGGAAACCCACTCTCCATGCCCACAGCCCACCTTTCTAGGGTGAGCTGCACAGAACTCCACGGGACACAGGAAAAGTCCACCTGCATAGGGTTTCTTGTTTTTATCTTGCATGTCACTGCAGAAAGTTGTAAGCTGTTTTGGGCCATATGTGCCCGTGTAGAGAGCACCAGAATTTGGTCCTACAGAATGAATTTGCTTCACACAAAAACATAGTAACAAATATACAGACAGGAGGTTAAATAGGATCAGTAAATGGGGGAAACTATGCATGTTTAGTGGTTACATGTAGCATGACAGGCATATCACACTGGGGCAAGACCTTGCGAGAAACTCCCTTTTTCAGCCATTGTAGATGAGATATCACCAAGACAACATTACTTGGTGTCCAAAGCAGGTGCACACAAACCTCCACATTCTCCTCTTGTCAATGCAATCTATAGATTAGCACCAAAATTAGCCTCAAAAGAGAGGGTAATTACAAAATGGAGGCTAGATTTAGGGATTTAAATCAAGGAACAATAAAGGCCCAGATTGGAGAACTGCATAGTATATGACTTTTGCAAGTCTACCAGGAACATTTGCATACACATAAAACAATTGTTCACAGCCTAAGGGCTATAAGGGAATGAAAAGAAACATAATATAATGCAACGTAGAAAATAACTACCTTCAATGCTCTGTGGACCCACTAGATTCATAGCCTGGTGTGCTGGATATTCTACTCGGGGTCTGGCAATGCCCAATTGTTCCATAACCCCATGAAGGAGTCTTTGAATATCTGCTTCAGAAACTCTATCTGGGGTCCTAGGACTGTGACTAGAAGCCAAAGCCAATCCAAATGCTAGCAAAGATACCATGTTATAAAGCAACGTAGTTGTCATTCTGATGGCCATTTTTAACCTGTGAAAATAAAATACATTAAATAGATGATAAATGATAAAGTGAGTAAAATACTGACTGCATATCTCAAAGAACTTGTGAGGTCAGCTTCCATTATCAGCTAAAAGAATTTTTCAAACAGGGAGGTGAAATTTTGGGGGAGAAGATTGTGGGAGTCAGTAAACAATTTCTGCATAGCATTGATTCATAGCATTTATTAATTACCTTTCTACCATGATAAAACAAAATGGACCCACTGATTCACTTGGAAAACTGAAGGGTTAAAAATTAGCTAGGTAAAGTTAGAATGCATGGTTCTTCCTTCTCCCCTGTTTTAATTTAGTATTTTAAAGTATGTCATAAAGCTACAGTGGGAATACTAGGAATTGCTCAGTTTTGTGCTGTCCTTTTCAAACTTTACTCTTCCACTTGCTCTAAGAAATGAAATACTCCCAGTTTCTTTTTAAATGGGTTGTATAACATTTTTATCTCCCTCACAGATTGACAACCCATTACACACGCTCCCTCTCTCTCTTCATTTCTCCCCATCTAGAACAAACAGGCTTCATTTATTCCACTTGAATACGTTTCACCAAATGGCTGCTCTGCCCGCATGAGACAGGCACAGAATCCAGTAATGACCACTTGCCATTCTCTTTATAAAACTACGTTTTAAACAACCTGTTTGTCCTTTTTGGTCAGCTGCTGTCATAGGAAAACGGATTTATTAGTGTATGGTTATGTTAATGAAAGTCTATATTATTCACTTGCCCTGCTTTTCCAAGCCAGAGACTTAAAGATCTGTTTCTCCCTTTATGGTATTTTTTTCCTAATATAATAATGTACAGTAAAATGGCCTTGAGCCCTGGGGTAATAATGGCAGAGAAATCCCACCTAAAAAAAATTGGAGAGAGAGAGAGAGAGATTCTCCTCTTCCCTGCGTGTGGCTCCCGAATGCCCCACATCCTTGCTCTGTCACTTGATCTCCAGGAGATCTTCACCTCACTCACTGGCAACAACCTTGGGCATTTGAAAGAAAAATGGATCCTTTCGGGCTACTAGATAGATAAGGGGTAAATCTACCTTCCTCCTGTGTGTGTCTGTCTGTCTGTCTGTCACGCACACACAGCCTGTGCCTCTCCTCTCCAGCCCCAGTAGAATCCTAAACTTAAAACGCCCCCGAAAGCCAGCCTCGCGGATTATTCCCTGTATGCAGAGCGAACCCCATCCGCAGGGCTGAGCAGCATCAGGGTAGAAAACACCTGCCCCTCCCCCGCGCCCCACCCAACCCTTTCAGCCCGCTCCTCTGCCTGCAAGCAGCCATGGAGGCCGCCCCGGCGGAGGCACAGGCGAGATGCGCGGCACTCACCGCCCGGCGCTGGGGAAGGCGAGCTCTCGCTAGGCAGATGTGGGGTGGCACCGGCTGACTGAAGCGCCGAGCAGAAGGAGGCGGCAGCCTGTGCTGTGACCATTCATGCGCAGTCCCAGCCCCCTTCCCCCGCCTTGCCTTGTCCCTGCGGCAGGTGCGGGGGGGAGGTTGTCATGTCGGCAGCATCGGTTTCAGCGAGAAGCTGCGGCACAGGGACTAGGCATAACAGGGCCAATCGGCCCCCTCTGCACACACACAGGGCAGCCTAGGCACCAGGCACCCTCTGTATACACAACACTGTGTGTGGGTCACACACGCCACAGATATACAAGAGCTGACCTCCACAGTTACCTACCCAGCAGGGTGAAGTGTGCATATAGTTCATATATACACCCACACACGATGTGCATTTACACACGCACACACAGGGACTGCATGGTGCAAACATAACACAAACCAGTAGGTGACAATCTGAACAAACTAGACGGGGTGGGTGGGAGGGGAGTGTTAAAGGCAACTTTTTGCTCTATATGAGACTGAAAGGGACACCCATACATCTCCTGGACGATTCGGCAGCTCATGTTCAACCGCTATTCAAGTTGTTTTGAATAGAAAGACCATTCTGCTGCTAAATAGGTTAGGACGGTAATCAGCAACAGATAGGGCCTCAAGGGAAAACAGCCAGGACATGTAGGTGGAAGAAGCCAGGATAAGAGACACCCTAAAAATTCTCATAAGTGTCTGAACAGATCTAACTGTAATGGTAAAGCAGATGGCAAAAGTAGTCTGGAAGGTGTTTATCGGATAACTCATTACAGAAAGAGTGAGCAACTAAATTGGACTTTTCCCACATTCCCAATTAGGTTTTTTGACCAACAGTTCTTCAGAGTTGATTTCCTACGTGTAACTGCAGATTCAGAGGGCAACAATATAAAGTGACGGTTGATGTGAGTGCTGTAGGAGCCAGTACCTTGGCTGAGCCCATTTGTACAGTCACCTATCATGGAGGACACGCTTGCCTCTGATTAAAGTATGTTTGCAGTGTTGTAGCCATGTTGGTCCCAAGGTATTAGAAAGAGAAAGTGGGTGAGGTAATTTTTTTTTAAAATCAGATCAACTTCTGTTTGTGAAATAGACAAATTTTCAAGCTGCTCAGAGCTCATCTTCAGGTCTGATTAAAGTAGCAAGATTGAGTGCTAAAAATCAAAGGAAGGTTTGGTGAAATGAAGACCTTTATCATTTATTTGTGTGTTTGAAGAATAGTAACTATTTAAAAAGTGATTTTACAATATACAATACCAATGTTACCTGAGGTAAAGAGCACTTAATTTTTCAACCTGAATAAAAAAATGTCTCCAAAGAGAACTAGCCTCAGCAGCTGTGCTCCACACTTCTGGTGTGTTGTTTTTTGAGATATACTTTGATCAATGCACTAATCCCTTCCAGGGATCTTACCTTCAGCTAGGTAGTTTCTTATGCTTTACATTAGGGCCATGAGACTTTCAACAGGATGTTTTCAAAATCCTGCTCTACCACTTTCAACATCAGTTGCTGCTTGACTAGTGTACTTATGTTAGGGTATGATGGAGAACTTTCCCCAGTTATTAACATATAGGGTGACCAGACACCAAGTGTGAAAAATCGGGACGGGAGTGGGGGGTAATAGGAGCCTATATAAGAAAAAGACCCAAAAATCAGGACTGTCCCTATATAATCAGGACATCTGGTCACCCTATTAACATATTCTGCTTGGTTAAAGAAGTAAACTCACATCTGTAAGGCTTAGAGTAACTCCAGGATGAATGTTAAAAGAAATTACAGATAATGATAAGAAAGTAACTGGTGGGAAATGGGTCTCACTAACACAGTAACAATACACTCCACAGCGAATGTGAATCTATGCCTTTTGCACAACGGATATTTTCCAATAGTCAAACCGAACACACATTTAGTAGAGATAAACTAGACATTAAACAGGAGAATGTCTTGCCTAAGCCCCAGACTAATTCATGAACAAGGGGAAGATAGGCATTCAGTGGACTAAGTCTTGTGTGTGGTCCAATCCAGTAGGCATACTCATAGGCCACTTACCGGCTCAAGTCCCATTCAAAATTGAAGGGGAACCTCACACCTTATAACTTTTACCCCAGCCATTAGAGCACCCACCTGGGATGTGAGACCCAGGTGCAATTCTTCTTTCAGCAGGGGAGAAAGCAGAACCCTCTTCAAATTCAAAGTTTTTGGGCCGAGGGCCACATCTGGGTGGGGAAATTGAATGCAGGACTGGGGCAGGGTTTTGGGGTGCAGGGTGTGGGAGGGGGTTCAGTGTGCAAGAAGGGGCTCAGGGCAAGGGATTGGGGCAGAGGAGGGGTGCGGAGTGCAGGAGGGGGCTCAGGGCAGGGGTGCAGCAGGGGGTTGGGTGTACGGGGTGCAGGGTGCAGCAGGGAGCTCAGGGCAGGGGTTTGGGGTGCAGGAGGGGTTTGTGCTCCGGGCTCCAACCTGGCACCGCTTACCTCAAGTGGCTCCGGGGTGGCAGCGGTGCACAGCGGGGCCAGGGCAGGCTCCCTGCATGCCTAACCTGTCCCTGACCCCACACTGCCCCCAGAAGCGCTGCGGTCCCTGGGGGAGGGAGATTGGAGGGCTCTGCATGCACTGCCCTTGCTATGCCTCCAGGTATCTCCCCCGAAGCACCCATTGGCCACGGTTCCCCGTTCCTGGCCAATGGGAGTTGCGGGGGGCGGTGCCTGAAGGCAAGGGCAATACATGGAGCCCTCTGGGGCCTCAGGGACGTGGTGCCGGATCCAGGCCGCAGTTTGCCCACCCCTGTTCTAGCTAGATGCCCTAACATCTGGACTACATCCAGGGTCATTGTCATGTTCACTCTTTCTGCCTCAGACTGTTTAAGTATATATCCACAGTGGAACAGTCATTCAGTCAGAGAGAGACTCTGCAGTCTAGTGGTTAAGGCACCTACTGGGGAAATAGGAGAGCCCAGGTCCAGTCCCCCAGCACTAATCACTCTTCCATTATTTATCTAGAGCAGATGAGCTTAAACAAGAGACTGAGGGAACTTCCCCCATCAGAATATCCCATAGCTAAGTGATTAATGCCCTTGCCTAAGAGGTGGGAGACCCCTCTTCAAACCTTCTCCCTAGCTCTGGCAGAGAGCGGGGAAATTGAAATTCAGTCTCCCCCTCACACAGGGAAGTGCTTTAACTACTGGGCTGAAAGTTATGAGGTGGGCATTAGCAGCTCCTCCTCCTCTGGCCACTTTGTGCAATTCAAGACAGGCACCTAACTCATTCCCTCAAGAAGCAGTTCAGGCAGCTGGTTCCCATTCCCAGATTGCTAAACAGACACAGTCACATGCCTACAGCCTGAATTTACACACCTGTCTTTGAGAGAGGTGTGGGGCTTTGCATACACCCCTGCTATCAGCATCTCCCATTGGCCAGGTTAGGCAGAGTCTCCTAACATGCTGGCTTTTGTAGATCACATTCTGATGCACCTCTCTCTCCCCATCTGTTGCATAGGGAACCTAGGCACCTAGTTCAGGCTTGGTGGATCACAGTGTTCCTGTGATTTTTCTAGGTGCCTAAAAGTTAGGCACTGTGATACTCAGCATTGCACCACCTAAGTCCCTTTGTGGATCTAACCCCTAATAGTTAAAGAAAGTGTAAAACCTGGTTTTATCCTTAGTTGTAGAGTAAGATGGCCACAATTAGCCCTCTTCACATAAGTGGCAACTTTTTAATAAGTCTGCTTGTTGGCTACATTGCACCGTTTATATAAAGGGGTTTTACTCTGTGAACTTTCAACTGATTCTTCAAAAATAATGGGTAGTTGTAAAAAGCTGGTCATAGCTCAGTTACTCTGTACACCAGTGCTCCCCAAACTGTAGGGCACAAACCCCTACGGCGGGCATGGTCACTCAACCTCCATATTTGGAGGCACGACCTGAATAGCGTACCAAGATGTTTTGCCATACTTCCATTGACTTATTTTAAATTTTCTTTTGGGGGCAGGTTATGTTGTATGGAGGGTCCTACCTTTCCCCTAAGGAAGCATGGGGGAATTTGGTTCAGTTCACAAACCTTCTCACAGGTGGTGAGGTAGGCATCGATATCTCCCCCGCTCCTAGAATGAGGCCAACAATTTAGCATCTATTGTCCCTGCAAGGTGGGCACCCCAACGGTCTCTCCCTGCTTACCATTCTCTGTTGTCTCTCATTCCTCTGCTTTTCCATGTGCAGTTCAAGTTGTTGCTGCTTTTCATGATCCTTGTTCGTTTTCCCACCCTCTGCTAGTAACCAGGGCCTCAATCTCCAGACTCTGCTTCTCTACATAGAGCCTCTCTGCATCTAACTTTAGCCTTTGCTACTCCAATGCCAGAGATGGGGAACTGGCCCATGCAGACACCCGGCTGCTGTGGCTACTAGCTACTGTTCTTGGGCTCTCAGACTCCTGCCTGGGTGTGGACCTCAGCTCTGGGCCCAATCATCTTGCTTCAGCCATGCAATCAGCTGTGCCTTAACTTCCCAATGCTTAGGCCTCTCCCCCCACACAGTCAGCAATGTCCTTCTTAAGGAAGTGGGAATAGGCCATTTTCTTGCTGTTTTCTCTGTTTTTACTGCTGCAAGTCACTTATTGCAAAATACGCTTGGTGCATTAAGTAACCAGCCTTTGCTTCCAGTCATATATCCACAGGGTCTAGTCTATACCTCAGCCTGTCACCAGTCTCTTGGCAGTGACCCCTTTAATGTGTCAGGCCCCAAGGACCTACACTGTTCCATAGGGGCAGGACTGTGGCTCCAAGACTCAGACTGCATCTTTGGTGCCAGAGATCCTTGTTTCTCTCTCTGGCTCCCTGCAGTTAATCCAGACTCCTGCAGGAGGCTTATACTGTACCCCTTCAATGCTCCCAGTATTTACAGCGACACAAGCCAAAATTCCAAAACAAGGTAACTATTTATTAGTCACCCAGCATACTGAACCTGGAAGTCCTTAAGTTAGCAAAGAGAGGCAGCAGTTATGCCACAGCCCATCCTATCCAAGCTGCGGTGGACTCCACCCTCGCTTTGGCTCCTTGTCCCCTGTGCCCAGGTCAGAGCTTCCAGCCTCTTCCAGAAGCCTATTCTTTATCGTTCCCCTGGTCACAGTTCAGTCCTTTTCCCCCCTAGGTTAGGCCATACTGAGTTCACATTTCCCCCCCTCCGTCCCCAAGCTTCCTGCTATTATCATCATTGGTGATCCCTCGATTCGAGGATGATCTCTACCATGAATTTACATTTGGGGCCTACAATGACTCAGGAATCTGATCCGGGAACCACAGATCTGCCCGCAGTAGGAACAGACATTTCCTGGTGGGTCAGCTGCCTGCTAGGAGAAAGTTCTTTTTCCTTCCTTCTCTCTCTTCAGCTTCAAGGGCAAGGCGCTTCTCCATTGGGATCGGTTGGTGGCTTGCTCCTCCCAGTTTGTGATGTCCACATCAGTTTTCTTGACATATGCTTTCAGTGTGTCTTTGTAGCATTTCCTCTGACCACCATGGGATTTCTGACCATGTGTGTGCTGAGAGTTGAGGACTTGTTTTGGGAGGCGAGAGTCTGGCATCTGCACACAATGTCCAGCCCCGGGGAAATGGTGCATGAGGATTATTGTTTCAATGCTGGTGACCTTGGCTTCACTGAGGATGCTGGCGTTAGTGCAGCAATCTTCCCACTTGATGTGAAGAATCTTCCCGAGGCATCGTTGGTGGTACCTCTCCAGCCTCATGAGGACCTGTCGATAGGTCACTCAGGTTTTGCATCCATAAAGGAGTGTAGGAATAACAATTGTCTTGGTGTCCTGCCCTAGATCCTGTTATTGTCAATTCATAAATAATTGGAGCTTGCATTGTCTCTTTGGATCCCTTGTTGATCTGGATCGGTTTCAGCCAGTTTCTTAACAACTCAGACAAGAAGATCTCATTCACTCCCACTCATGTCTGCCCTGACAGAAGCACCATTTAGGGAAGGCAGGGGTGCACCTGCCCCCCCCCCCCCCCCCCCCGAGTTTTGTACCAGAGGTCTGCTTGTAGCCCACGCCCCAGGCAGAGCTCCTACCTGCAGCACAGTGCAGCAAGGTCCCCTCCTCCAGAAGCTGGGGTTCTCCAGCTACTGCCTCTGTGGTCAGTTTCCTCTGCTGCGCTAGCTCACCCACTACGCCTGCTCGTCTGCCTCCACCAATCAGCTGCTGAGATGATATGGAGTGGGGCAAAGAGAAGGGGGTTGGTCCCTGGGTGGGGAAGGCAAGGAAGGGGTCAGTCAGCATGGGAGCAGGAGCACAGGGGCCCCAGTGGTGGTGATGGTGGTAAGAACACAGGGAGCACAGGGCCACCAGGCTTGGGGAGGGAGAAGGGGAGTCATTCTCCAGGGAAAGGGAGAGGTGAGGGCAAAAGGCTGTGCCCTGAGGGAGGGGGGCAATGAGTGTGGGAGGAGCAGTTGAGGGGGAACAGTTCCTTGGGCAAGGATCCTCAGGGAGTGGGAAGCTAGGAGCAGGTAAGTGGGTCTTGGAGTCAGTTTACCCTCAAAGAAGCAGGGAGCACACCACCCCCCCCAGACCTTTCTGGTCCAGAGCCGTCATGGCCAGCAGTGGTTGCAGCTTCAAGGACATGCTGTGCTTCAACTTCTGCCAGCAGGTGCTGAGCTTGTGGGAGATGAAGGCTGTGCTGCTGGCCAGCACAAAGATTGACTTGTAATCCACTGACATCCCACACCCAGGTAAATCCCCTTCAGCTACCACCAGGGGGCATCTCAACAGCTGACTGTTTCAGTAGCCCCCAAAGACCTTAATCAGTTCTAACCATACAACCATTAAGGTTGCCCAGTTCCTGACCCACAGATCTCAATCTAATCCTTATAATTCCCTATGGCAGGCAGGCAAGTATAATTATTCCCATTTTACAGCAATAGGAACCAAGGCACAGCATCCAAACAGAAAATGGTACTTTAAAAAAACATATATACAAACTCTGACTAACAAACTAGACTTTTTTCTCAAATTTAAAATGAGGAATTTTCTTGGTGTTTGGTTTTAAATATTCCTGTGAGAACTACAACTCAATCCCTGTAGGATTGTGTTTAAGAGCTTTCTGGAAAGTAACTAGCCTTTAAACAGAAGTGAAAGTGACTTGAAAGTGTCAGCTTCACTCCTGTTTAAAGTCAGTTTCTAATCTATTATTTGTAGTAGGGTAATATGCCTAGAGCCCCAGCTAGGTGCAGTATAAACTCAGGAGGCCTTTCCCTAGTAGGATGTATCCAAAAGTTAAATGATCTATTCCAATCTTGGTGAACTGCAAAAAGTAAGTAGCCTAAATGATAGAAAGTAATCTAGATTTTTCTACAATTGTTGTATTCAAGAGTTAGTAAAGTAAAAATATACCTGTTGCAATTTTAACTCTAACCAGTGTCCCTTAAAAGTGACTTGCCACAAGATGTCAGAACATGTTAATGTTAGAACAGGAAATGTATCACATACTTGATCCCTATTCTGCTACTCTATCCTCAAGACTGCACACTCTTGTAGCTAATTGCTTAGCAGTAGTTACAAGCACCATGACCTGTTTGTTAAGGCACAACAGGAGCTACACTGGAAGGTATTTGAGCTAGAGAGATTATGTGAAACTTACTAGTCATACAGTTATGACTCCCTCTGAAAACAGCACACAAGATGTGGCACTGTAATGGAAACACTGGAAGCTATTTCAACACCATCAGCTAGCAGAGCAAAGGGCTTGATGGTAAGGCTAAAGAGCTATTCCTTTCTGTTGGGGCTCTCGGTTTTAGAAAAATATTCAAGATTTTGCATAGTGCTTCAGAAGAACTGCAACATGAAAACCTAAATTTATCAAGTGCCATGGAATTAGTAGGAAGCAATATTGCTGCTCTTCAACAAATGAGAACATCTGAGAGCCAATGGAAGGAGTTATGCGAAGCTAAAATCATTGCCAAGGAACTTGAAATTGATATTCCAGGTCAGGAAGTCGCAACTGCTGAGCACAGCAGTACAAAAGACCACCTAACAAAATATCCTTCAAGCTGGCCTTGTTTTTTGTTTCTAGTACACTGGGCCTGTCATCTACAGATGGTCCCAAGAGCACTCAAGAATCTATAATCTGATTTCTACTATCCTGTTCTGGATAGAATTCTTGCTGAGCTTGATAGATGATTCACCTCCCACTGGAGTTTGCTTTCTGCACTGCTTGTGACCAGAGTGAATATTTTCTTGATTATGAGAAACTGAAAATAATTGCAGATTCAGCAGGCACCTATTTTGGTGATCTGGATGGAGAAGTCAAAGTTGCCAAGAAGCACATTGCGCATGCACACACAAAAATACTTCAATTTCTGAATTCTAGAATGTTCTCAATGACTTACCAAGGGGTTACCAAGTCTGCTGTCTATTGTAGATAGTGGCGTGAACCATCCAGTTTCTACAGCATCAAATGAGAGGTACTTCTCTGTGCTCAAGAGAGTAAAGGACTACTTAAGCTCCACAATAGGAGATAGGCACTTAAGTGACTTGCTAATTTTAGCCTGTGAATGTGAAGCTTCAAAACACTTAGATATCAACAAGGCCATTGACAGTTTTGTCAAGATGAGACCACAGTATTATCCATTGTTTTAGCTCATGTCTGAAGTGTTATTTGTTTTCAATAATTTATTTACCTTTAAACATATCTGGAACAAATTATCTGTCTAATTCTCTTCACAATTTGGAACATAAGCCATTTAAAAATACAATTGCAGGAGTAAAGATTTTAAGCAGATTTTATTTCTCTGCTAAAGATAGCGTACAAAGTATCAAAGTTGTGTTTCTGGTATCTGTTAAGGCTCTAAAATTGATACCTCAAGGCTTGGGATTAGGAATATCTTGCTGTATTTTCTCCTGATTGTTCTAAACTGAAGTTAAAATATGGCTTTAATTGGTGTGTATATATATTCTTTATATAGGAATTAGATACTGTGCTCCTGTCAGCTAATTTCTAAGTTACTATCTGCAAAAATTTAGAGTTTTCCAGTGCCTAAGTAGCCCCTGGAATCACAGTTAAAGTTGCCCCTGTACCAAAATCTGAAATGGCACCGAGAGCAAACAATCCTTTCCCCCCCACCACTAGGCAGCAATGCAATGTGTAGAAGAAAACTGAAGCACACAGACTTTGTAAAAATATCATAAAAAGTTCCCACTTCACCACATCTGGGTTTTATCTTCAGTTTGCCAAAGACACAATTTAATGGCACCCAGCAAAGCAATAAATTGCCCGTAAGCAGCATCTGGCTGAGTAGGACACAGACAAAGCCTGGAGCTAGATAAAGCAAAAGTGGCTGGGAGAAGCAACCATATTTGTGGCAAATATGAATACCTGTCCCTTTTAATGTGCAGGTACCAGATTTGTTACATGTAGCCAGGATGTTGCAACTCTCTCTTTTCAAAATCTATCCAGAAAGAGAAGCAGATGAAAAACCTGGCACTTTACCAGATGTCCCTCAATGGCTGCCTGTTAGTTTGAGTGAAATCTAAGGGTATGTCTACCCTGCAATTAAAAACACTAAGCAGGCTAGTGCCAACTGACTCAGGGTCAGGGGTGGTTTAACTGCAGCGTAGACATTTGGGCTCAAGCTGGAGCCCATGCTCTAGGACCCTGTAAGGTGGGAGGTGTGACGTTGTGCAGTCTACATGGTTTTATAAAAATATAATAATAAGTCAATATAATGTAACTGGGATAGATTTAGAGAAAATACGGTAATAAGTGATATAATGTAACTGGGATATGCTTCATGCAAAAGGTCTCTTGTAAGGTATCATTACAAAGTGCATAATCTACTGAGTATGATCATCTAATTTGTATAAATGTACCACTCTTGTATCTAAAACTAGAAATATAAAATGTAACTCTGAGGGCCTATTGTAATTATGTAAAGTGTGGGCCATTAATGATGGTTTGGAATCTTGATGACTCCCATTGTCTGCAGATGGCTGTTTACCTGTGAGTCTCCCTGTATATGTGTGTGCTGGCAAGTGAGTAATGAAGTCTTGCAGTGACATGTGATCATGTCACCTGAACTGGAATCCATCTTTAACCTGGTGCTTTTCCAGTGAGGGGGGGGTGGAAACCCAGAGAGACAAAGGGTTCCCGCCTTATGCAAAAGATATATAAAGGGGTGGAACAGAAGAGGGAGAGAGAGGAGCCATCATGGAGAAACCCCTAGATAACACCTAAGCTGGAACAAAAGCTGTACCAGGGGAAAGAATTGTGCCCAGGCCTGGAAGGTGTCCAGTCTGAGAAAAACTTACTGAAGCATCTCTGAGGGTGAGATTATCTGTATTTAGTTTGATTAGGCATAGATTTGCGCATTTTATTTTATTTTGCTTGTGACTTACTTTGTTCTGTCTGTTACTACTTGGAACCACTTAGATCCTACTGTCTGTATTTAATAAAATCACTTTTTATTTAGCAATTTACTCAGAGTATGTATTAATACCTGGGGGAGCAAACAGCTGTGCATATCTCTCTATCAGTGTTATAGAGGGCGAACAATTTATGAGTTTGCCCTGCATAAGCTTTATGCAGGGTAAAACGGATTTATCTGGGTTTAGACCCCATTGGGAGTTGGGCATCTGAGTGCTAAAGACAAGCACACTCCTGTGAGCTGTTTTTGGGTAAACTTGCAGTTTTGGGACAAGTGATTCAGACCCTGAGTCTGTGTTGGAGCCAGACAGGAGTGGCTGGCTCAGCAAGACAGGGTGCTGGAGCCCTAAGCTGGCAGGGAAAACAGAAGCAGGGGTAGTCTTGGCACATCAGGTGGCAGCTCCCAAGGGGGTTTCTGTGATCCAACCCGTCACAGGAGGGTCCTATAGCTCAGGCTGCAGCCTGAACCTGAACATCTACACTGCAGTAAAACAACCACTTAAGACTGAGTCCCTTAGCCTGAGTCAGTTAGCATAGGCCAACCCCATGTGTCTAACTGGAGTGCAGACATACCCTAAGAAGTTGAAGGCTCTGTAGGACAGAACTCAAGGGCCTGAAACTTATGTACTTGACCATATACTTCTTGGCCCATAGCTTTCTCTTGCACTTGTGAGTAGACGTACTTGTGCTCCAGCCATCTTGCTATAAAAGAGTGTGCTGCTAGGGCAGTCAATATAAAGGCTATTTAGCTTTGGAACTCACTCCTCTCCATAGGTTAAAAGAGCCCAAATCTGTTGAAGTTTAGAACACAGTGAGAAGCATATCTATTCTCCCTGGCTTTTAGAGAGGGCACAGCATTAGGAGGATAAGGACTTTTCATTGCCTATTTTCTGCCAGGCTTTTGGTGGTCAGAGGTTGTAAACATTGTGTTTTTAAGGATAGTCAAGAGGACATAGAACCCTGGATAGGACTTAAAAAAAAAAAAGTATACAGAAACTATGACAATGTCTCAAATGTCCTTAGTCTGATTCCATATCCTATATAAAAAAAAGTGGTAGAAAGAACATTCACAAACAAGGGACAAAAAAAGCTTTTAGACTCAAAACCAAGTACACCTCTATCCCGATCTAACGCGAATTCGGATATAACGCGGTAAAGCAGTGCTCCGGGGGGCGGGGCTGTGCACTCCGGTGGATCAAAGCAAGTTCGATATAACGCGGTTTCACCTATAACTCGGTAAGATTTTTTGGCTCCCGAGGACAGCGTTATATCGGGGTAGAGGTGTACATACCAAAAGCTCTTAAGTTCTGCCAGCAAACAAGCTACACATACAGAAATCAGTAATGGAAAAGTTTCAAGTTTTTACTCTTAAATAATTTTACAATGAATATGACATAGATGTAAACAGTTTTAATGCTAAGATAGATGTAAACATCTGTTTGTGCAAATGAACTTTTAACAATATGGCTTTTTACTTTTGTCTTCCATTATTTCAGTGACAGTGTACTTTAATCTACTTTTGCATCATATGATTAGCTACATAAAATTGCTCCAGAAAAAAAAATTAATAGTCTCATACATGCTATTAACATTATTTTACAGCTTGACTGCAAAATGAAGATATCAGGTAAACATAACAGAACACACCCATGCTGCCAAGTGTACTGTACAAAGATTTTTAATACTTCAGTATCTAATTGCAAATTTGTTTTCCATATGCTCAACCATTTCTCCAACTTGTGTGCATGCATGCTTAGATAGGAATATATCTGGATAGACAAAAAAATGCACCTATCTAGCGGGAAAAAAAGCCATAGGTACCCTGACTTACACCAAAAGCAATATATACCCTGGCCACACAGGAATTGGAGCAGTAGTGAAGTCTACTTTGATACTGAAGTTTGAACACTGACAAGTCTCTTTTTGACTGTAGTGTTTTAATACATTTAGAGAATTAAGACAAGTACAGTAAATGGAAAAAAGTTTCACGTTCTGATAGTCAGCAATCAGCCATTTTGCTTTTGGATGTGTTGGTTTTGTTTTTAAATATCTAGAAATTGTCTCAAAGAAATACTACTACTCTCTTGACTGGAAGCAGCAAGATTTTGAAATGCCTCAGGCTCGCCTGTTATTTCTAAAAAGATCTGACTGAGTGTCTGAGATAGCAATTCATAACCTATTGTAACTTATTTGTATAAGTTTTTAAACTAGATTTTTCTAATTTTTAAAAATCTAGTCAAAATTAAAATGAGCAGCTGACTAGTAATCATAAGAAGCCAAAGTAAATGGAAAAATACCTAATATCATACAGAGAATAAAGTTTACTTGTACAAGTTAAAAAGAAAAAATTCTTATTTTACAAAAAAGCGGAACTAAGAATCACATACAGACTTAATTTTCTCAAAGAATGTTAAGGTAGTTCTAGAACAATTGAGTTAATAGTCAAATTAGTACTTATAAGTCTACAGGTTTAGCAGTTGGCAGGAGTTTTGCTTTTGATATTGGATTCTTTGGAGATCCCCTGTATCGAGCTTTTTCTTTTCCTGTAGCACTTTTCCTGAGGGTACTTTTATCTGGTGTAGCAATCGGAATGTTTATACTTGAGTTCATTTTTACAGCAGCTTTTGGTGCTTCATGATTGGTTAGATCTTCTAGAACAGATTTTGATGGGTTACCAATAGTTACTTTCTGTTTGCAGATTCTAACTGTTTTCCCAGAAGCATCAGCCTGTTCTAGCGGATTTATCGATTTTGAAGATTTGGATGCTAAGTCTAGTTCAGATGATGTAGAAACTTGTGTGTGTGTAGTTTCACAATAGAGCAATGAAACTGTGGAATTCTTTGAGAACTTTTCTGTACAGGAGGATAGTGCAGTATCATAGCTTACTGATTTAACAAGAGGAGAACAAACATCACCAGGTTTTGCCAACTTATAGCTTACAGATTGTCTGTTAGAGTCTAAGAGGGAGTTTATCCTTCTTACTGACTGGCGGACAGGAGTACGTTGAAACTTAAGAGGTGGTTTAGTTTTGCTTGCGGAACATGGATCATTTAATGAAAGTTTGTTGAACCAGTGTACGTGGTCAGAAACCTTTCCATGGTCAGAAACTGGTAAAGTTTTAGGTACAGTATTATCATATCCTCCAGTCTGCAAGTACAGTTTGCCAGGTCTGTTTCTAGACTCCAACAACTGCGAGACAGGGAGCTCCCCAGCAGCAACAGGCTCAGTATTATCTTTTTCTGAATTACGGGACTTCAGCTCGTAATCTTCAGCAACTCTTTCTGACTGTTCCAGTTCCTCACCCTCTTTTCTTCTGAGGGAATCTATCTTCTTTAAATTATCTTTTGAATAACTGTTCTGAAAAGTCAATCTGTCCTCTCTGGACATTACCTGAGGCATACTAAATTCTGGTGCATTTTCCATGCCCAATTTCGGTGTCTGAAGTTCAATCTCAATAGGATTTTGGAAGCAGTTTTCCTCCACAACCGTGATTTCATCTTTACTTGATTGATATTTGTCAGTAGTATTAGATTTATTAGCAAACTGGTTAAACTGATCCTTGGATTTTTCAGCTGCCAGACTTTCAGCTGGAGTTTCAACAAGGTCCTTCTCTGGATTAACCCCTGAGAGACAGGGAGTTTCAGTTAACTTTTCTTCTCTTAAATCTGACACAGAAGACTTTGCATCACCTATTAAATTTTGAAGATTGCTTCCAGATTCAGAAAATGCTTTTTTAATTTTCAATAATGTTTCTGTAGTCAAGTTATTCTCATCCACACAAAGCGAGTACTCCCTTAGACTATTATCTTGCTTATGATTTGCAGTAGTGGACCTTAAGTCATCTGGAATGGCAGGTGGCTTTCCAACTATAAGAACAGGTTCTGAAAAACAGCCTTCTGTTTCAAGATATCCCTTCAGACTTGCCTCATTGTTGCTGGTGCCATGAGAATCTGTAATACTGGGTCCATTCCAAGACATTCGGTAATTTGCTTTATCACATTTTGGAGTTAGCAAGTTCTCCTCCGACTTGCTCATTATTTGTGAACCTTGAGAGAAGTTTGATAGAATTATTTGTTTAAAATATTGTTAGCCTTAGTATTCATAGAACATTAATTAAACCAGACAAAAAACTCTTGCCAATGACTCAAGTTATTAAAAAAACATTAAGAGTTTAAAGGCCATGCCATTCACTGAAATTGAGACTTACAGTATTTTTTTTCAAAGAGATGAAAGTCCTTCATAAACAGGTTACAATATTAAAGAGCAATTAGGTTCAAATGTCAAAGAAGCAAGGCATGATATAATGCAAATATTTGTTTTTATAGATAAAAAAACTGGTCTCTAAATAGCTAATATAAATTATCTGTTGCTTCCTAAGAACCTTTAATATTGTCTAACTGCTTTTCACTTTACCAGCTCACTTTCAGTGCTTTCAATAACTAAAGATATCAAAACAATCATTAGGTTTTTAAGCTATCCTTACCTCCACAAAAATACAAGGTCTCTTTTTTTAGTTATATTCAGCAAGTATTGCAAGACATTTACCTTCCTTTGAGAATTTTTCACTGACACGTGTGCTGAAAAGTATATCTGTCTTTACAGATTCAACTCTGTTTTCCAAGTCTTGTTGACTTGCAAGTCGCCGACCAATATTTTCAGATCCTTTACCAACTGGACATCCAGTTAAAACATTCTTGGGGGGGGGGGGGGGGGGGGGGAGAAAAAAAAAAAAAAAAAAATAAAATTTTTTTAATAATTTTAAAAAGCTGAACATGGGAAAGTCATTAAGATCTTCTGTTACTTTCTAGGCCTTTTTGATTTTGACATCTGCAATTCAGGAAATACTTTTCCAATTTGCAGCAACTGCTAAAAGTGAACTTCTTAAATATGAATTAAAAAAATTTAGTAAGTCAGACCTGGTTTTAGAGTTCTGGTCCGTATAGTATACAGAACATTCTACACTTGTCCTTAAACATTAATTGGTCTTTCTTGAAAATAATATGTGTCCTAAAAAGGTTTCCAAAATTTTGTCTTTAGCGGATCCCTAAAAAAATTTCAAATGGAGGTGCAGATCCCTTTGGAAATCTTAGGCTTAGTCCGCAGACCATAGGCTCAAAACCACCGCCATAGAATAAGCTACAAGAAAGATTAATAGGATAGAAGTGTACTTACTACATCTTTGCTGCTTTTTCCCAGACTAAATTTCAGACGTAATGACCTGCGAACCATTTCTTTTCGGCTAATCTTTGGAGAGAAGCAACCAGTTTTTCCTGATTCAACCCTGAAAAGTTGAATTTTTTTTTTTTTTTTTTGTAAGTGCATGGAAAGATAAATTCAGTATATTACTTTCTTTACAATTTATATTCTTCTACGCCCTTTATTTTGAACTTTTAGTGCAATAGTGCTTTGCAGTAGTGCTTCACAGAAAGAAAACTGGTAAACGTAAATAAAATAATTTAAAATACTAGAAAAAGGACCAATGAGGTTCTATTTAAAATATCGTGTAAAGTTCTGACACTAATAAAGCGATGTTCAAGAAATTGAACAGGTACAAAGAGCAAATAGAGTAATACAAAAAACTCAGATCTTTATTAGGGCTGTCAAGCAATTAAAAAAACTAATCGTGCTGTTGAATAGAATACCATTTATTTTAAATATTTTTGGATGTTTACTACATTTTCAAATATATTGATTTAAATTATAACAGAATACAAAATATGCAGTGCTCAGTTTATATTTATTTTTATAAATATTTGCACTGTAAAAAACAAAAAAATTGTATTTTTCAATTCACTTCATACAAGTTCTGTAGTGTAATCTCTATCATGAAAGTTGAACTTACAAATGCAGAATTAGATACAGAAAAACTCCATTCAAAAATAAAACAATGTAAAACTTTAAAGTCTAAAAGTCCACTAAGTCCTACTTCTTGGTCAGCCAATCATTCAGACAAACAAGTTTGTTTACATTTGCAGGAGATAATGCTGCTTGTTTACAATGTCACCTGAAAGTGAGAACGGGCATTTGCATGGCACTGTTGTAGCCGGCGTTGCAAAGTATTCACGTGCCAGATGAGCTAAAGATTCATATGTCCCTTCATGCTTCAACCACCATTCCAGAGGACATGCTTCCATGCTGATGATGGGTTCTGCTTGATAATGATCCAAAGCAGTGTAGACTGACGCATGTTCATTTTCATCATCTGAGTCAGATGCTACCAGCAGAAGGTTGATTTTCTTTTTTGGTGGTTTGGGTTCTGTAGTTACCGCATCAGAGCGTTGCTCTTTTAAGACTTCTGAAAGCATGCTCCACACCTCGTCCCTCTCAGATTTTGGACGACATTCAGATTCTTAAACCTTGGGTCGAGTGCTGTAGCTATTTTTAGAAATCTCACATCGGTACCTTCTTTGCGTTTTGTGAAATCTGCTGTGAAAGTGTTCTTAAAATGAACAACGTTATCATCTGAGACGGCTATAACATGAAATATATGCAGAATGCATGTAAAACAGAGCAGGAGACATACAGTTCTCCCCCCAAAGAGTACAGTCACAAATTTAATTGACGCATTATTTTTTTAATGAGCGTCATCAGCATAGAAGCATGTCCTCTGGAATGGTGGCCGAAGCATGAAGGGGCATACGAACGTTTAGCACGTCTGGCATGTAAAAACTTTGCAACACCAGCTACAAAAGTGCCATGCGAACACCTGTTCTCACTTTCAGGTGACATTGTAAATAAGAAGCAGTCAGCAGTATCTCCCGTCAATGTAAACAAACTTGTTTGTCTTAGCAATTGGCAGTATAAGAAGTAGGACTGAGGGGACTTGTAGGCTCTAAAGTTTTACACTGTTTTGTTTTTGAGTGCAGTTATGTAACAAAAAAACCCTGCATTTGTAAGTTATACTTTCACGATAAAGAGATTGCACTTCAGAACTTGTATGAGATGAATTGAAAAATACTATTTCTTTTGTTTATAATTTTTACAGTGCAAATATCTGTAATAAAAAGTAATATAAAGTGAACACTGTGCACTTTGTATTCTGTGTTGTAGTTGAAATCAATATTGATAATGTAGAAAAACAGCCAAAAAATATTTAATAAATTTCAATTGGTATTCTATTGTTACAAGTGTTTAGGTGGTGTGTTATGTTAAAATAAAAACCTCTATTAATCGCAATTAATTTTTTTTTAATCACAATTGACAGCCCTAATCTTTATTCCCAAAAAAGGAATTAAACATTTGTATGCTTTAGAAATGGATGCGACTGAAGTATGATGTACTAAAAATACAGAAACAGAATGATAGATATTAAAAAGGGATCAGGACCTACAAGAACTGAAATAAGCAATTAAGGAGTAAACGATTCCTTGAAAATGGACAATTTAAAAAAAAAAAAATACTTTTAAAGCTTATTAGATTTTTTTAAACACTTCCACTATCCCCAAAGAATCAGTTTCTTTAAAATACTAAAAAGTAAAAAGCTAATATTTAGTTCCGTTTAACTGGAATTATGACAAGAGAAAGGAACTTGCCTGATTATTCAATTTTTTTTTAAAGTATGTGCGCAGCATACATGAATGCTTTAGTCCATGTTCATTTCAACACAAAACCCAAATGTAATGGCAGTCTGGTATGGATACTTGGCCACTAAGACCTGGGCAGATAACCAATTCACTTTACATGTGGAAGGACACGATCTTTTCAATATTAAAACTTTAAAAAATAATAATAATAATAATGTTGAGATTGTCTTTATCCATAAGACAGAAAAGGGCAATCCTTTTTTGTTTTGCTTTTCAATTCTCTTTTAACAGTGTGCACTCGTAGCTTCTGTGAATTAAGACAAGTTACCTGTAAATTTTTTTGCTTGCAATTCTTTTACTTCTTCGATTTCCTGTACTAGATAGATGCTTTTCACTACTGACTGAGGGAGACAGTGAACTCTGAGATGACTCGAGAGAGATATGAGGGCTTGCTTCAAATTGAGCTACAGGAATAAAAAAAGTCACATGTACATGATAAACAGGTTCTTGTTTAGGTGGTGTGTTATGTTAAAATAAAAACCTCTAATGCCACTTCTATTTTTTTTAAAGCAAATGTCTTATTTTCACCTTGACCATTAGCAACTAAAAGTTAAAAAAAACAAAAACAAAACAACACACACACACACACACAAAATCATTTGTTCAGCACAATGTTCTTGAGAGAACTAACACAAACAATTAATTCTGTTTGCTTGTAGGCTTACATAAAAGAAGAGGGGGAATTCACCATACCCAAAAACAACCTTTGTTTTGACACCGAGAGGTGGGAGAACATGTATGCTGCTAGTGTCACATCTTAAATTATTTCCATACAGATTAGTTAGAAGATCATTGTTCAAAAGTTGTCAATATTAAATAAAACACAATCAAAATAGATTTAAGTTTTTGTCTTAAGACTAAAAATGACAAGAGGCACTCTTGATCTTTGACAACACAAGATCAAGTATACGTTCTACAACACTGAGGGTATGTCCAGACTACCCGCCTAATTGGCGGGTAGTAATCAATCTATCGGGGATCGATATATCACGTCTCGTCTAGACACGATATATCGATCCCCGAACACGCTCCCCGTCGATATCGGAACTCCACCAGGGTGAGCGGCGGTAGCGTAGTCGACAGGGGGAGCCGCGGATGTTGATCCCGCACCGTGAGGACCCGAGGTAAGTCGAAATAAGATATGTTGACTTCAGCTACGCTATTCCCGTAGCTGAAGTTGCGTATCTTACATCGACACCCACCCCCCCAGGATAGACCAGCCCTTAGCTAGAAGAGAGTTTTAAGAAGTATAACAATGAAGGATATGGTATTTTATCCATCAGCCTGCACAGAAAGCTGAGCTGTGTTGCTAGCATCTTCTAAAACATTAGTACTTATCTGTACTTCACAGCAGATATGATTAACTAAATTATCTTCACTATTTATGCTAATACTTAATGTTTGGAAAGCACTTAATGGGCACTAAAGAAGGACTGTTCCTGCTCTGTAAGATCACAACACAATGACAAAGAGGTTAGAAGAACAGGAATAGGTAGTTTATATGTAATTCAACTCAGCTCACAATAAGCAGTCTAATAAGAGTGGGTCTTTATTAAAGACTTAAACATAGCCAGGATAGTGGTCTTGCAGATAAACTCAGAGACTGTAACATGCAGTGACACAGAATAAGGCAGAGGTGATTGTGAGAGAAAAACTGACAAACCTGGAACAACAAGCCTGGGAACACAGGCAGTATGGAGATGAGGTCAATACAAGCTTGACAAGGGAAGAAAGTAGGGTGGGGCAAATTTAAGCAAAGATTTGAAGATGAGGACAAGAAGGTTAAATTTGAAGCAATACAGAATAGGAAGCCAGTGTAAAGGTTACAGAAGAAAGATTACTTTAGCAGCTGCATTTTGTACAGTGTAAAGGACAACAGTGTGTTTAGGAGACCACAGAGAGGAGAATGCAGCAATATTCCAGGCAAGATATGAGAGATTTGACTATGACCTAGATATATGATATAAGGAGAGAGAAAAGTAAAAAAAAAAAAAACCTCGATATTGCAGGAGTAATGGAAAAGATAGTCGTTTTGTGAATAGTGAAATACAGAAGGCTGGGGAGGGAAGAAAAGGAATTCTATTTTGGCCATTTCAGGTAAACGTTCAGAATGCCTAAGTCTTGACATCCTCGACTTTCATTAGGTGCTTTTGAAATTTTACCTTTCAAGCTTGTAACAAGAAGTTCAAGAGGAGCTACTACAGAGAATCAGAAATGCAGAATTGGATGGATAGAGACAAGTCAGTTATGGATACATAGATTTCAGAGAGTTATCAGCACAGATCATAGCTGAAGCAATGTGACCGGATAAGATCTCCCACAGACACGGTGCAAAGCGCAAGGAACCAAGGTAATTAAATTGTTATTTGAGTGCAATTGCTCTTCTATGGACTACCCACTAAGAGCAATAGATTTCAAGTCATTAACAGCACAAACTGAAAGCCTTCAAGCTACAATGTAAGTCACTGTACCTGATGCTGGTGTTGAGGCGCTGCTAAAAAGGCTACTTGAGAGCAATTCAAAAGCAAAATTATGCTTCAGGGACCGCCTTTTCTTGCTAGAGAAGCCTTGAGAAGAATCAGTTGGAAGTTTACGCTTGGTGCTTGGAGTAAGAATCAATGGAGTCACTGATGGAAAGACTACAATTAATAAAGCTGTATCTGCAATAAGTGCTTAAAGTTGAGAGCATATGAAGTTAAATACTGTATTGTTTGTAAGTCAGCTTTGTTTCTCCAGAAGCAGTTATTCAAAACTGAACCAAAACACATGCATTTTAAAACAGGCATGGCACTCAAATAGCTTTAATAAATTTTGCATAGGAAAGTCCAAAAAACAAGTTAATATGACAAGAAAATATAGGTGGGAAGAGTTTTAGCTGCAGTCTTCATTGCAAGAAAACAGTTACCTTTTGCAAGTTTATAAAGGGACAGAGCAAAGCAAGATGATAAATATATTTGAATTTAAGCATAAATTCATTCTCTAATACTCAACGTGGCTGCATGCTACCCTACTGTATTCAAGCCTTAGTTTTCATTAGATAAAAGCAGATTAATTTCTAATCCTAGAACTGCTCAGTGCTAGCAGCTCTAAGTCTAAATGCAGTATCCTCACTGAAAATGTAACTATATTCAATTTTGACCAGAAACTTCGTTTAGAAACTGGTACCTCTTTGGAATAAAACTAAATTCATAATCTTTAGTTTCAGCCTTGCTAGAATATAGTCCACAAATCTAAAGATACTGCATGAGGCTCTATTTAGTGCAAACAAACACTAAATACCTACCATTTCTGTCTCGCTGAGGTGTAGTGGAGGGTGTTCTGTTAGATTTAAGTTTATTCAATGCTCCACTAACAATATCTGAAATGCAAGACATACCAAGCAATCAAGCTTTACTATTGACTTGTCTTGCTCTATTTTTTAAAAGAGATATGATTTTATGTGAAAGAGGCACCATCAATGACAAAGATATGAGAGTAGTTTCCATGTTGTTCGTTTTAAAACATTTTTAAAAGGAAAATATGGGCAGCATTATCTCCTGTAAATGTAAACAAATTTGTTTAACGATTGGCTGAACAAAAAGTAGGATTAAGTGGACTTGTAGGCTCTAAAATTTTGCATTGTTTTGTTTTTGAGTGCAGTTATGTAACAAAAACAAAATCTACATTTGTAAGTTGCATTTCATGAAAAAGATTACACTACAGTTCTTGTCTGAGGTGAATTGAAAAATAGTTTCGTTTATCATTTTTACAATGCAAATATTTGTAATCAAAAATATAAAGTGAGCAGTGTATACTTTGTATTCTGTGTTGTAACTGAAATCAATATATTTGAAACTGTAGAAAAACATCCAAAAATATTTAATAAATTTCAATTGGTATTCTATTGTTTAACAATGCGATTAATCGTGATTTTTTTTTAGTTAATTGTGTGAGTTAACTGCAATTAATCGACAGCGCTAATATATAAATTTGTGTATTATATATATATATACACACACACACACATATATACACACACACACACACTTATTAACAATACCCATCTACCCTAATAATTAACACCCAAGTGCGTAATTTGTTGAATGGAAAGGACTACTAGTACATTCTCATCATTGTTTCAGATCTTCCAAGTAATGTAATAGATTAAGGCCAATAGGCTGGTTAGAAGATTCATTTTTAAAAAGCGATCAGCGAAGTTTGGGAAAGAGCTAGCAAATACTTTACATATATGCTGGTTAAAATGGGAAACAAAATACAGACAGACAGTCTGCAATAAATGCAATGTGTCAATTTAGAATTCAGTAGGCATTTTTAGAGTAGGGAAGTCATATGATACTGGTTTAAGGAGTTTTTTTTATTGCCAGGATTACATAAACATACCTATTCCTGATTTTAATATTCGATAGGCTTTCATGAACTAAATTATCAATTTCTCTCAGCAATCAAATCTACTAACCTAGACAATCAATGTGATTGTCTAGGTTTGTAGATCCTGTGCCATGTATTCATTTTGCAAGCTACATGAATCCCTCATGTGAGCAACACATGGGAAAATAAGTATCTCATAGCCAACATATTCCGTCAAGTTTGATAGCTTTTTAAAATATATAGTCGGAGAGAAAGATCCTGTGCGTCTAATTTTGTGACTTTAGTGCTCATGAAAGCGAGCAACTAAAAATCGCAAGCTAGCTATAAAGCCTGGTTTAACATGGATAAGCTTTTTCTCAGAGCATTTGTGTTCCAATTTACAATACCAGTGTTTTTCCAGTCCTGGCCCTCTCTTGAACAGAAATGCCAACTGTGTCAGAGGTTGTGTGGTCGTTTTATGTGAACAATCACTCACTAAAGACTAGGAAGACACCTCAAAACTATTTTCATTTGCGACTCAAAAGAGGATTTGAAACCAGATCTCCAGAGGCTAAAAGCTAAAACATTATCCTGCCACACACAGCCTGAAAGAAAATAACCTTTTCAGTCAGAATGAAGAGGACATACAAAAGAAATGTTATGGCATGACTGCACAACCTAGTAGTTTTTACATCAATAATTATGAAATGTTAAGAAGTTTTCCAACTTTGTGAAACCTTTTATAAAGTTCACCATTTTCAACCTGAGCGTAGCAAACTTCACAGACAGTTGATACAGCAGTCTGTGGTGCTTAGGGAGAAGCGGGTCCTCTTGAGATACATGGATTTAGTTTTCTACATGGTCCTAAAGCCTCAGTTGAGTCTATCTTTATATTTACTCATTGAACTGTAGTCAGTCAAATTTTCAGTATATGTACTCACCCCCAACACTTCGTCGTCTTCTTCTCTTACACTGACTAGGAGATTCACTTTCTTCATAGCCTTTCAGTGAAGGAGTAGAATCAAGAGCATCAATACCTAACATAGCAGGTATTTTTTCCAGGATAAATTCCGGTACACGTCCTGAATTAGATGTTTATAGAGTTTAAAAAAAAATTAAAAATTGGAAACTATGGTTATATAAACATATCTGTATTTAATATAAATAAATGCATAGTCATTTCGACAAGTTATTCAGTTGTCATCTTACCAATATCTGCTGCATGATCAATAAGTGTTTGCACAACAGCAGCCTGCAAACGAAGCTTTTTTTCTGTGTTAACAGACATCTTTTCATTATCACTTGAGTGCAAGAGGTTTGGAGCAAAAATCACTGCCAGATTACTGCTATCCATTTTGTTCTCATTGGATCTTATTAAAAAGAAAGAAAAGATAAGAGCTTGCAAGTATCAGTTTTGTCTTTACATTCTCTCTTGATCAGAACATAAGCAGTGGGGATAGAGAAAACAGGCTAATGCAAATTTTTAGTTGAAGTGGAAGACTTGCATTTGTGAGAGAAAACACACACTAAGATTTAGGGGCAGATTCAAGACACTTACATCACTGGCTAGTTAATGACTTATACATGATATTTAGTTTAACAGTTTCCATAGCCGATCAGTTTTCACAAAGCAAGAGGATCATCCAGATGGGGGTAATCTCATATTTATTGCTCTTTTGGAAAAGAAGAGATGGCAATATGGCAGCCAGACTGGAATAGGAGTCAAGTTCCTGCTACATGAAGACCCTATGACATACACCCAAAAAAGTCAGGAGCTGACATAATGCTTACATTATTACTGGTAAATGAATGTCATTAAGAATATTTATAGTCATAATACTGACCAGAGAAAGTTACAGCACTCCTCTGGTTTTAGACATATTATAGGAATTTTCAGAGTTTGTTACAAGTACCACACCTATATTTCTCTACTTACCTTAGGGACACATTTCTGAGAAAGTTGAAAAAGTATCGCAAAGTATCTATTGTTCTGTCAGACACAAGACAGGAAAGCAGCACTGTGGCAGTGTTCTTCTCCTCATTTTCTAGGTGCTGAGCCTTGAAAAGAGCTTCCTGCAGATCAGTTGGAAGGATCGGCTCTGGTAACTCTCTAAAGAACTGTTTAAGAAGCCCTGCAACGTCACATGGCAGTGCTGCAGGTAGACAGTTTTCACCATGATCCAGTTGACTCTGAAATGGTTCATAACTAGCATAAGTTGAGGCCTTCAAAAGCAATTAGATGTCTTATCTTTACTAGTTTGTAGTCTTATCATTAGGGCCCTACCAAATTCACAGTCATGAGCGCGTCATGGACCGTGAAATCTGGTCTTGTGTGTTTTTACCCTATACAATACACAGATTTCCCGGGGGAGACCAGCATTTCTCAAATTGGGGGTCCTGACCCAAAAGGGAGTTGCAAGGGTGGGGAGTGGCAAGGTTATTTTAGAGGGGTCACAGTATTGCCACCCTTACTTCTGCACCACCTTCAGAGCTGGGTAGCTGGAGAGTGGAGGCTGTTGGATGGGTGCCCAGCTCGGAAGGCAGCATCCTGCCAACAACAGTGCAGAAGTAAGGGTGGCAATACCATACCACGCCACCCTTACTCCTGCTTTCAGGGGAAGCTGGAGAGTGGTGACTGCTTACTGAGGGCCCAGCTCTGCAGGCAGCAGTGCAGAAATAAGGGTGGCAATACCATACCATGCCATCCTTCTGTACTGCATTTTTATTTATTATTTCTGGATTTATAGTTTCTCCTCAGCCCACCTTGCTGTGGGAGAAAGCTACCAAGTTTAAGTTCCCAGGATATCGAAAAATAAACTTATTTTTGTTTAATCTCATGTCCTTCCTCTAACATTCCAGAAAGCTGAAAAAACAGTTCTTTGGTTGTTTCAATAACTATACACAAAGGACTGAAGTTTGTGTCTGGAGGGAGGTGAAGGGGGTACAGTGACTAGTGATCAGAAAGCTTACCCAACTACTCCCAGCACAAAACACGATTGCTTCTAAAGAGAATCAGAAAGTTAGACATATAGACACTTAGGTGAAATGTAGCTCAAGTCCAATACAATCACTCTTTGAAAGAAAAAAGAAAAAAAAAGAAAAGAAAAAAAAAAAGATACCTTTAATGTTTTTAAACGGACAAAAGATCCAGATTTCCTGAAGAGTCCTTCAGTGTGAACATGTTCTTCTAAATATTTGCAAGCAACAACAAGAAAGCTGAGGAAAGAAAGTCACAGTAGGTTTTATATCTTTGCACAGTTCAATTTTCCTGTGATAAATAATGTCACAGAAAATAATATTTTAGAAAATGTTTATTTTCTCCAATCACAGTAAGAAACTGAAAGTAAATGCAAGCGAGCGACAACCTTATGGGTTCCTGTCTGTTTTCCAACTTCTCTTTCCAAGAGAGAATTCCCTTCCCCTGAGAAGCCTGACCAGTCACAGAAAAGCAATTGTGGAATTCCTTTCTACTTTGAAAAATATTTTTTGTTGAAGAGAAAAATATGTCCCTCAAAATTAAAGCGGTAAATAATGTAGACAACCCCAAAGTAAATATGGTTCCAGTTTAAAACACACAATCTTTACTTACCTTGGAATACTTCCGTACTCTGGTACAACTGACTGAGGTAATGAATGAAGCGATATTCCAAAGACTTTGCCCTAAAACACAAAACTCAATTAATGTTGCTCAAGCAGCTATGAAAATTTTACCAGGCAAATACTGCAGAAATATAGACAAATACATAGAGCACAACACAAGAACTGAAGAGAAAGCCAAAACTTTTGGATAAGAACTGATGTCAGATTAATTGTTAAAGGGACACTGCCAACTTTAAAAAGATACTTACTTGTAAATAAATAGTAAACAGTAAATAAATTTCAGATAACATCCAAAATTACCATAACAAAAAGATTAGAAAAATACTCCCTATTTTCCAAGTTTGCTTATTTTGCCCATTTTATAGCACTTTATCTAGAGTCAGCTTCCCCATGTCCTGTGTGAAACCACAAAAGTTAGCAGGTATACTAAGGGGCTGAAGTAGGATCTAAAGTAATTTTCCAAACAGACTGGGTTCTTTTTACAATGCATATTTTAATTGCAATTAAAAAGCAGCCATTTTTACCCAAGATAGTCATTGCCGTTTAGGGATGATCAACCTCAATCCTGTAACAGAACATCCTAACCCTAACACATTTATCATTTGCATTCGCAAAACAATTATAGGTCTCTACTGTTTGTGGCTCAGTGGCAAGACTCTAAGATCCCATAATGTCTGTTTTCTACATATTAGAAAAAAAATTTCACCTGTGATCTCTAGTACCTAGCTAGACTTTTCTAAGGCTCATCTACACTACAGTGCTAATCATGGTAGCACACAGATGTCTGGCAGTTATAGATGTCCAAGTTTTAATATAGCCCAAGTTGTGAGCTAGGCTGGACTGCTAAGTTTTTTGCTATTGTGATGCACCTAATTTTTCATTTTAATTTGTGCTAGATCTATATCACACCATTTATTTTGTTCTCTTCGGAATAATCAAATCAAACAAATTCTGTATTTTCACTTGCTTCAGAAGCTGAATAAAAACAGAACTTCCCCCACTTCATTTTGAATACTCAGAATTCAAAGTGCTGGTTACATGGTAACAAGTTAAGAAATAACTTATGCAAACCATCTTTGGTATCTCTGCCCTAGCAAAACTATTACTTTTAAACACAGTAGGATTCATTCAACAGAAGAAAAGTTATACCAACCATCTCATTCCAGAATTCTGCTGAAGGCACAAACTAACTAAAAGCTAAATTCAACAGAGATAGAATCTTGTAAATTCACAGGATCAGAGTAATTAGAGATCATGCCCACCCCAGCTTCCAAAGGCAGTAAGTCATCCCCTGATTAGGGATATCATTGACACTCCACTGGATATTAGCTAACAGGTCAAGAAGCAATCTCCTGAACCACTAGGAAAGAGGTCTGTTCCACAACTGCAGAAGAAATCTTGTCCCTACTATGTCTGAAAAGAGAGCCCATTATTAGTTTCTCACTGTGTTTTCAGCATGACTGGTGGTTATGCAAAAGGATTTAATTCACTGTAGAAGGTATGTGTGTAAGTGTCCACAATGCACTAACATCTGTCACACATACCTATATCCTTCCTGTTCTCTTGGTCACCTTCCTGTTACTATTCCTTTAATATAGGAATTCACATTTGAAGCTGAAAGAGGATGGGGAAGGTGGCTCTAAAGATGACCACTTTTATGCTTCCCTACACTCCCCAGGGAGCAGAGCCAACCCAGCCCAGAACAAGGCTATTCTAACTCACAATGACCAGGGATCAGCTATGCGTATTGTGTTCCAATTCCCATCAAGGTGCCTGTGGAGCAAGGCAAGCAAGGCTGGCACAAAGCAAATGTCAGGGGAATACTCAGCTTCATGCTGCATCAGTGGCACAAAGTCACCTCAGCAAGGCCCAGGATTTGGGTCCCTTGTATGCTTTCTAATTAAATATAGTTAGGGCCCTACCAAATTCATGGTCCATTTTGGTCAAGTTCACAGTCATAGGATTTTAAAAATAGTAAATGTCATGATTTCAACTATTTAAATCTGAAATTTCACAGTGTCATAATTGTAGGAATCCCAAAAAAGAGTTGTGGGGGAGTCACATGGTTATCGTAGGGGGGTTGCAGTACTGCTACTCTTACTTTTGTGCTGCTGCTGGCGATGGCTGCCTTCAGAGCTGGGCAGCTGGAGAGTGGTGGTTGCTGGCCGAGAGCCCAGCTCTGAAGGCAGAGCCACCGCCAGCAGAGGCGCAGAAGTAAGGATAGCATGTTATGGTACTACCACCCTTTCTGCACTGCTGCTGGCGGGGTGCTGCCTTCAGAGCTGGGCGCCCGCTCTCCGGCCGTCCAGCTCTGAAGGCAGTGCCGAAGTAAGGGTGGCAACACTGCGACTACCCTAAAATAACTTTGTGACCCCCCCCTGCAAATCCCTTTTGGATCAGGACCCCCAGTTTGAGAAACCCCCCGTGAAATCTGTATAGTACAGGGTAAAAGCACACAAAAGACCAGATTTCACGGTCTGTGACAAGTTTTTCATGGCCATGAATTTGGTAGGGCCCTAAATATAGTTAACTGGCATTTGAGTAATCACAGAACATTGTGCTTTGACTTCCATAGCCCCGCACAAGCTGATATCTTACAGTGTTACCTGCATTATGATATCTTGACCTAAATACTGAGAGAAAGGAATTGTTTTCTTTTAAAATATATTCAGAGTATCTAGATTTTTAGAGTAAATCCATTTCTGGTTATTAACGTGAGAGTTACAATTTCTATTTTAGACAATGGAGGGTAGCGTTTGGTACTGAATAATAGAATATCCTGAGGATGTACTTCTGAAGAGTCAATAAGAATAAACTACATTAGAACTCAGCCCGAACACTTTAAAGTTCACTTTCAGGTTATACTGAAGTGCACTCAAAGTGCAAGAACATTTATTATATTTAATATTAAGAAACTCTACTGTCATTATGCAAAGAAAAGCCTCTCAATGCTAGAGTACAGAGAATCAAATAATTGGAAAAGAGACACAGTGATGGGTAATTGTACAGCATCTATGTACTCTGATTAGATGAGACAAATGGCAGAAAATTTCATTTAGAATCAGAGATGATAAAGCACTTAAAATGCAAAAAGTGCTTACCAAATTGGCAATATACAATAGCACCTTTGGCACACTTGGCATCACTGAAAATATTAAGTACTGTGGAAGCAAGCACTAATTTAAGAGTGCAGTTCCTCTTTCAAGGTCTTTCTGCCTTGCAACATGCAGAGATCCCAGGAGGGAATATCAGCAGTTAAAAGCAACAGAGGGTCCTGTGGCACCTTTAAGACTAACAGAAGTATTGGGAGCATAAGCTTTCGTGGGTAAGAACCTCACTTCTTCAGATGTAAGTAATGGAAATTTCCAGAGGCAGGTATAAATCAGTATGGAGATAACGAGGTTAGTTCAATCAGGGAGGGTGAGGTGCTCTGCTAGCAGTTGAGGTGTGAACACCAAGGGAGGAGAAACTGTTTCTGTAGTTGGATAGCCATTCACAGTCTTTGTTTAATCCTGATCTGATGGTGTCAAATTTGCAAATGAACTGGAGCTCAGCAGTTTCTCTTTGGAGTCTGGTCCTGAAGTTTTTTTGCTGTAAGATGGCTACCTTTACATCTGCTATTGCAATGCCCGTCTGCTATGTACATTGGCCAAACTGGACAGTCACTACGCAAGAGGATAAATGGACACAAGTCAGATATCAGGAATGGCAATATACAAAAACCTGTAGGAGAACACTTCAACCTCCCTGGCCACACAATAGCAGATGTTCACACCTCAACTGCTAGCAGAGCACCTCACCCTCCCTGATTGAACTAACCTTGTTATCTCCATACTGATTTATACCTGCCTCTGGAAATTTCCATTACTTGCATCTGAAGAAGTGAGGTTCTTAACCACGAAAGCTTATGCTCCCAATACTTCTGTTAGTCTTAGAGGTGCCACAGGACCCTCTGTTGCTTTTTACAGATTCAGACTAACACAGCTACCCCTCTGATATCAGCAGTTACACACTCATCACTTTACCAAATCACACCACTGGTATTAGCTGACTGACTGCTGCAGTAACCAGCTCAGGGAATGGGAAAACCCACTTATTGTACCTCTCCAGATGCAAGCATTAAAAAAGTTTTTCCTGACACCTTCAGCGAGTGACCAGTTTATACCTTGTAGCACATAATCACCCTCTGTTTCACCACGTACAGCCTGTTTCGCCACTACAGCCCTGTTTATACAGAACCAGGAAGGGTTAGGGTTATCACTTCTGAAATCCAAAAAACCCAGCACTTCCCTCCCCCCACAAAGCAAGCCTACCACAACCCCAACCCCAAGGCAAGCCCACCTTCAACAGCCACTTATAGTATCTAGTGAGATAACATATATAGATAAGCTTGATAACATCACAATAACAGAGTTGCTTTTTATCAGCACATTTTGCCAGCTAGTCTTTGTAGTCGTTTCATTTAGCCAGCTGTCACTGAATGTGCAGTTTCTGATGTGAGCTCCCCTCCCCCCAGGAGATGTATTAGGATCACTGGCACCATTGCACTGATCTTCCATTATTTAACGTACGTCCCACGTCTCTGCAGTCTCTTCACTCTTGCATGACTCAAACCCACTCTCAGACACATGGGTGATGTGCTTTCTTCTTGGTGGGCAGACAGCAGCTCTATATGCAACAGTTTTGATCTGTTATTGTTTAAACTACAGAAGTGGGAACACTGCAGCATCTTTAGCTGGACCCAAAAACTTTTAACGTTAGAGATCCCAGTGTATTGTGATAATAATGCAAATCTTTAGACCCACATAAAAGAAAACCTGACCAATTAAATTATTTTTCTGGTAACTAGCAAATCCATAAAAAAAATCAATCAGGTGGGTGAAATACCAGCCAGGTACAAGACTGGTACCCACAGCTCAGGGCCCCGGCTGCTGCCCAGGGTGTCCCCAGGCTAGCAGGCGGCTCCACAGCACCTAGCGGAGCACCCCCTTACCTCTACAGCCGCCGCTCCAGGCTGCTTCCCCGCCGCCCCTCGGCAGCTCCCACTCTTCACCTTGATCCCATACGCGGCCCGCAGTTGCTGCAGCACCGCCAGGCGCACCACTGCGCGGCCGCGCCCCGCCATCCCGGCTCCGCCGCGCCTCTGCGCCCCGCGTCCCCTCTGCTCCGGCCCCAGCCGCGCCTCGGCCGGCCTCTCACCCCCTCACCACCATCCCGACCTGCTCACGCCGCCCCCCTGGACATCCCGCCCCGACCCTTCACAGCCCCATCCCCGCCTCCCTACGCGTCTCAAACACCGAGCTCAGACCCGGCGCCGCCTCTGATTGGCCCGCTGCGTCCGTTCGAATCTCAGGTCCCCACTGCTCAACGGCCAGCCATGCGCGTCCAGAGAGGTGCCTGAGTCCTGCCTCTCCGCTGGGCCTGGCGCCGCGGCAGGGAACGTTTACGGAGCCCCCTCCTGAAACTCCCAGAAATGCGGCGTTCCAAGCGCAGGCCGCTAGTCCGAAGAAAGTGCGATATCTTCAGGCGATCGCAGAAGCTACCTAAAGCGCCATCGCCCCAGCCACAGGAGCGGCGGGCTACGGCAGCCGGTAGAGGCCGCTATTGGGGAAGTGGTAGAGACACAAGCTTCGCATTGAGACCGTCTGAAATGGGCTGCTGCCCCCCTCTCCAGCCAGGTCCCCCCCCATCCCCGCGCAAGCCGGCCGAGGCCGGAGGGCCCTGCAGGACTGGGCGGAGCGAGCCCGGCTTCCCAGCAGCCCCTAATGACAGCGTCAGCGCTAGGGTGCGTGGGGTGGCCTGCTGCGAATCCCCGCGTAGCTGCCCCCGCCGCAACAACAGGGCCGTGGGGTGTTAGGCGAAGGAGGGTAAATGGGTGTCTGCGCCCAGGCCGAGCTTTGGAGAGCTAGAGCTGGGCTCGGCCCGACCTGCCGCAGCGAGGGAGCACGGTCAGCAGCGCTTCCCCCTGCCTTCTTCCGAAGCGGCCGGCTGAGGGGGCCGAGGTGGATTGAAACACCCCCACACACGCGCGGCTCTCTGCTCCAGCGCAGTTCCCTTGCTGAAGGTGGAAGTCTCGCTTTGGAAAGTCTCACTGGGTAACTAGAGCGCTACAAACAACAACAAGCAGCAGGAAGACATTTCTAAAATCAGGTTTCAGAGGGGTAGCCTGTTAGTCTGTATCAGCAAAAACAACAAGGAGGCCTTGTGGCACTGTAGAGACTAAAATTTATTTGGGCATAACCTTTCGTGGGCTAGAACCCACTGCACCAGATACACAGAGTGGAAAATATAGTAGGCAGGTATAAATATACAGCACATGAAAAGATGGGAGTTGCCTTACCACATGGGGGAGAGGGAGTGTAAGTGCCAACAGGGCCAATTCAATCATGGTGGATGTGGCCCATTCCCAACGTTTGACAAAAAGGTGTGAATATCAACAGAAGGAAAACTATTTCTAAAAACAGACCACTAATTCTATTTTTCCCCCTTTGAAGATCTCAGTCAAGTGTTTTCCAGCTGCCAAGATCTTTCAACTTAAAACAACCACACATGCTCTGAGACACTTCATTTTATCCACAAACACAGGAGACATGGATATAAAACACCAGATAATCTCACCTATTAAACAAATGTGGTATGACTCTCTTGTGCTCTTAAATTGAGGGAGAAAAGTGTAGAGATGAACTCATTTGTTCTCTCTTTACCTCTCCTTGTGTCTGTTTTAAACCTTTAATCTCTCACCGTCTCTCCTGCACTAACTCGGGCATGTATCTTAAAAAAAAAAAATAGGGCTGTTGAAAAACATTAGAAAATTTTGGGGAAGTTTGCCATTTTTGCAGACTGTCAGGAGGTAAATTTACATAATTGATTGATTTCCCTTCAGTAATTCAAATGATGCAACACGGTGGGAAAACCATGTCAGTTGCCACTTAAGACATTTACATAAGTAATTTAACAGGAGATGCATTCTATGACAAATGTTATAAGGTAAGTTGCTCTTCTATTATGGGACCAGATAAAGTTGGGAAGAAATTTCCTTTTCATGTACTGTATCACTTGTACCATGTAGGGGCATCTAGTACATCCAGCTATCACAGATACAGTCCAAGCTATATGCATTACTGGTCTGTTTGGCATGGTGTATTCCTAAATTTGTCTAGACTTATACTTTCCACATATGGGCATATCACATGTATCTGAATCAGTGACAGTGTAGTCCTGCCTCGTGATCTGTGCAGCATTTGAACAAAGCTATCATGTTTACCCATCCTCCAACAGTTGGGGGAAGGAGAGAAGGGTTCTGTGTTTTGTGGAAGATGTTACCACCCAAATTGTGGTCTGTGGAAGATGTTACCAGATTTGCCTATTGCTTTGAGGTACACTCATTATTAGGGTTACTTTTCTGGGGGGGGGGGGTCAGTAATTCTACCAGTGTACTGCTTGTGTCACTTGTATTTTCATACGGAGCTCTACTTAGCCCCATTGGGAGGGAACTTGCAGAAGGGAGTTCGGGCAGGACCTAGGTTCCCCAGGAGTTGGGTTCCTCCAGCCCCAGAATCAAATGAACACATACATTAACAGAGTGTGTCTGAGTGGACTGAGTCAATCCACACTCCCACACTGACCCCTTATATGTCCCTGGACTTAACAGGCTGGGTCGAGCAACTCCTCCAAGCTGCTACCCTCCTATGCCACAGGTTCAGCACATCCCTATCCCCACTTTCACGTTACAATTGTTCTGGTAGTAACCCACTTGATGAGCAAACCCCACAGAATTTTTGGCTGCTACAGGGATCTTTAGCTTAGGTAAGAGGAACGTTGCTGCAGAGCAAATGGGAAAGCCAAAAAAAACAAGAGAGGGGGAAGTAACCAGCTTAACCATAAAAGTTATTTATTGCCAGGTAATAGCCATAGGAGGTAAGCCAAAAACAAACAAAAAAAACAGTTACAATATTAAATATAGCTTAAATTGGATTACAAAAGTCAGGTTTAGAAAACTATACCTGATCATACAAGTCAGGGTTAGAAAGCTATACCTAGAGAGAGAGAGAGAGAGAGAGATGGGTTCTCACCACTCTGTGAAGCTTGAACGGGTCAGGGTTCCCAAGTGGTGGTGGTAGCTGAGGGTCTGGCGTGCTGGAGACAGGCAGAGCCCCTAGCATGATCAGTCCGGAGAAGATGAAGTCCCAATGGAACGGATGCAGATTTTGGATCCAGGCATCAGAACACTTACTTGAGCGTCAGTAGGGGTTTTTGTAGGGAAACAACAATGGTTCAAGGGAGAACACTAAATTTGTTTATGGGTAAACTGATGGCTCAAGGACTTATACCAAAGTTGTTTTGTTCAGGCTAGACCAGTGGTTCCCAAACTAGGGTTCGTGAACCCCTGGGGGTTCATGAAATGTTACAGGGGAAAATTTTTCTTGGGAAAAAATTCCCTAATGGCGGACAGAGCTGTCCCTAGGGACTCCGGGCAGCACGGGGCCAGCAGCCTGGAGCCCCTGGACTTCCAAGAGCTAAGTAGATCAAAGCAAGCATATCTATCACACTGTTGCAATTTAAACTTCAAGACTCATAAGAAATGGAAAGGGAGGTGAATATTTTTTGCTGTTTTTAAAATTAAATAGGCAGCTAGTATTGTTTTTAAAATTATTATGAAGAACAAGTTTAAGCTTTGTTGTAACGTGCAGTGTTTGCCTGGACTGCTCAAGACCTGAATGCTTGTGTAGGAGGAACTCTTTGAGTTGGCTTCTTAAATACCTTCATGCTGTGTCACATCTGATACTCCTTGATGAAACATTAGGAGCCTTGTCTTATAACAGGCTTATTCAAAGTGATACAAGCTATGAAAGTGAGATCTTGGAAGAGTGTTGCCATTTTCATAATGTAATAAAAATACTGTAATGATAAATGATAATTAATAATAAATAGTGTGTAATAAGCATGTCATAAAAACATATTTTCAAGATCACTGCTTTTATAATTTATACTCAGGTAAAGGAGAAAAACCCTGGAAATATTCATTTTTAAGACGGGGTTCGCGAGACTTGATGTGTTAGTGAAAGGGGATCACAGGCTGTTAAAGTTTGGGAACCACTGGGCTAGACAATAGGAACTCATAATTCCTGGCTATGGGCGGTATTCCTTCAAGGGAAGCTCATAATGCAGTTAGGCAGCTTCAGTATTTTGGATACCAGTAAAGGATTTATTACTAGAATTGGTCTGATAACTACTGAGCTGGGTGTGTGCAGATATGAGTTCATTAACATCTGGAGCAGAGATCCCCCATTATGCAGTGCTTCCCTGCTTTTCTGGTCCCAGAGTTCAGTGCGGTTCTTGCCTTGGAATCAGTAGCATAGCTGGGGGTGGGGTGGGGGGAGTGGCTGCTCCCCCACCAAGCACAAGTGGCGCCTTTTTAATTTTACTCACCCGGGAGCGGGGGGGGAAAAAAAGCACCACCCGCTGCGGCGCTTTTACTGATGGGGCAGCGCTCCGGGTCTTCGGCGGCACTTTGGCGCCGGGACCTTCACTTGCTTCGGGTGTCTTCGGTGGCACTGAAGCTTCATTGCCGAAATGCCGCCGAAGACCTGCGGGTGGCGCTTTTTTCCCCCCGCTCTCCCTCTTCCCTCCACCTGGCTACGCCACTGCTTGGAACCTCTTTTCTCCATTCTGTATGCTGATGGAGATGCTTCTCTGTCCCATCTTTGATGCAAATGAGGCTAGGGGAGTTGCCTTAATCCTGTCACCCCTCTCCACAGGGGTTTAGGTGTGTCTCTTACTGCCTTTTCATTGCTTTTTGTAAGTCTTTCTTCTGATCGGTTTTGATTCGAGCAGAGGGGTGGGCGATGTCCTTCCTGAGTCAGACAGGCTGGATACAGTGTCCGCCTTGGTTCCCCAAGAACACAGAGCTGACAGGTAACATGGAGGTCAACAAAAATAAAACATCAAGATCCAAGCAGTTAAAATTAATTGGGAAGGAAGGTGTCAGTGACAAAGTTATAGAAGGTTTGAAAAAGATGCCAAGAATGAAGGACCAGGGAAAATGCTTCTAAGAAAGGCAATTAGGTTGGAAGGCAGGAGCCTTCTACAAAGAATCCATTGTGGAAGAAACATTTTGCTGGTGGGGTGTACATGAAGGGGTAAGATGTAGGCCCACCCTGTCTCCCTTTTGGATGTTTCTTTTGTGTTCTTAATAGGGATAACAGTTCAATGGCTTTTCCTACTTTTTGATGTAAAGCCTTCTTGAGGTGAATTAGATCTTCCATACATGAGTTGTATTGATTTAGCTAAATCGGTTTAGGAACAGATTTAGGGCTAGTGTACACTGTCAAAGCTAAAGCGCTGCCGCAGCAGCGATTTAGCATGCCTTGTGTGGTCGTGGCGCGACCCACCTCAATGAGGGGCATAGCTCCCAGCGCTGGGGCACTGTTTACACTGGCGCTTTACAGTGCAGCAACTTGCTATGCTCAGGGGTGTGTTTTTTCACACCCCTGAGCAAGAAAGTTGCAGCGCTGTTAGTTACCAGTGTAGACAAGCCCTTAGTTAAGTCAGTGCAAGCCTATTGTGTGGACACACTTAAATTAGTTTTAACATGTCTATTCCTGCTGATAAGCTTCCGGTATAGCATGTCCCAGTAGTAGTATCACAAAACAGATCCAGCCCATTTAATGTGTTTATGTGGTCTGCATGACATACAGATTCTTCAGAAGTGTAGCTTTCATTTTGCAAGCTGAGACCTGGATCCACAAAAGGTATGTCAACACTGCAATTAAAAACCCATGGCTGGCCCATGCCAGCTGATTTGGGCTCTCAGAGCTCGGGCTAATTTAATTGCAGTGTAGACGTTCAGTCTTGGGCTGCAGTCCGAGCTCTGGGACCCTCCCACCCCGCAGAGTCCTAGAGGCGGGGCCCCAGCCCAAGCCTAAACATCTACACTACAATTAGCCCCTTAGCCCAAGCCCAAGCCAGCTGGCACAGGCCAGCTGTGGGTGTCTAACTGCAGTGTAGACGTACTCAAACGGCTTTAGGTGCCTCCAGGGTTAGCATCACAGCACCTAACTTCTAGGTATGTAGGGGTAGGGGGGAGAGAGAGAAAGACAGTACCACACAAACCAACCTGAAACAATGGGATTTACAAAGCCTGAGTTAGGCACCTCTCTCCCCCTGTTTTTGTATAGGCACCTAAGAATGGGATCCACAAAAGCCAGCATGCTAGGCAGGGAGCCACCTAAGCTATCCAATAGCAGATGCTGATGAGAAGCATGTCATAGGCCCCTTGCTTTCACTCAGTGTGATGCCTTACTCTGGGCTGGAGGGAGGCATCTAACTCTGCTTGTATCCACAACTGGGAACCCTGCTCCTGGAGTCAGGCTGCCTAAGCACCTAAGCAGTTTCTTGGGAGAATGAGTTAGGTCCCTGCCTCGCTCAACACAAAGCAGCTGGAGCAGGTGGTGATGCCCAAATGATAAACTTTTAGCTCACCAATTAGAGCCATGTTCAGTTTCCCCTTTATACTGGTTGGGAAGAAGCATTTGAACAAGAGGTCTCCTACCCCTTAGGAGGGTGCTCTAACCACTGAGCTAGGAGATATTGCAATGTGGGGCTCTCTCAGTATCTCCTGTTGAAGCTGTTTTACTTTGGATAAATAAAGTTATTGGAGCAGCAGGAGCAGATCCTGCATCTCCCAACTAGGTGCCACCAAGCAATAGAGTCTGGGTACACTGCAAAAACTCCACAGCAGTGAGTCTCAGAGTCCAGGTTAACTGACTTGGGCTCATGCTGTGGGGCTAAAAAAAAAATAGCAGCATAGACATTCCCACTTGGGCTGGAGCCACGGCTTTGAAACCCAGCAAGAGGGGTGGGTCTCAGAGCTCAGGCTCTAGCCTGAGCAGGAATATCTATGCTGTTATTTTTGGCCCCATAATGCAAACCCAAGTCAGTTGACCTGGACTCAGACTCACTGCCATGGGGCTTTCCACCCCAGTCTAGATGTACCCTGACTGTCTCTGGCCCAATGACTATTTAAGTATTTATCCAAAGTGGAACAGTTCCAATGGAGAGTGAGGGAGACACGCCTCCCCTCCCTTTTCAGAATATCCCATAGCTCAGTGGTTAAGGCACTCAGACATTGGAAACCCCTGTTCCAAAACTCCCCCTGCCAATCAGACATATGTGGGGAGTTGAACTGGGCTCTACCGAACCCAAGACGAGTGCTCTAATCACTGGGCTGAGAGTTATAAGATGACTGTCACCTCCTATCCTGTAGATGGCCTCTGAGCACACCTACCAGATTGGGCCCTGCAGGCAAGAAAGGCTCATAGACTTTAAGGTCAGACAGAACCATTGTGATCATCCAGTCTGACCTCCTGTACATTGCAGACCACAGAACCTCACCCACCCACTCCTGAAATAGACCCCTAACCTCTGGCTGAGTTACTGAAGTCCTCAAAGGATGGTTTAAACAGGGTTGCCAACCCTCCAGGATTGGCCTGGAGTCTCCAGGAATTAAAGATTTATTTTTAATTAAAGATTATGTCATGAAATCTCCAGGAATACATCCAATCAAAATTGGCAACCCTAGATTTAAAGACTTCAAGTTATAGAGAATTCCTCATTTACACTAGTTTAAACCTTCAAGTGACCTGTGCCTCATGCTGCAGAGGAAGGCAAAAAAAACCCCAGAGTCTCTGCCAATCTGACCTGGGTGAAAATTCCTTTCCAGTTCCAAAGATGGCTATCAGTAACACCCTGAGCATGTGAGCAAGACCCACCAGGAAGATACCAGGGAAAGAATTCTCTGTAGTAACTCAGATCTCCCCTCTAGTATCCCCTCTCCAGCAGTTGATTTTTGCTACTGGCAGTCACTGATGGGCCACATGGGTACATGAATGCCCATGTTCCTCCAGTTCATGAATTATGCTGGGCTTTAGGCAGGAGACATACACTCTGCCTATGCTCAGGGGCAGAAACTTAGGCAAGTAGAGAACTTGTAAAGTGGAAATTTAGGCACCGAGTGAGTTTAGGCAGTAGCCAAATGGGGGTTTTGTGGATTGCAGTGAAACCTTAAACTAGGGTTGCCAACTTTCTAATTCCAGAAAACCGAACACTCTTGTCCCACCTCGTGCCCTGAGGCCCTACCCCATCCCTTCCCGAGGCCCCGCTCCTGCTCGCTCCATCCCCCTTCCCTCTGTTGCTTGGTCACCCTAATTGCATGAGACTTCCTGTGCTGGCGGGCCCCTCGCCAAGGGGCTGCAGCGCTGCTGTGCCTGGCATGAAGGTTGGGCCCCAGAGCGAAGGGCTAGAGGCTGGCCACCTGGCATTGAGGGGGCTGTGCTCTGCCTGGGCTCCAGGCCGCTGGCTGAGTTTTATTGTCTGGTTTTATTGCTTTTTTATTTTCTCTCTCTGATTATGATGGTGGCCGGGAGGACTCCTCTCTTCCAGGGGCTGCCTAAATCACCCAGCAGGGAAGGGAGGAGGATGGGCTGGAAGGGAAAAGATGGGGGGGTGGGGGAGGAGGAGAGAGGATGGGGAGGGAAAGAGGCCAAGGATGAGAGCAGGGTGGGGGTGAGAGGGGGCAATGAAGGGGGGGGTATGTGGGGTGATAGGGATGCAGGAGGCTACAGGTGCATAGGAACATAATAGGAGTGCAGCAGTGTATGGAGGTGAATGGGGGGGCTGTGTGGGGTGGCGGCTTTGGGAGGTGGAGAGGATGGGTGGGAGAGCACTGTAAGGGGTACAGGGCTGGGGTGGGTAGGTGTGGGGGGCAGGGCAGGATGGGACAAGGGAAGGATGCAGTAAGGGGGATGGGCGCATGGGGGGTAGGATGGGGAGGGATGCAGTGAGGGGTAGGAGGTGCCCAGAGTCCGGGGCTGCTGGGACCAGCGGCGGACTCAGGAGGACTGTCCCAGGCCGGGGGGCAGTGCTGCTGGGGTGGAGGTGGTGCTGCCAGGCCGGGCCTGCCCGATTCTTCGAGGTGGCCAGGCTGGGACTGGGTTCATCTCAGTCTCCTCCCCTGCCCTCCAGCAGCCCCATTCCCAGCACTCGGAGATGGGGATACGTACCTTGAACTCCTGGGTGCCAGCAATGGGGCGACAGACCGTGGTTCTGCACAGGGCCCCTGCTGCAGCTTGAGCCCAGCCACAGGAGGAGTGCGAGGAGGAGAAGAGGGCCAGCAGCAGTGCAAGAGGCACACGCCACGACCCCTCAACAGCCACCTGCTGAGCACTCGCAAGTCGCGCTAGTTCGTCCCCTACCTTGACCCAGCCAATGGGAGCTGCGCCTGTGGTCGGGGGGTGGGGCAGCACGCAGACCCCCCTGGCTACCCCCAAGCCTAGGAGCTGGACATGCTGGCTGCTTCCCGGGAGCCGCTTGGCGTGGAGGCTAGCAGGGAGCTTGCCAGTCCCACTGTGCAGCGCTGCTGACCGGAGCCACCAGGATCCCTTTTCAACCGGGTGTTCTAGTCGAAAACTGGACACCTGGTCACCCTACCTTAAACTGAGACTTAGGTACCTAAATCCCTTTGTAGATGTGGGCCCAATTTCTAGCCCTCATGATCGCAAAGCTAACATAGCAAATACGAACAAATCAATTAACTAATACAGTGGTGTCTTCCTGAGGCTGCAGACAGCCTGACCCCATAGCTGAGAATTGTGAGCTCCTCTGTGCCCTGTTAGGAGGATAGTGGGACTTACTCTAAAGGCCAATGACAACACGTTGTCATATTAGCTATTTCATTGCTGATTTTAGTAAGTGGGTGGGGAGGGGGGTAAGGCAACTCCCATCTTTTCATGTGCTGTATATTTATACCTGCTTACTATATTTTCCACTCCGTGCATCTGGTGAAGTGGTCCACAGCGGTTTTCAAACTTCATTGCACCATGACCCCCTTCTGACAATAAAAACTACTATATGCCTCTTCCCACCCCCCTGCATAGGGCTGAAGCAAGGGAGGGAAGGGGCTGAAGCTCAAGAGCTTGAGCTCCAGGCAGTGGGGTGGTAGCCTGAGCCACACCAGGTGGGGCTGAAGCTCAAGCCCCGCCACCTGGGGTGAGGGGCTAAAGCCACAGCCAGAGCCCTGAAGCCCTTGGGCTTTGGCTTCAGCTCCTGGTGGCAGGGCTTGGAGTTTAGCTTCAGCCCCGGGTTCCAGTGAGACTAACACCAACCCTAGCAACTCCATGAAAATGGGGTCTTGACCCACAGTTTGAGAACTGCTGGATTAGGAGACAAAGACATTTGCAGCCTGTAAGAATTTACAGCAGAAATTAATTATAAACTTCAGATCAGCCCCCCTAAATTACATAGGCATTTGCAGATGTAACTGTAGTTAGTGATTATTCACTAAGCTTCCAGTTCCAGAAATAATCTTTAAAACAAGCTAAAGATACACAAATAGCATGAACCCAAATGACAATTATCAATTCCAGTTTACTGCAATAGTCAAGATACACACAAGAGGGAGCTCTGATCTGAAAAAATGTAATACAACTTTTGCAGTTCTGTCTCACCCATCCAAGCCATATATTAGCAATGAACTCACACAGCAAAGTGATCAAAGACAAAAATCCCACCATCCATCTCACCCGTGGGTGAATACTTTTCACAAAGCGATCACTCCATATCTGACCTTTCAGTCCTCATTGTCAAAGGAAACCTGCACAACCCCTTCAAGAGACAAGCCTGCGCGCTTAAATTCATAACATTGCTACACCGTAAGTGTCATGGTGTTACTGAAGACACTGAATTTAATGCTTATTACAACAAACCTGTAAGCCGCTAACCCCCCTTTTTTGTCCTATGAGGTGTTAACTGGCCACTTCCCCTTCAATGGTCTATTATAATATGCGTCAGACTACTTATGTTAAACTATCTGTTTCACCTTGTACTTAACTGTCACACTGCATACCTTGTACCTTTCCCAGACTTGAAAGAAAACTCTGTAAGCTCAAAAGCTTGTCTCTTGCACTAGTAGAAGTTGGTCCAATGTTACCTCACCCACTTTGTTTCAAGAAAATAAATCTAACAAGTTAGAAGTAGACAAGAGATAAAACAAGCACTTTGGCCTAAATTTTCAGAAGGGATTAATGATTTTAGGAGCTCAAGTTCAGACCCTTCAAGGGCCTTGTTTTAAGAGGCCAGGGAGGAAATTCCACTCTCCACTGGAGAGAATGAGAAGACTCCTACTGAGATCAGTGGAGACAGGATTTCACCCTAAGGGTGTGTCTACACTGCAATTACACACCCGTGGCTGGTCCATGTCAGTTGACCCAGGGTTGGGCTAAGGAGCTGTTTAATTGCAGTGTAGATGGGCTCTGGCTGCAGCCTGAACTCTGGAAGCCTCCCACGTCACAGGGTCCTCGAACTCTATCACCAGCCCAAGCCCCAAATGCCTACACTGCAATTAAACAGCCTAGTGAGCCTGAGTCATCTGGCACAGGCCAGCCACAGGTTTTTAACTGCAGTGTAGACATGCCCTAACTGTACAGCACTTTTTGAAAATCAGGTCTAAGCGGTCAGGTTGGGACCCCAAGATTATTAGGTGCTTTTGAGAATCTTGGCCTGATAAAATATATGATTTTGCAGATTTAATGGTCTCGCCACAATAGCTACTCAGATTAACAGTTCCTGGCAGGACCTCAGCCAATAGGAGCAGAGATCATGGAGAGGGCAGCTTAAACACAACCAGGTTACCCAGAACCGTGCAGAAGAGAGCCTAGGCGCTAGAATGTGAACTCAAAAATGAACTGCTGGGAGAGGCCACCCAGAAATTCAGCCCCCAGGAGCTGAGAAAAGCAGCTGCCGCAGGCACCTTTAGACACTGACAACATTCTGTATTTTCCCCATCGCTGCTTGACAATTTGCTCACACTCCATTCCATCCGCTCCCTCAATATTTTCGTCTCAACCTCATTTCCCCTGTCCATCCCATTTTCTCCTTTCCCCATCCCACTTACCCCCACTGCCCTTCTTTGTCTCTTATCTATTTTTTTCCCCAGCAAGGCTTCCTCCCGCTATGTATCCCTCCACCCCCCAAAAAGGAAAAATAATGGCATTACTGTGGCATTTATAGACTCATAGACTCATAGACTTTAAGGTCAGAAGGGACCAATATGGTCATCTAGTCTGACCTCCCGCATGATGCAGGCCATAAATGTTGACCCCCCCACTTTCCCTTAACTCTGCTGTTGAAGTCTCCAGATCGTGATCTAAAGACTTCAAGTTGCGGAGAATCTTCCAGCTTGCGACCCCTGCCCTATGCTGCGGGGGAAGGCGAAAAACCTCCAGGGCTACTGCCAATCTACCCTGGAGGAAAATTCCTTCCCGACCCCAAATATGGCGACCAGCAGAAACCCGAGCATACAGGCAAGATTCTCTAGCCAGACCCTCAAAGACACGTTATCCCATCAAACCATTCCCTCCATAAACTTATCTAGCCTAATCTTGAAGCCAGACAGGTCTTTTGCCCCCACTGTTTCCCTCAGAAGGCTGTTCCAAAATTTCACCCCTCTGACGGTTAGGAACCTTCGTCTAATTTCAAGCCTAAATTTCCCCACGGCCAGTTTATATCCATTCGTTCTCGTGTCCACATTAGCACTGAGCTGAAATAATTCCTCTCCCTCCCTGGTATTTATCCCCTTGATATATTTAAAGAGAGCAATCATATCCCCCCTCAGCCAACCATATTGTTCAAAAAGCTTGTTAGTTACATCCCTTTCCTCTGTCTTGTTTATCAAGGCCTTGTCTACACCACAAGATTAAGTTGCCTTGCATCAGCCTATGTTGACCTAACTGTGTCTACTTAAATTTGTCTCTCACCATTGTAAGCGCCCCATTATGCCAACATAGTAATACTATCTCCCCAAGTGGTGTAGCGTCATAGTCAATGTACTTCGGTCACTGCGGCACAAATGTAGACGCTGGGTTAGGGTTGTCATGACTAACTGTCCTCCAGCAGCTGTCCCACAATGCCTTACTTTGATTGCTCTGGTCACCATTGTGAACTCCACTGCCCAGGTATCACAGAGACTTGGAAGCCCAACCCCCAAAAATATGTCCACAAACATTTGAAATTCCTTTTCCTGATTGCCTGGCTTGGTGAGCACAACTGTCTAGCTGACCATGCCAGCTACACACTCCAAACATGCTCCTGTCTGGGGTAGACACAAGATACTGGATCTCCTGGGTCTGTGGGGAGAAAAGGCTGTGCAGGCACAGCTCTGAATCAGATGTAGAAACGTCAACACCTGCAAGCAGATTGTTCAAGGGATGTAGGAGAAGGGCTATGACAGGGACCAGCAGCAGTGGCTCATGAAAGTCAAGGAGCTGCATCAGGCATATCAGAAGGCCAACAACTGATCCAGTGCCAAGCTGCAGACTTACCACTTTTACTAAGAGCTTCAAGCCATCCTCAGCGGAGACCCCACCATCCCTGTGGATACCTCTGAGGAGCCTGAATCACAAGCCCCTGTTGTGAACACCAAGTAGGAGGAAGTGGTGTACGAGGAAGGAGGAGGAGTATGGGGGACAGGCAATGAAGGGATCTAGCTCCGCAGTAAACCAGGACCCTTTTTTGATCACAGTCCAGCCACTTGAGCCCAATGCAAAAGAAGGAACCTCAGGTAAGAATGTAGATAAATTGTCATCCACAAGATTGTCCCCCTGCAAAGTAGCAGGACAGAGTCTTGACTTTTACAATTTACTTGTGCTAGACGAGGCAGCTGCTCTACCTCTCTTGGTTGTACCACTATCTGCTTTTCATTCCTCTCTAAAGTTATGGAGGGGGTGCCATGTGGAGCAGTTTGCTTATATACACAGGGAGGTCCCTGGAATCCTCCTGAGATCAATGAAAGTTCTATGGAGATACTCTGCAATCCTCTGTCAAAGGTGTCTAGGGAGGGCTGCCTTATTTCTTCCACCGCAGTAACATGCTTTCCCCCGCCACACAGCGATAACTTCAGTAGGCACCATTGCACCACACAGGCTAGCAGCATATGGGCCTGGGTGGCTTTGGGACACCAGCAGCATTGAGCTCAAAAGCAGTGTTGTCTCTGCTTTTGTTACCCTCATAATACCATAAAAATGGCCTTACTGGGTCAGACCAAAGGTCCATCTAGCTCAGTATCCTGTCTTCCGACAGTGGCCAATGCCAGGTGCCCCAAAGGGAATGAACAGAACAGGTAATCATCAAGTGATCCATCCCGTTGCCCAGTCCCAGTTTCTGGCAAACAGAGGCTGGGGACACCATCCCTGTCCAACCTGGCTAATAGCCACTGATGGACCTATCCTCCATAAACTTATCTAGTTTGGTTTTGAACCCTGTTATAGTCTTGACCTTCACAACATACTCTGGCAAGGAGTTCCACAGGTTGACTGTGTGTTGTGTGAAAAAATACTTCCTTTTGTTTGTTTTAAATCTGTTGCCTATTAATTTCATTTGGTGATCCCTAGTTCTTGTGTTATGAGGAGTAAATAACACTTCCTTATTTACTTTCTCCACACCTGTCATGATTTTATAAACCTCAATCATATCATCCCCTTAGTAGTCTCTTTTCCAAGCTGAAAAGTCCCAGTCTTATTAATCTCTCCTTGTATGGCAGCCGTTCCATACCCCTAATAATTTTTGTTGCCCTTTTCTGAACCTTTTCCAATTCCAATATATCTTTTTTGAGATGGGGCAACCACATCTACACACAGTATTCAAGATGTGGGCATACCATGGATTTATATAGAGGCAATGATATTTTCTGTCTTACCTATCCCTTTCTTAATGATTCACAACATTGTTTGCTTTTTTGACTGCCACTGCACATTAAGTGGATGTTTTCAGGGAACTATCCACAATGACTCCAAGATCTCTTTCTTGAGTGGTAACAGCTAATTTAGACCCCCATTGTTTTAGATGTATAGTTGGGATTATGTTTTCCGATGTGCATTACTTTGCATTGATCAACATTGAATTTCATCTGCCATTTTGTTTCCCAGTCACCCAGTTTTGAGAGATCCTGTTGTAGCTCTTCAAAGTCTGCCTGGGACTTAACTATCTTGAGTAGTTTTGTATCATCTGAAAATATTTACCCCTTTTTCCAGATCATTTATGAATATGTTGAATAGGACTGGGCCCAGTACAGACCCTTGGGGGACACCACTGTTTACCTCTCTCCACTCTGAAAACAAGAATGAGAGATCAATTAAAATCACCACCACCTATGGAAAGTGGTGCCACTATTCAGCACCATTGTCATATATACTAGAAGCAAGCAACTGAGGAGTTCCCTCCTCATTTCTCCTACCCCCCACCCTGGTGGGCCATACTCAGCGTGGCTGGTGCAATGACTAGTGTTGTGCACAAGCAGGCCCAAGCAGAATTGAGAACGTAGTGACTAAATATTCAGGGGAGTGAGTTCAGCATCTTGAGTTTTGCTATCTTTAGTGAATGTGCTCAGAATACCTCTATTTTATCTTCTGTGCTATCACTGCAGCCTTAGGTCTCCTCCTCTGCACCAGTAGAACACCTGAGCCAAATGAGGAGAGGGGGAAGAAAAGAAAAGAGGACTCAGGATGACATTGCAGGAGATCACAGGGCCTAGAGGATGAATTGCCAACAGCCTTGAGAAAGAGTGGAGAGGAGAAAGGCCCAGGAGTCCCAGAAGGAAGTGGAGAGGGAGATGCACCAGGACATAATGGGACTTCTCAGGCAGCAGACAGATGCTACTGATTCTGGAGGACCCACAGGTTCAACAATCCCAGACTCACCTTACTCTACAATCTGGTGAGAGCTCCATATCAGGATCTCCACCCTGCTCCCCCAACACTGCACATGGCATCAGGGGTCACTCCACTACCCCACCACTCCACGTGACATTAAAGACAATCACAGCTTCACATACTGACCCGTGAAAGCCACAGTTGGTGTACGTGGAGCTAAAAAGAACATGAATGTTCTCATAGCTTATTAAGTTTGTAATGTAGGTTTTAAAATTGCACTGATCATAGGCGTGCGCACGGTGTGTGCCAGGTGTGCCCGGGCACATCTTAATGCCCATGGGCCGGATCCAGATCCGGATCCGGCCCCTCAAGGCTTTGGATCCGGCCCACGGGATTTGCCCCCCATGGTGCCACAGGCCCCGCGCTGCTTTCAGAAGCGGCCATCAGGGCACCATGTCTCTAGGGCCGGGGGGGGGTTTGCTCCAGGCACCGCCTCCCGAAGCGCCCATTGGCCAGGCACAGGGAAGCGCGGCCAATGGGAGCTTCAGGGGAGGTACGTGGAGGCATGGCAAGGGCAGTGTGCAGAGCCCTGTGCCGCCCCCCTCGGGGTTGCGCGGGGACATGGTGAGCAGTGTGGGGCCCTGGCAGGCAGGGAGCGCGCCACTGTAAGTAAGCGGCGCCGGGCCAGAGCCCGAACCCCTCCTGCACCTCCCCCCCCGCCCTGAGCCCCCTGCCTGCACCCTGTTGAGCCGGGCTCCCCTTCCCCAGGGCTGGGCTGGCTGCTTTAACAGCCCCATGTGCTCGCTGGCAGCCTCCCACCCGGTAGCACCAATACAGCTGCTTAAGGTGGCCCGCGGGAATGCTGCCACAGCCCCCCCCCCCCCCAGGCAGCTGTCCCCCTCCAGCGCCCAGAGCCCCAAACCCGCCTGCGGCTCCCCGCGCTGACCGGGGGCCCGGGCACCACCCGGGTGGGGTGGGGTGGGGGGGGGTCAGGCTGCCCCAAAGCCCAGCCCACCTTAAGTGGGGCCCGGAAGCCAGCGGGCCTGAAGCAGGGGGCGGGGCGGGCCTGGCCCACAGGCCCCCCCCCCGGCCGTCCGGCTGTGAGCTCAGCTCCCCAGCGCTGTTTGGGGACTCCGGCCCGGCCCCCTCGGCCTTGAGTCCAACCCTGGGAGCAGCCCGGCCCCTCTGCGATCCACCCCGGCTGCCTCTGCCCTGCCTGGCCCCCTCTGCCCGGCCCCCGAGCCTGCCTGCCGGGACAGGTGAGCCCAGATCCCCAGCCCCGGGCCTGCCTGCAAACAGCCTACCCTCCTGCACCCCAACTCCCTGTCCTGAGCCCCCTGCCCTGAGCCCCCTGCCCTGAGCCCCCTGCTGCACTCCCCGCCCCTCCTGCACCCCAACCCCCTTCCCTGAGCCCCCTCATACACCTCACACCCCTCTTCCCTGAGCCCCCTCATACACCTCACACCCCTCTGTCCCAATCCCTTGCCCTGAGCCCATTCCTGCACACAGCACCCCCTCCCACACCCCAACCTTTATGATGTTCGCCTTTAAAGAAAAAAATTCCCTGGGTGCACACCCTAATGAAATGTGCTGCACACTCCTATGGCACTGATTGTTACAGAATAAAATTTTATTGGGAACATAATTTGTCTTTATTAGCTCATAACATATGCTGCTGAATGCTGAGAAGTTCTGAAAGCAGTTACCTGTTACTGTACAGTATCATACAGTTCATAGGATCATTCATAAACAAAATTAAATAAAACTGCATTGACAATGTTCTATTCCTTCAGGTACAGCAACTACCACAAGATTCCTATCAGGCCATCAAAGAGCATAGCCAAGTAGAGCATACCACATGCTACTCTGTCTCACTGTTAAAATGGTCTTTCAGAGTCTCCCTGAGCTGCATAGCTCCATGTTGAGCTCTTCTAATAGTCCTTGTATCTGGCTGTTCAAATTCAGCAGACAGCCCCTCCACCCTGGTGGACACTTTTCCTTCACATATTTTGCAGGACACAGCAGGCAGCTAGAACCACTGGCATATTTTTATCACTAAGATCCAATCTTTGAGTAAACAAATCCAGTAACCCTTCACCGGTTGAGCCAGTAGTTGTATCTCTCCTTGGTGCTGTTGAGGTGGCCAGTGTACAGCTTCATAAGCTAGCAGTAGGCTGGGTCCCCCAGGATCACTATTGGCATTTCAACATTCCTAGTGGCAATCCCCTGGGTCAGGAAAGAAAGTCCCTGCTTGTAACTTTCTGAACAGGCCCGTGTTCTTAAAGATGTGAGCGTCATGCACCTCAGCCAGAGTAAAGCAATAAGGCATTGCTTGCTTCAGCCAACTCCAAGGCATGACTCACCTTCAGCCAACTCCCCAGTTGGCAGAACTCTCCTCCCCACATTTTCCCTAGGGCTCGCTAACCCTCTTTCTGGGGATGCTGCCTCTTAACACCAGAATCAGCCCTTCCTTCAGCACATCCCACTTATAGTATGCTGGTGGGAGGGGGGAGGAGAAAGTTGATTTATCCCTCACAGCTGGTTTCTCTTGCGACCCTGCACATCTCTGAAGTCAGGGCAAACAATCTTTCCTCTAGAGTGGGAAAGGTTAACCCCTTTCTCTCCCAGCCTGTTCACAGGCTCCAGAATCCCCCCAGAGTGTGTTTAAAGGATATTTAACCTTCTTTGTAGGATACTTGGATTTTGGAGACTACAGAGCTTCAAGCTGTTAAATTCTTGAAGGGCTGAATTAGTATCAGGAAGCAGTGACTATGGATGGGAGCATGCCTTCTTGTGGTACAGCATGGTCCTGCAGGTACACCACCCTCTACTCCCCCAGCTGCTTCTCTAAGAAGCTACTCTCCACCCAGAATACTTTAAACTTGTGAGGGTCTCCTTTTATTAAGAAGAATTAGTGTTTTGCCCCTCAAGTCCAAGCCTTTCGCAGGTTCCCACAGCCCACCTCTTGATGTGTGTACCAATTAGTGACACAGATTTCAGTTTCTCAGATCAGTAGTCTTGCAGCCCTCCTTCTTGGGATCTGTGTTGCAGATTCTGATTGGCTGCAGCCTTGAATCAGAATAAGAATCATAGGACTGGAAGGGACCTTGAGAGGTAAGCTAGTCCAGTTCCCTGCACTCATAGCAGGACTAAATATTATCTAGACCATTCCTGACAGGTGTCTGTCTAACCCGCTCTTAAAAATCTCCAAGGATGGAGATTCCACAACTTCACTAGGCAATTTATTCCAGTGCATAACCACCCTGACAGTAGGAAGCTTTTCCCTAATGTCCAACCTAAACCTCCCTTGCTGCAATTTAAGTGCATTGCTTCTTGTCCTATCCTCGGAGGTTAAGAACAATTTTTCTCCCTTCTTGAAACAACCTTTTATGTACTTGAAAACTTATGTTCTCTGAGCTGAACCCTCATTAACCCTGTCCATACTCCCAGGGTTGAGAGAGACCCACGGGCCAGCAAGCAAACAATCCTTCTTCTTCATACAGGCCTCTTAATAAGCTGTCTGCTTGCTCCCACTTCAGTACAGGAAAGCCCACAGCTCTCTTTTTGCTGGGCTGTGTTAGTCATCCCAGATTCAGCAAGTAGCCTTCTGCTGCTAGTACCTACCCTGCTATGAGGGAAGAGGCAGTATTTATATCAGTGCATTTCTCCCAGCTCATCCCCAATTGGTTGGGTGAGAGGGGAACTTTGCCCCACCTACCTGACATAGGTTCTGGCCCTGAGCCCTTAAAGACAGGGCAACAGGATTTTCTCCTAAGTATCACTCATTCACGGGACCACTTCCTCTCTATCAATATCTCTTAAAGGGCCACATTATGAGATAGGATGGGCTGACTACTAGGCAGCACTAATTAAGGGGCAGACTACCCCATCACACCCTAACATATTTCAGATAAGTATGTTCACATTTACTATAATTATTTTGAAAGTATGCTCAAGTCCTAATGTGTCCTTGTTTTATTATTTGAGAATGAGGATTCTGGGGATATCAAACTTTGGGGGTCAACATTCTTGCTAATCACAGACCATAGAACTGTCTTTTTAAACAATTGACCACTGAAGGTGATCTTTGCAGAACAGTCCTCTGAAGTTCCACTAAGAAATATGGCTAAGAACCACCACAATAAAAGAAAAGTTTTCTGTTTCCCATAACCCATTCAATCAACACTTTTTTCTTCACATTGATGAAACTCGAAGTTCTTTAACAGAGGAAATCACATTTACCTTTTCAATGCATTAAAGATACAAGGTATTCCCTCATGTAACAGGTTGTGCTTTCACTGCTGCGGCGCCTCCTGCTGGTCATCTAGGAATTAGCTCATCCCAGCCTCAGAGCACCTCCTGCTGGCTGGTGTCTCTCCTGCTGTCGCTACTTGTCTTTTCATTATCCATCTCCACCACTATACTTCAGGACCCGCATCCCTCCCGGCCCACAGTGCCCCTTCTCCAGGTACCACCCGCAGCAGTACTCCCACACTTGGGGTTCTCCCCTCCCCAGGGAACCCCAAACCCACCTCACCTCAGTGACCCACTGCCAGTCTTCATCTAGCCCCTTCCCTCAGGGGCAAACTGCAGTCTGAAGTAGCCACTCATCAGCCAGGGGGTTGGACCTGTTGCCTCTTCCTTCCCTGGCTGCCCCCCCACAGCCCTAGTACCTCCTCTGGCCCTGACTGCAAGGCTTCTGCCTGAGCGTTTGCCAGGCTGGAGCTCCCCCAGCTCCTCCTCCCCTTCCCCAGCACTGAGCTGTGCTGTCCAAAGTACCTTTTTCCTCTTTCTTTCAGACAGGCGGGTCCATCTCTCTCCAAGGCCGGAGAGATACTGACTGCCTTTTGGCCCTGCAGCCTTTTTATAGGGCCCAGCCTGGCCCTGATTGGCTGCCTCCCAGTCTTTTCTGATTGGCTCTCCACCACAGCCCTCTCCAAGGGCTGGCTTTTAACCCTTCCAGGGCTGGAGCGGGGTGACTGACCTGCTACACCTGGGTTTTAGTAGAATGGTTGATAATTGCGCTTTTAGTACGCCTTATATACCCACCCTATCTTTCCCTTTGGCAGGCCTCATATTAACAGATGGTGGGATAGAGGATAGAGTGGAGTTCAAATTTTAAAATTAGTTCACATATGTGGCAAGAATGTCTCTACTCCACTTCCCATGACCACATTTGGATGTTCATATGAGGGCACATCTGCCAAAATGGTAAGATGAAAGGCATTTTCTTGTTTTTACACTTGGAAGACAAAAACTGATTTTAAAAGCCCTCTAGGATACTTAGCTACATAACCCCCCTTGAAAGAAATGGGATGTATGTGGGTAAATCCCAACTAAAAGCTGTACTGTTTCTTCTAGACAGAGGATGTTATCTGTTTTGTTCCAGCTCAATCCTCGTGTCAACAGATCTTTATTGAGAAAGCACATTAAAGTCTTGAATTTCTAATTGTTTTAGGAATTAAAGTTTCTGGGTAGGTAATAAAGGAAAAAAGTTTCAGACCAGTGTAATTTTGGATGTGGAAAATGAAATTAAAATGTTAATGATAATGTCTTACATTTATAGAGCATTTGTCATCTAAAGTGCTTTACAAACTATATATAGGATTTACCTCCCCCACTACTGACATGCAGCACAGGACAGGAAGACTGCTTTATTCAGCTGAAACTACAGAGGGCATTGAGATAGGCAGAACCTAAATCAAAAGTTAGTTGGGACTCCTAAGATCATGCTCCTAGCTTGCTGAAAAGTGCCATGAATCTTTCAAGAGGCCAGGAGTTGAGTTTTACATTGTATCCAGTGGCACCCTTAGCAGCACAGTGCTCATTAATTGCACATGTGTGATAGAACTGACTGAGAAGCAAAAGTGCCTTCTATTGATTTAACTTCTCTTCTTGCAGCATATTGGTTTTCTTTGGGGAACTCCTATCTAAATACTGACCTAGCCTAACACTGCTTAGCTTATAAGAGTTGATACAATTACAACCCTGAGATGATACATCTATGGGCACGGCCCATTAGTCTCTTTTTACACTGGTGACTCCTTGGGTATGTCTACCCTGCCATCGGATCTGTGATTGCAACAGGTGTAGACATACCCAAGCTAGTTTAAATTAGCTAGCTTGGGTATCAATAGCAGTGGACTTCAGTGTGGCTTAGATGCCCAAGTAATTGCCCAGGGTCCCAGGTGGGCTTGAACAGCCTGTGCTGCTACAGCTCCATTGCTATTGGTACATGAGCTAGCTAGATTAAAGCTAGCTCGGGTATGTCTGTCTACCTGCGCTGCAGTCACACACCCCCATTGCAGTGTAGACATACCCTGGAAGGAAACCATAACAATCCAAAATTATAAAAAGATAGGGACATTTTCCCTACCAAAGAGACAATTATGAAGTATTTTTCCTTTTACCTCCTCTTCCCCCAGGGACTTTTTTAAACAATTAAGTTTTTCCAAATTCTATTCTATTTCCAAAAACGTCACAATACCGAAGAAAAGAAGATGGCCTTGTTGTGGTTACCCCTGAATTGTTGTATGTGCACTACCTGTAACACCAGCTATAAACCCTCCTGAGTTCTGGCAAAGTCCAAATCCGGATCCAAATCTTGATGTGAGCTCCCTGGCTCACGTCCACCTCTCCTATTTGTGCCTTTCAGTTTAAACACACTATTGTAGCTCTTCTGCAGCAAAATAGGAATATTCAAAGACTGGATTTCTTCCTTTCAATCAGCGTGGGAAGGGGAGATGGGAAAGCGAGCTGCATATGGAAAATTACAATGAGAACAAAAGCCTGTCCAAATTATGCAATAAGGGATCATTATGCTACAAAATTGCTCTTCAAATGGGGTTGTCAATGGAAGATATTAAGATTTCAAGTTATTTTCCTGATGAGGATTTCAAAACCCTTTTTATGCAAGAAATTAATCTTAAAACTGTGACTACACAATGAGCATCCTTTGGTTCTTAGAAAAAAAATAAAAAAAGTCAGCAGTCCCAAAGCATATGAGTGTAATATATAAGGCTTTTGTTTCACGGCAGATTAATGGTTTTATAGGCCATTGCCACATTAGGATTTGTAATCATACTGGAAACTTGGTAACCGGACAACAGTTAGGCTCTTTTTGTGCTAAAACCACTGCCTATTATGCTGGCGAGTACTGTCTCATTGTTTCCTGGTACTCCCATATCCGTATCCAGCTGAACTGGAGTAGAAATAGGACGGGAGCCGTCGTAAAGTTTTAGCTGTAGGAGGGCTAGAGGAAACAAAATGAGCAGGTGAATTGTCATGATGCTGCTACTGCTGCTCAGGCTCACCCCATGCAGGGAGACATACATGCAATCAGTAGTTTGGTAACTGATGCACGTCTCTAGAGTCCAGTGTACCCTATCTACCTATGTTCTATATGAACCCCTCTTTGTAGTATCTCAGTGTCTCTCAATATTTTGAATTTCTATACAAGCCCATTTCTCTCTCACTCTCCCCTACAATCAGCAAGGGCTGAGCTTTCATTTCTTGGTGCTCTCGTCAGCAGTGCACTGGACTGGGAGCCCTGGGTTCTATTCCTAGCTCTGCCATTGTCCTGCTGTGTGACTTTGGGCAAGTAATTTAATCTCCGCAGGATTAGAAGGCACCATCTTTATTAAGTGCTTTGAGATCTATAGATGATTATTTTATAGTTCACTGTGATTCCATATCCCTCCGCCTAGGGGCAGCAGGGACAAGGCGCCGCTTGCGGGGAGCCGCCCGACGTGAGCACCGCCTGGATCCAGCACCCCGAATCCCCTCCCACACCCCAACACCCTGCCCCGAGCCCCCTCCTGCACCCAAACTCCCTCCCAGAGCCTGCACCCTGCACCCCCTCCTGTGCCCCAACCCTCACCCCACACCCAAACTCCCTCCCCTCTTAGTTAACTGGAATTTTTCACTTACCAGCACCCCCATTCCCCCAACATGCCAGATAAAAAAAGCTTTTATTGTACTTTACTTCACATTAGAAGGGTAGCATGATTTTAGCTGAATATAACAGGGACACATTTATAGTTTGTATTACAGTAATTATTTAATATCATTACAAATAATAGAAGGGTCCCATTGGGCTAGATGCTGAATATACATATAGTAAGAGGTGGTCACTGTCTTGAAGATCCTACAGAGTAAGACCCCAAGTCTTCAAATTCTTATGCACATGATTAATTTTACTATGGTGAATTATTGACATCAGTGGGAGTACTCAAGGCAGTAAAGTTAAGCACATGTTTAAGTGTTTATTGGGTTGAGGATTTAATAAGCTGTTTATCTGGTAGTATAAACATTTTCAATTATTTTAAAAGGAAATTCCCATTGAGAAGTAAATTTATTTTGAAGGCATCTAAGGCAGACAAGAGAAGACAGTCATTCATAATAGAAAAATCAAATATTGTTTTTGAGATGGCTTCTTTAGGGGTAAATAAGTCTATGGTTATACTGATGAATTTCCCACTCTGATCTTATCTGCAATTTTTGGTGCTGCTTTTCATATTTGAAATCTCTATCCATCACCATTCTTGAAGTTTCTGTAGTGGACTCACACCTACAGCATTGCTCTTTATAAAGGGGGTCTAATTTGTCATTCAGCTTTAACACACTAGTAATTTGTTTCTCAAAACAGCACATGGCATTTCCCTTCATGCTTCCTTAGGAAAGGGCAATTTTTTTCTATTTCTCTCTCGCATGTTTGTCCATCAGTTATGATCAGACCAAGTTAGAATATATCTGTGGAGAATTACCTGCCTTACACTTGATGGCTGACGATACATTGTTTCCTAGAGGCTTAAGCTGGTTCTTCTTATTTGTTGTGACACTTCTTCACCAAAAGGTTGTCAAAGTGAAAGTTCTACATGTCATTCTAGGCTTCCCACTCTGCATCCAATTTTAACCAACTCTTAATTGTCACAGTCTCTTGTGAAGCTTGAGTTCTACCAAGAAAATGTCTTCCTGCCCTTTGTCCCTTAAAGAACCAAGGGGTCAAGGAATAAATCCAGATAAATAAAGGATGTTCTATACAATTGTAATTTGTATGGCAGTTTAGACAAAGAAATGGGAGGAGCCATTTAAAATAGAAACAGAGGGTGATTGTGATTTGTCCAAACCCAAATGGGAAGTCTCTCTAGAGCAGTGGTTCCCAAACTTAAACAACCTGTGAACCCCTTTCACTAAAATGTCAAGTCTCGCGAACCCCCTCCTAAAAATTAATATTTCCAGGGATATTCTCCTTGACCTGAGTATAAATTATAAAAGCAGTGATCTTGGAAACATAAAATTTGTTTTTATGACATGCCTATTACACATTATTTATTATTAATTATCATTTATCATGACAGTATTTTTATTACATTATGAAAACGGCAACACACTTCCAAACTCTCACTTTTGTAGCTTGTATCACTTTGAATAAGCCTGTTATAAGACAAGGCTCCTAGGTTTCATCAAGGAGTATCAGATGTGAAACAGCAGGAAGGTATTTAAGAAGTCAACTCAAAGAGTTCCTCCTATACAAGCATTCAGGTCTTGAGCAGTCCAGGCAAACAATGCACATTACAACAAAGCTTAAACTTGTTCTTCATAATAATTTTAAAAACAATACTAGCTGCCTATTTAATTTTAAAAACAGCAAAAAATATCCACCTCCCTTTCCATTTCTTATAAGGAATCTTGAAGTTTAAATCTCCTCAGTGTGATAGAGATGCTTGCTTTGATCTGCTTAGCTCTTGGAAGTTCAGGAGATCTGGGCTGCTGACCCGTGCTGCCCAGGGTCCCTAGGGACAGCTCTGTCCGCCATTAGGGAATTTTTCCCTGAGAACCCCCTGTAACATTTCACGAACCCCCAGGGGTTCACGAACCCCAGTTTGGGAACCACTGCTCTAGAGTCACGAACAGAAGTACGGTCTCAGCAGTCCAGTACTGTGCCTTAACCACAAGACAATCCTTCCTCTTTGTGGGCTAGATAGGTTTTATTTTAACCTAATAAAGTTTTCCTGTAGAGGGCTGAAATCCCACAATCTGTAAACAGGCAAAAACTCCCCTTTTGTCTGCCATACAGACAAAAGTTGGGAGCCTGGATGAGCTAAGTAAAACCAGTGTGTACTGATTCCATCCATTTGGTTCAACCTTTGACAAATGTACAGGCTTTCAAGACATTTGAATACAGCATTATGCATACATGCTTTTGTAGAAGAGATCTTCCTAAACAGGTACCACATTTTATTAATTTCTTCAGCTGCTTTAGGAGATATTTTCAGCTAGCTCGAGAGCTACAAAACTATCCATTGACTGCATCAAAATACCCGTTTAAAAACCTGCAAAGATCAAACCTTAGCTATGTTAGCTGCAGAAAAACCACCACTCTTAAAGCTGACTTCCTGCTTGAAAAGCCAGAAGCTAATTGCAGAACACACACTAGTTTTTAACAGTTTCTACTACCGATAGCAGTTACTGAGCTCAAGCATATCTGATGCAGAGAAGTTCACAAGCCTCCTTTGCACATTCTCTGAAGAAGTCATTCTGAAATTGCCCCGTATCTGCTGCAGTGGAGTGTCACACTCCAGCATAAACTAAACCAAGTTCAAGCTTTTGGTATCAAGATTTTTCAGTTTCAGCAGCTCTAGTGTTTACACACTCCAGAAAGCAAAGGGCACATGCTTGGGTAGAGACTGGGCAGTTGCCTCTTTTCAATCAAATGTCATCCTTGCCAAGTCAATTTCCACCTGCTGTTTATTTGAAAAATAGAAATTACGGTCTTCCTTCTCACTCTCTTCAGCTCAGTTTTCAAAAGAGGGGAAAGTGCTCAGCCCGAATAGAAAGATGCACAGAAGGCTGTTCAAATGTATTAATGTCTGCAGGATAAGGGCCCTACTTTGTCATTATCAATATTTTTCTCCTTTTTTTTCCCAATTAAAATAAGCCCATCTGCTAAACCTCTATGAAAAAGAAACTTTCAACTTAAAACTGCACTTCCGTCTCAATACCTTTAACCTATCACTGAAAGAGATTAGCGTGTAAAGTGTCTCACTATATTTTTCAGTGTGTTTATTTTATGTATTCAACAGCACTTTGTGTATGTTGGTTGCAGAGTTTCCCATTTATAGTCAGCAAGTTTCTACTGTTTAGGTGGGTCTTTCACATAGCCATAGGGACGAAATGAACATTTAAAAAAATAAACTGGAAAATGTGATGTACAAAAATACAAAAAAATTGCAGAAATTGGTCCAATAAAAGATATTACTTCACCCACATTATCTCTCTAATATCCTCGGACCCAATACGGCTACAACTACACAGCATACAGGGGGACTCAAGGGCAGTTGTAGTATCTGATACTACTTTTAATTAATTTTTTGAAATTAATGAGATATCAAGTTGATTGGCTGCCTTTAGTAAAGATAAATGTTTACTCTGCCTTTGGTCATGTGAGCTTGAAGTGAATTCATGACAAAGTTTCTTTGCTAAAACCAAAATGTACAAAACAAATGAAAGGAAATTAAATTCCCATTTTATCAGTGGGAATTCCATTCAAATGATCACAAAGTTGAGTCATTTCACATCCAGGTATTGGCTGTCTCCATGAAGGTTTATCTTTCTTGTTCCCTAATTGGAAATGTGCCCCTGGGACCAGGGTGCAGAAGGGAATGGAATTTCCACCCTCTGCCCCACCCCCAGGCAGATCCATCACAATACTTCTCTGGCACCGTGGGAGGTTTGGATCTGATGGTTATGACAGTGTAAAGGGGCTATACTGTACATGAGAATCAGGCCCATAGTTTTAAACTTTTTTTTTAAACTGTGGAAATATGTATCCTGTCACTTTTTCTGTTCAAAATTAGACAATGCCACTCATTGTTTTCTGAGCACAAAAGACATCTTACAGAGGCTGATTCTGTTTAATTCAGGTCACATCCAATAAGTTAACAAGGCAAGAGCTGTTGTTCTGTAAGTGCTTTGCAAGGCTGGCTGCTTTTATGGATTTTTTTAAGTTAAAATTTAATCTTCCTTCACTGATATGGTGAGACTCAAGAATTATTAGCATGTTTCTTTGGGTTAGCTCTGAGCTGTTAATCCCCAGGCTAATATATTGAGCAATCTTAAAAAAAAAAAAAAAAAATCCCAAACCAAACATAATAATTTTGAAAGTTTATTAGGAAGTCAGTCTTTAAAGGAGTTGTTTCCATTTTGGATTGATTCTTAACTACAGAATATCTCTTCAGCAATAATACGGATCATGAAGAAGTAATAAGGTGCATAATTAAAGAGGGGAGATGATGTAGCATCATATAGGGCATAGTATAGGGCCAATTTTTAAAAGAAGTCTCAAATCATGCTCCAGTTTTGCTGGCACAACTAATTGCTGGTGTGAGTACTACCATTTAGATGTTTAAGTACCTGATTTACAAGCACAATGAGGTATACATCTAAATAAAAGCATTTGTGCTTACACTAAGGGCATGTCTACACGTACAGTGCTGCAGCAGCACAGCTGTACCAGTACATAGCGCAATGCACACTAGCACTTATGCTGGCGTAACTGATGTCGCTCACCGGGTGGAATATTCATAACCCTGAGCAATGTAAGTTTTGCTGGCATAAGTGGTAGTGTAGACATGACCATAGTTACAGTTTCAACTAACTATAGGCACAAAATTGCCCTTGTTTAAAAATCAGGCCCTAGTATGGGTGGGTTAAGAACACAATCAAATAGCAACAGATAAGTCTGCTACAGATTCCATATTAAAAAAAAAAAACACATAACTATTCTTTTTTTCAGCTGGGATTTCAAAAGAATTTAAGGGAGTTAAGCACCCAGTGGGGCCCCTTCTTTTGAAAATCCTACCCTGTATAATTACACTGAATATAGTTTTTTTTAACCAAAACACCTCCAAACAGAGTCTTGTTATATTTAACTACTGTAAGACTTTCTCACCAGTTTATAACTATTCTAATGGATATAAGAGTCTGGGCCTAAACTAGCTGGCATGGCTCTCAGCTTGCTCCAAAACATGACACTAGCCTTCATAATACACGAATGACACACAGCAGGAGAGGAAGCTTGAAACAAGATGTCTTTCGCGTTTTTTATCATGGATAAAATTATGCATCACCTCCTTTACAAGATTCAGCATTTCTAATGTCAATAATTTAGTGATGAGCCTGAAATAAACCCAGAGTCCAAACAACTGTGCACTTTGGGGGATTTTAGATCTGGATTCAGTTTGGGACTCAGATCCAAACTTTGCAGCTTGGGCCCATTTTTAATAAATGTCAGTGATTAAAAGCATGACGACATCTTGATTGTGTGGGAAGTTGGTAAATTTGATCATAAAATGAACAATGTTTGTACATTCTAAACTAGGCTCCATTGAGAAGTATGCTACTTAGCAGTGACCTCAAGAAAAAGGATCTGTATACAATTACCTTAATATGCAGTGATCTGACATTCCAGTGTAAACTGACCTGATATGCCTATTACTGTACTAAGGATTGAGAGAAAGATCTTTTATTTCACTCTTGACATTTTTATACCAGCCATTGTTTGTACTTAATTAATATGTTCTCTATTAAAGTATTCTTTTGAAGCCAGTTTGAGGTTACTGTGTTCTTGCTCAAAGTGCATTAAAATAATACACCTGCAAAGCTTCCTTTAATATGTATTCTTTGTCTGCCTAGAACAACCTGACATTACTTGTATGCAGTATAAGAATAGTGAATATTATCTTTCCATTAAGAATTAGTAGCAGAGTTCTGAAGTAGAAATAAATGCTAATGCCTTAGCAACTGTTTACCAGCAACTCTTACAAACAGCAACTTTATAGAAGAAGATTATAAAATACAGCAAAAGCAAACCTAAGATTTAGTGAATTAGTAAATACTGTGTAATATTCTCTTTAACAGTCCTCGGTGTTTCTTACAAAGCCCTGAGAATCCCCTCTTTAATCCTTCCCACTTCAGTTCTAACACACTTGATGTCCAATGTGTTCGACTATCGGTTTTGTATTACTTCAGCACCTGATGCCATTGTGCTTTGTTTGGGTCACTGCTGAGTGAGAGAAGCCCAGATCCACAAAGTCCCAGATTTTGGCACCACTGTGATGCACAAAATCCCTGCTCAGCTGGTGCTGTCCCTGGAGATGCCTAAACTTACTAGGCACCTAAATTTTTCCTGTAAAAGTCTCCTAGGTGCCTAAGTGTCTGCCTCTGGGCATGTGCACAGCTGCCTCAGGCAGGCATCCAGATGCTTATTTCCTCTCTAACCCCAGCCTGATCCTGAAACCAGGTGGCGAAGATAGCCATTGCCCGGCCTGTGTTGCCTGCAGGGCCCAATCTGGGAGGAATACTTAGAACACGCCTAACCCTACACACAATGGACTGGGAGAAAGGCAGCCTCCCTTATAACCTTTATCCCAGTGGTTAGGGTACTTACCCAGGATTGGGACAACCTAGTTCAACTCCCCCTTCTGCCTGATGAGGAAAAGGGATTTGAACAAGGATCTCCCTCTGCTCATTCTGGACTATGGGATATTCTGAGGCAGTGCTCAATCTCTTCTGTTGAATCTGATCCACTTTGTATAAAGAGTAAATAAATATGCATTGGGCCAAAGAGAGAGGGAGACTTGAGAGGTGGAGGACCTCAGTTCACATCCCCTCTCATGAGGCAGAAGGGAGAATTAAACCAGGGTCTCCTACACGCTAGGTGAATGCTTTAACTACTGGGTTTAAAATTATAAAGGAGACCTCCGCCGCCTCCTCCTCCTCCCCTTCCCATCTTGCATGGAGCTAGGTGTGCACTGCTGCTGGTTTTGCAAGAAATGGTTTGGGTGCCTGATTCCGGGAGAACCAACTGTGGATTGCAGGAAGAGACAGGTGCCTCCCTCCAGCCTGAATTTAGGTGCCAGACTTACAACACCTCCCCTCCTCATTGGTGTTAGTCATTGGCTAGCTTAGGCTAGGTTGACCAGATAGCAAGTGTGAAAAATCAGGACAGGGCGGGGGGTGGGCGGCAATAGGCGCCTATACAAGACGAAGCCCCAAATATTGGGACTGTCCCTATAAAAACGGGACATCTGGTCACCCTAGCTTAGGCAGCTCCCCATCTGGCAAGCTGGCTTTCATGGATCCCATTCTCAGGCATCTGTCTCTCCCCATGCATCAGATAGGGAGCATAGCCTTAACCCAGGGTTTGTGAATTCCACTGTTTGCCTAGCCACCTAAAGTTAGACATTACTACACTCAGTGTTTCCACTTAAAAGGGGCTGATTTTCAGAGGGTGGTTCTCAGCACTTTCTCAAAATCAGGTCTTCTTGTGGATCTGAGCCAGGGCCCCTTCTTCACTCCAAGACAGAGAAGCTCAGCTACTCTGGTGATCAACACCACTGTAAGAACCTGGAGCTTGATATATCATCTCTGATCATCTCCAGAAACAATTTATTTCAAATTACTATTCTGTAACTCACATTCCTCTTCTGCAAAATCCCCTGTGGGTATATGGTACAGATCATATGTGGAAAAATAAGTTAAATACCTGGATGCACTGTAATTTAGACTTTCACTAAAAGGGCTTACTTTTCCTCATGATGAATCTATTCTTCTTGAGAGGGTTAAAGTAAATTATATTAGAAGGGGGAGCACACTAGTTCAGATTGTTGTGTGGTCACCATCCGGTGAAGTGACCTTGCATTATCGTTTGTAATGGGACAGGTGGTTGTAGGCTCTCTGCTCATAGCCCAGTTCTGCACTCACATTATTGTTTAACCGGTCTCTGAAGTGTCTAAATAAGTAGGCAATAAACCACCGGTTTCCCACAATTAGTATACCCCAATTTCACTCATTTAAATGGATAAACCAATTTTCATGGTAAAGATTTATAATAGATTGGTAAGTGTGTCTAATGTTTACATACTGAGGGCTTAAATTGATCAGGGCTTTAATTATGCACATATGCACCCATTTGAACATGCTAATGGCCATTTATTCATGCTAACACCAACAGGTGTGGCCACAATCAGTTGCCGTCTGACTTCATTTTTGAAAATACATATTTTTTCACCCTTCTGGAGCTCTCCTGAAAGCCCCTTACTCTCTCCACATTCAGGTCCTTGAAGACCCCTCTCTGCCATGATGACTATAGGAAACTTGCTGATTGACAATGACAAGCTTGAGGAATAATTTGGGAATAGTTTATAGGCCAAGATTTTTAAAAGTGACTAGTGGTTTGAGTGCCCAACTTGAGATACCTTAAGAGGAGCTGATTTTCAGAGGGTAGGTTCTCAAAACTTTCTGAAAATCAGGCCCCTTTAAGGAGTCTCAGACTGAGCATGCACAAATTGAGGGACCCTTTTGAAAATCAATGTGCGTGTGTCTATTTATTATATGTAGATTTATATTTGTTGGCTCCTTTCTTCCCATCCTCTCTGAGTTTGTAATTAGATTGTGAATTTCTTGGGGCAAGGACTGTGTTGTCTTTTCTATTTGGAAAGCACCTAGCACACTAGAGGTGCTACTACAGATAAATATTAATTTCACTCCAAGTCTAAAACCTTTATCGTGTTAGGTTTGCCCTCTTTTGGAGTTGAGTTTTTAATGTACAAGTGTCATTTCTGTGCGTTGAGGGTTGAGGTGAAAATAATTAGTAAATCAGAGAATGAATACTAAACATGAAAGTATTTGCACATGATTTGTAAAGCACAAGATTTCTTTGTTAATGTAACAAATGACATGTTTGTGTGTATATTTTTTTAAACAGCAAATAAAGTATTACCTGGAGAGGGCAGTGAAGAGCTAAAAAAAGAAAAATTAAATCAATTTGATATTTCCACACAGAATAACATTAGACAAAACATACTAGGGACTGATTCACTAGGAAATACTTTTGGGCTTCTGTGTTTAAGAAGCTATGGAAGACTGAATGTTTCCCACACTATATTTGTATAGGCTCTCTGTTTCAGGAGCTGGACATAATTTTTGAATGGTATTTATTGAATCTGGCTTTAAGAAAATGTTTTCCCAACATTTTAAACTACAAAAACATTGTTTAGCAAAGAATTTTTATTTTGCTGGAAGTTGTCACCAGAAAATAAGGTTTAATTGCTACCCCTTATGAAAATTTACAATTTGAAATGTTGTTATAAAGGGTACCTGGAAAAGGCCAAAAGATTCACAGTGCAGCCTAAAATACAGTGTGACACAGTGACATTATCAAAGTGATGGGACTTTTTAATTAATCTACCTTAAATATGATAATACTTGCCTTTAGTAAGTGTGTTCGGACGAGGCTCGTCCCTCCGTGGGGCATCCCACCTCCTCGCAATAGTTCACTATGGGCCCAGGCCCTGGGTCAGGGTGGGGCAGTAAACAAACAGTCAGTATCTCCTGGTTCTGAGCGTCTGGTGCAAGGGGAAGACTGCCACCCATGAGTGGGTGGTAGGGGGGACGCAGGCCCACCCACCCCACTGTGTCCCAGCCCAGGGGGCCCTAGCAGCGGCAGAAGACTCGCTGCTGTGTCAGTGGGGATCCTGACCGCAACACACTGACATTGGTTCTGGCAGTGCTGCGGCCAGACCAGGGTCAGCTGCCCCTGGGCTACTTCCGGACTCCCCCTTGTAAGGTACCTGGGTTAAGGCAGTGTCCTCGGAGGTTTCCAGCACCATCGGTTCCTCCGGGTAACTGGCGAGGGGTAGGCTCAGCTGCTCCTCGGGGTAGCTGGAAAGGGGTAGGCTTGGCTGCTCCTCTGGGTAGCTGGCCAGGGGTAGGCTTGGCTGACCCGGCCAGTCCTTGGGTCGGCCGCAGCCTGCCGGCATCTCCCAACCCGGAGCTAGGCCACAGGCATCTGGCCTCTCCGGTGGCTGTCTTTCAAGTGAGCTCTGCAGTTGGGCTTTTATACTTCCTGTCCTGCGCCATGACCTCTGGGGGGCGGGCGCAGGATCCACTGGCTCCACCCACGTTGGTGCTAGGGGAGGCTCGTCCCTCTGCGGGGCTGTGGGATATCCCACCGCCTCGCTACAGTTCTTAAGAACTCATCTTGCTATGGCACTTGACTCAAGGTGCAGTTGTTAGAAAAGCGACAGTGTAAGAACAGCAACTCTTACTTACATAAGTACAGTACAAAAACATAACAAGATAGGGTCTCCGCCCTGAAAAAATTACCATCTGATTTCCCAGTTTACCATTTTCTAGAGGACGTTTCTACTTCACAGAAACCATTGACACAATTAGCAGCCTTGTCAGCAGTCTTAGCCAAGGAGAGATGACAAGAAGTTCTCACCTTATGGGCCCGAATTTATTGTTTTCCCATGTATGTGAGGACAAAATTGGGCCAGATACTTCTAGATTTAGAGGCAGGGCAGAATGGAGAAACTGGCAATGCCATACCTATTGTGATGGGGCAAGGCCAGATGGCTACAGTAAAGTAGTGAGGAACAGGCATGTTAGCCCCAGGCTAAACAAATCCCTGGTACCATGGTAACAAATGGTACAAATGGCAGTTGCTCCAGGTTAATCAAGACACCTGGGGCCAATTAAGATCCTTCTAGAAGGCAGTGGAGATAGCTAGATTGATTGGGACACCTGAAGCCAATCAAGGACTGGCTGGAACTAGTTAAAAGCCTCCCAGTTAGTCAGTGTGGTGTGGGTGTCAGGAGCTATAGGAGGGAGTGCTGCTGCTGGAATGAAGTAGTATGAATCCATATCAGATGCAAGGAAGGAGATCCTGAATTAATTGTGAAGAAGATATTGAGTGGGGATTGCTGTGGGGAAGTAGCCCAGGGAATTATACATGTCCTATTTCCAAAAAGTCAGCTTCTATAGCTGCTAATTTTAGGGTTCCTGGGCTGGAGCCTGGAGTAGATAGTGGGCCTGGGCTTCCCCCTCCCCTCTCTGATTAATCACAGATACTGAGAGACAACAGAGACTGTGTGAGGGAGGGTTGTTTCTCCTCACCTCCCTTGCTGGCTTATGATGAAAATGGCTCAGTAGACTGTGACCCTTGCCTCTAGAGAGAGAAGGGCTGTGTGGAAGATCACAGTGAGCCTCTGAGGTTAGCAAAATCCATCAGGAAATGCAGGACCCACAGAGTCAAGGACAGAACTTTGTCACCCTATTTAATAGACAGGGCTGCCCAGAGCGGGGGGCAAGTGGGGCAATTTGCCCCAGGCCCTGGGCGAGCCCTGGCTGAGAATCCCTTTCCTCACCCGGCGGTGGTCCAGGTCTTCAGCAGCATTTTGGCGGCAGGGGGCCCTTCAGTGCTGCCGAAGATGCGGAGCGACTGAAGGGCCCCCTGCTGCCGAAATGCCGCTGCCGCAGACTCGGAGCACTGCCCGGTAAGTACAAACTCCCCTGCTCTGCCCCAGGCCCCCTGAATCCTCTGGGCGGCCCTGTTAATAGATGCATTATAATTCAGTTTTCCTGAGGAGAAAGCCTATTGCTGTTGAAGATGCTACAGTTTTTCAATGAAGCATTTACACTCTCCTTCATAAAGACTGAGCAGTAGCAGCTTTTGGCAAGGCCAGGCTGAGGCCTTGTCTACGCTACAGTTAGATCGATAAGCTGCCTTACGTTGACCTAATAATGAATGTGCCTACACTACCAGGTCCCATTCAGCCGATGTAACACGCCTGCTATATCAACTTAATTACTCCACTTCTGCAAGAGGCGTAGCACTTAATTGGATGTTGTTAGGTCGACGTAGAGGCAGTGTAGACACCATGTTACTTACATCAACTTAACTGACCTTGAGGAGGTGTCCCACAATACTCCGCTGTGACTACTCTGGTAAACGTTCTCTATCTGCTGCACAGCAGCCAGGTACATAGGCAACAGCCTTTCCCCTGTTCAAGGACCAGAAACTTTGGAATTTCCATTTCCTGTTTTTTCAGTGTGGCGTGCTCACCTGCCCAGCTGATCATGGTGGCTCCACGTTCCAAACGCGCTCCAGCCTGGACTACATAGGAGGTGGTGGATCCTCTTCCTCTGTGAGGAGAAGAGGCTGTGCAGGCACAGCTCTGAACTAGCTGTAGAAACATAGACATCTATGAGGAGCTGCAGGCGATTCTCAGTGGTGACCCCACAATGTCCCCTAAGAGCAGCATGAATACCTCTGAAGAGTCAGAGTCCCAGGCCAGCGCAGGCAACACTGAGAAGGAGGTTGTGGACAAGGAAGAGGAGGAGAATAGGAGACGGGTGAGTGGGTGATCCATTCTCCCAGAGAGCCAGGAGCTGTTTGTAACCCCAGAGCAGTCCAGCGGGTCGCAGGACAGCATCACGGCCGAGTGTGATGCTGGGGAAGGAACCTCTGAGTATGCAATTTCAAGTAATATTTGGGGGTCAAATGTTCTTATATTCTATTTTTTATTAAAATTGACAATGTGAGAGAGTGATCTGCCTCCCAGTGTGGGGTGCCCCATGAAAAAGATGGTTTAGGTACACAGGAATGGCTCAGGAATCCTACATAGAGATCTCCAGGAAACTTACGTGGAGGTACTCTGTAGTACGTTGCAGGTTTTTGGGGAGGGCTGCCTTAATTCTTCCACTTTGCTAGGACACTTTCCCATGCCATTCCAGTATTAATTCAGCTGGCATCATTACAGTACACAGCATAGCAGCATCTGTTCCCTTGCCACCTCTGTTACCCTCAGGAGAGTGATATCAGCTAGAATCACCTAGGGTAGATGGTGGTAGTTTTCATTTCATTTGGACCACAAAAAATAGTGCCTGTGCTCCCCCCCGCATTGTGATTTTCTGCTTCTTCACCCATGGTTTCGAAAACATGGCTGTAGTTTGGGTGGCAGGGGTCGGCATCGACCTTAGTAACTGCAAGCCTTGTGTGATGGCTAGCACCAGCAGCACTGAAGAGGGAAAATTTGCCCACTTGCCACTACAACCACCTCCCTGGCGCAGCCTCTGCCAAAGCTTGCAGTTTGTGAGGGTCAACGCTGGTCCCCGATCGCCAGACAACATCCATGTTACAAAGGGGAGGTGGCATGGCCCCCTGCCCACCTCTGGTCCCGCTGCGAGTTGCTCATCCAGTGCTCCTGATGGTCCAGTGCCCATGCCCCAGGACCATACTCACCATAGCTGGGACAGCAAAGCATTGCCAGGTTCAGTGAATACCTTGTGTAAATGAAAATGTTCTGCCATGAAATAAGGGGAGTGATTTTTATACAACAACTCTGTACTAGACCCTGGTTCTGCACTGACAGTGGTTGCTTTGTGCTTTCCATGGTTTACTGCTGAAAGAGTGGCCTTCAGCTCTTCCTCCACACAGGTGGAGAGGCTCTCCCATATAAGACGAAGGTGAAAGAGAATGTGTGATATGTTTAATGAGATTATGAATGCCTCTGTGACAGCAGACACTGAGCAGAGAGCGTGGAGAATTTCTCTCTTAAAAACTGGACATGGACATTGCGAGCAGGAGAGCAACCCAGGAGAGTGAGTGTGGCATGCAGCAGGAGATGCTGGGGATTCTGAAGGAACAAACAGACATGTTGAGACATCTGGTTGACCTTCAGAAACATCTTGAGGCTAGACTCCCTCTGCAGCTCCTGCACAACAGCATTCCTGCATCGCTGTATTCCCCCTCCCTCTCTCCCAAACCTTCCAGCAGGCAAGGGGGAGGGTCCTAAGAATAAAAGCCGCACATACAATGATGTGACAGGCAAGGCCACTGTGCTTTTAAAGAGAAGATGAATGTATTTTTCCCCTCCCAATTTTATTCTACTGTGTGTAAAAGGTTAAATTCTATTTGTGATCTTTAAGTTTCAGTATGTTTGCACAATAAAAGTCCATGTTTTAAGAATGAAATAATCTTTATTAATTTAAAATGGGGGGAGGGACAGGGAAACAGGCAACAGGAGGGATATGCTGGAGACAAAAACCTAGCAGTCACAGCAAAGTTCACACTATGGAAAGACACAAGACAGAGAAGCAGCGCACATTACTGTGGTTCATTACTGAAATAGGTTTTCAAAGCCTCCTTGAGACACAGCACTCCATGCTGAGCTCTTCTTATAGCCCTGGTATCTCGCTGCTCAAAATTAGCAGACAGCCTATCCGCCTCCACACCCCACCCCTGTGGAAACTTCTCTCCCTTTCCCCCACAGATACTATGAAGCACACACACAGCAGGCAGCTATAACCATGGGGATATTGCTTTCACTGAGGTGTAACCTAGTAAGCAAACTGCACCAGTGACCCTTTAAATGGCCACATTCAACCACCATTCTGCACTTGCTGAGCCTATTGTTGAATCGACACTTGCTGCTGTTCAGGTGACTGGAGTATGGCTTCATGACCCATTGGAGTAAGGGGTAGGCTGGGTGTCCTGGGATTACTATTGGCATTTCAACATCACCAAGAGTTATGTTGCATTCTAGAAATCAAATCCCTGCTTGCAGCTTTCTGAACAAACCCGTGTTCTTAAAGATGTGTGCGTCCTGTACCTTCCCTGACCATCCCACATTGATGTCGGTAAAATACCCCCAGTGATCCACCAGCACTCGCAACACCATTGAAAAGTATGCCTTTCTGTTTGTTCTCTTTGGCAAGGTGGTTTGGTGCCAAGATAGGGATATACGTGCCATCTATCGCCCCACTGCAGTGAGGGAACCCCATTGCGGCAAAACCATCCAGTATCTCTTGCACATTGCCCAGAGTCACAACCCTTCTTAGAAGTCGATTAATGACTCTGCATACTTGGATCACAACAGCCCCCACAGTGGATTTATCAACTCCAAATTGACTGCAAGCTTCCTCAGAGCGATCGCCACTTTCTTCTCCACTGTCAGAGCAGGTCTCATTTTAGTGTCGCAGTGCTACAGTGCTGGGCGGAGCTCCGCACACAGTTCCTGAAAAGTGGCCTTGTGCATTCGAAATTCTGCAGCCACTGATCGTCATCCCATGACTGCATAGTGATGTGATCCCACCAGTCAGTGCTTGTTTCTCAGCACCAGAAACAGAACTCCACCATATTGAGCTGCTGCGTGACTGCCAGCAGCAGCCAAGAATTGTTTCATTCTATGGCTTCCAGCAGGGCTGCTTCAAGGACATTGCAATGTTCTGCACGGCAGCTCCTCTCACAGCTCTGGAAACACTGCAGGATAAGGTGTGCGCTGTTTGTAATGCTCACAACATCAGTGCACAGCTGAGCAGGGTCCATGCTTCTTGGGATATGGTGTACACGCGACTACGGCAGACTTTTGAAAAAAGGCAAGAAATATTATGGGTTGCAGTTGAAATCAGGGGAGGGAGGGAAAAAACTGCATCCGGAATCCATGTTCTCAGTCCCCCCTGTGAGAATATTTTGGCCCCATGAGGCATTGCAAGCCTTTCCCAAAACCCCCTGGGGCAAGTTGCACTGTGGGATAGCTACCCACGGTCAACTGCTCTCTGCATCGATGCAAGCGCTGCTAGTGAGGACGCACTCCATCAACACAAGAAGTGTGGTGTGGACATGCACTACCAACTTAATTGCTGCAGCGGCTGGGTGTCGACTTAACTGAAGTCAGCTTAAGGGTATGTCTACACTACGGGATTACTCTGAATTTACAGAATTCGATTTTTGGCAACCGATTGTATAAAGTCGAGTGCATGCGGCCACACTAAGCACATTAATTCAGCGGTGTGCGTCCATGTACCGAGGCTAGTGTCGACTTCCAGAGCGTTGCACTGTGGGTAGCTATCCCATAGCTATCCCATAGTTCCCGCAGTCTCCCCTGGCCATTGGAATTCTGGGTTGAGATCCCAATGCCTGATGGGGCCAAAAATTTGTCGCTGGTGGTTATGGGTAAATGTCGTCAGTCAATCCTCCCTCCGTGAAAGCAACGGCAGACAATCATTTCGCGCCCTTTTCCCTGGATTGCCTGGGCAGACGCCATAGCACAGCAACCATGGAGCCCATTCAGCCTTTTTTCACTGTCACCGTATGTCTACTGGATGCTGCTGACAGACGGGGTACTGCAGTGCTACACAGCAGCATCCCCTTGCCTTTGCAAGTTAGCAAAGACGGTTACCAGCCATACTGTACCGTCTGCTGCTTTGCAAGTTGGCAAAGACGGTTACCAGTCATACTGTACCATCTGCTGCTGTAATGGGTGCTCCTGGTCGGTGAGGTCAGTCGGGGGCACCTGGACAAAAATGGGAATGACTCCCCAGGTCATTCTCTTCTTTAAGTTTTGTCTAATGGAGAGTCAGTCCTGCCTAGAATATCAGGCAAGCCTACTAAAGAACCAGAGAGGCAAACGGCCGCTCCGGGTTAGAGCCCCAGACATCCCGCAGAAATTATGAGCTGCATGCCATTCTAGGGGGTGCCCCTACAACAACCCCACCTGTTGCTTCCCTCCTCCCCCACCCCTCCCGGGCTACCTTGGCAGTTATCCCCCCATTTGTGTGATGAAGTAATAAAGAATGCATGAATTTGAAACAACACTGACTTTATTGCCTCTGCAAGCAGAGATCAAAGGGGGGAGGGGAGGGCGGCTGGCTTACAGCGAAGTCGAGTGAACCACCATTCTGCACTTGCTCAGCCTATAGCTGAAAATGGGAATCTGTGATAAGCACTAGGATAGAAGAACAGGCGGGACTGAATCTCCATTTGTGTGTGGGCCTTTGATTGACACTGGTAAAATACAAAATGTCCCAGGATACGTATGTTGGGGGACAGTTCTAAACAGCAGCTTTATTTTTTTATTTGCAGCAAAATGTAGAGGTCTAAGTATCTGATTGTGAGCCCTGGGAGCAAGGTGTAGGCTGGGGTAGGTGCGACCGCGCGGTGCTGCCGACTGGGAGAGCAGCCTGAGGCAGAAGCCTCCAGCTGGCATGATATTCCAGGCAGGACTGAATCTCCATTACACAAAACTTAAAGAAGAGAATGACCTGGAGTCATTCCCTTTTTTGTCCAGGCGCCCCCAACCGACCTCACCAAGGCCAGCAAGGAGCACCCATGTCTGCCCAAGTGCCCCCGTCCGACCTCACCGAGGCCAGCCAGGAGCACCCACGGGATGACGATGACGGTCACCAGTCATACTGCACCGTCTGCAAAGCAAGGGGATGCTGCTGTGTAGCGCTGCAGCACCACGTCTGCCAGCAGCATCCAGTAGACATACGGTGACAGTGAAAAAAGGCGAGAAACGATTTTTTTCCCTTTGCTTTCACAGAGGGAGGGGTGGGGGCCTGACGACATATACCCTGAACCACCTGCGACAATGTTTTTGACCCTTCAGGCATTGGGAGCTCAACTCAGAATTCAAAGGGTTTTCGGAGAGTGCGGGAACTGTGGGATAGCTACAGTTGTCAGTCGCCCCTCCCTCCGTTAACGTCCATTTGATTCTTTGGCTTTCTGGTACGCTTGTCTCAGCTCACTAAGTTTCACACAGCACTGTGTTGAGTCCCTGTTGTGGCCTCTGTCCATCATGGCCTTGGAGATTTTTTCAAATGTTTTGACATTTCGTCTTTTGGAACAGAGTTCTGATAGAACAGATTCATCTCCCCATACAGAGATCAGATTCAGTATCTCCCGTACGGTCCATGCTGGAGCTCTTTTTTGATTCTAGCTGTGCTGATGAGCTCTGCATGGTCACCTGTGCTGATCAGCGCTCCCCGCTGGGCAAACAGGAAATGAAATTCAAAAGTTCGCGGGGCTTTTCCTGTCTACCTGGCCAGTGCATCTGAGTTCAGATTGCTGTCCAGAGTGGTCACAATGGTGCACTGTGGGATAGCTCCCGGAGACCAATACCGTCGAATTGCGGCCACACTAACCCTAATTCGAAATGGCAATGTTGATTTCAGCGCTACTCCCCTCGTTGGGGAGGAGTACAGAAATCGATTTTAAGAGCCCTTTATGTCGAAGTAAATGGCTTCGTTGTGTGGATGGATGCAGGGTTAATTTGATTTAATGCTGCTAAATTCAAACTAAACTCATAGTGTAGACCAGGCCTAAGTTTGCAGAGTAGCCATGCCTTGAGAGAATGTGCATGGAGGAGAATGAGGCTACCAAGCACTACTTAAGATCTGAACAGAGAGCATGCTTGGAATTCATTTTGCAATGACTTATAGCTTTTGGAGGTTTTTAAATTTTGTCCATCTCAAATTAAGGTAATGGATTCTTTCTAAAGTAGGAGTCTAGACTAGAACTCCACCTGTTAAAATTAAGCTAAAGGTGTTCAGCTGTGTCTATATTGGTGGTAAATGGGATTTTCAATCGAGTTAAACTAGCTCAATTAAACTAACTCAGTTGAAAAAAACACATCTTTTCATAGTCTAGACAAGGTCATATTAGAGTTATCAGCCACATGCCAAGTGCGGAGGGGTTTTGTACAGCTTTTATTGAGTTATTGGTGAGCAAATATAAAACAAACCAAAAATCGCTTCATTGTTTCAGCTTCAAAAGTTATTTTTCTCTCATATCTCATAACTCAAAAATAGCCAAAGAGTTTTAGCTCAGACTTTCCCTCATCATTCATCTCTGGGTTGAGACAATGCATGGAAAGTTTTAGCCTTAAATGATAAATTTTTGAGAAACCTGTGAACATGTGAAACAGAAGGTTACACTGAAAGAAACCTTTATTATATCTTTTGCTAAAGCTGTCATTCACACTTACTCTCTAATGTTTAAAGTTTAATTACACTTCTAAAAAGCTCCTCCATAATTGAATGGAAAAAAAGCATTAGGGTCCAATCCTGTAACGACTCAACCAACTAAATGGCATTTAAAGTCAATGGGAGTTTACAGTACTAAGCCCCAAATTTATTGTTAGTGTACCAGCATATTGTCTGCATTGAGATCATTTATACTGAAATTGTGGCTGAAATCCAAGACTTTATTGCAAATCTAGGAGAAAATTACCTTTCAAATGACATAGTGCAACGTTCAACTCCTTACATTCTGGGAAGAGTTCAAGTCTGACTATTCATTTATTCAGAAAGTCCAAAGTGTATGTACTGCAGGCTTATGAAATGGCATTAGAACGCTGGACACAAAGAGAATGCTATATTTTTCTGGTGATTAAATTAACTCTGCCTTTGTTATTAAGTTTTACAATATCACTACTTGCCAGGTGCTGTGATTTCCCAGAAGTGCACTTTAAAAGTACCTATTAAACTACATTTTGTTAAAAATGCTAGTACACGCCTGTGTCAAAACTGAAGCTGAGCAGTTAATGACAGAGTAATACCATAGCTTGAAAACAATAGTCAGAACTATTATAGATGACGCAGGTAATATAGGTAGCATTGTCTAAAGTTAAGGTTGCCCCAACACTATAAGACCCTGTTTTCAGTTGTTTATAAATGCAGAGTAAGGCACATTGGAAAACATAATCTCAACTATACATACAAAATGATGGCGTCTAAATTAGCTGTTACCACTCAAGAAAGAGATCTTGGAGTCATTGTGGACAGTTTTTTGAAAACATCCGCTCAGTGTGCAGTGGAAGTCAAAAAAGCGAACAGAATGTTAGGAACCATTAGGAAAGAGATAGATGATAAGACAGAAAATATCACAATGTCTCTATATAAATCCATGGTATGCCCATACCTTGAATACTGTGTGCAGTTCTGGTTGCTCCATCTCAAAAACGGTATATTAGAATTGGAAAAATAGAGAAGGGTAACAAAAATGATCAGGGGTATGCAACAGCTTCTGTATGAGGAGAGAGTAAAAAGACTGGGACTTTTCAGCTTGGAAAAAAGAACTAAGAAGGGATATAACATGGTTCAAAAAAAGAACTAGATAAATTGATGGAGGCTAGGCCCATCAATGGCTACTAGCCAGGCTGTTCAGGGATAGAACATCATGCTCTGAGTATCCTTAGCCTCTGTTTGGCAGAAGCTGGGATGAGCTACAGGGAATTGATCACTTGATGATTACCTGTTCATTCCCTCTGGGACACTTGGCATTGGCCACTGTCGGAAGACAGGATACTGGGCTAGATGGACCTTTGGTCTGACCCAGTATGGCCGTTCCTATTGAAGGTGTGTGGTGAATGAGGGTGGGGACTACACAAAGAGAAAGGACAGCCTTATAGGGCCTGTCTTCACCGCAACAGTTAGCCTGAGTTACTCCATTCAAGTTAGCCTAGCTATAGGGTACATCTACACTTCAAGCTGCAGCGGTAAGTTCCAGCTCGAGGAGAGATACCTGCACTAGCCCTGATTGAACTAATATGCTAAAAATAGAGCTAGCTAGAATTTACAGCACCATTTAACTGGAGCCAGAGATTTTTGTGTGTGGATGGGAGTTGAGTTATGTCTACATTACAGAGTGTATGTTGGCACAGCTATGTCGGTGTAGCTATGCCAGTGTAGTCCCAGAGTGCAGCTGCAGCATACGCTTATAGAAGGAGTTTTTCTGCCAGTGAAGGAACATCACCTCCCCACATGACGTTAGCTAGATCAACAGGGCACTCTTATGTTGCTATAGCTGCACCTGCACTGGGGTTTTGTCGGCATAGCTATGTCATGGGGGGTGGTTTTTTCACACACCTGAAGGACATGGATATGCTGATATAAGTTTTAAGTGTAGACCAAGCCTTGGGTTAATGGCAACACTTGAGTTATACCTTGAGCTAACCACATTGAAGACAAACCCATCATTAAAGAAGTTGAGTGCCACTCTGGACAACTGGCTTCTAACCCTGCCTCTGCCACAGTTCTTATGTGATGCTGTGCAAATCACGTTAACCAAAATTTTCACAAGTGGCAACTGAATTTCTTGTTTTCTGTGTATTTCACTTGACACACTTGGTCTGATTTGCAGAAGTGCTGAGCTCTTACAACTGCTACTGAGCTCAATGCGAGCTCTGCTGAACATATGTTCAGTAGTCTGAAAAATCAGGCCCCCAGAAAAATGGGTCTCCCCATGCCTCAACCCACTTCGCCCACCCGCCTGGTGCCCCTGTTGGGGAGCAGGGCAAGTTCCTGCACCTGACAGTGCTCCCCCATGCCCCGACCCCACTTCCCGGCAGGAGTGCCGGGCGGGTGGAGTGGGGCAAGCCCCTGTGCCTCGACCCCGCTCCCTGACAGAAGTGCCGGGCGGGGGGCCAGGGCAGGGCAAGCGCGCGCGCCTTGGCCCCATTTCCCAGGCAGGAATGCTGGAAGGGGGAGACTACAGGCGGATGGGGTGGGGAGGGGCCCCCACTTGCTTTGACCCAGGGCTCCAAAAACCATAATTCACCTCTGATCTCAAATTGGACACCCAAAATTAGCTGACTTTTAACAAATTTGGTTTTAATCTATGTGTCTCAGTTCCCCATATGTAAAATCGTGATAATAATACCACTTTGCTTCCCGGGGGGTTGTGAAGATATATTCATTAATTTGTAAAGAACTAAGCTACACAACAAGAACACCTGAGAAAAGCCCATGAGGAAATTAATAATTCTGTATTCAGTGCACGTTTAGAGGGTATACAGTAAATGTGCGGAGCCACACACTGAATAATGAGGATAAAAATAAATATTCAAGAGCTACCCATGCAGTGAGCACCTGCCATCCTGTGCACTGCTTGAGGTGGGGTCCCATGGAAAAAAAATAGTATGTGACCATGTAGCTGAAAACGTATCATAATGCACATGCAAAAGGAGATGAATTACGATATCACAGGCAATCTTAATTCTGGCATTCCGTAATATCTGAGTGCTTGACTTTGCAACTTTAACGTTCTTTTAACATCATATTTTTGGATGTAATTTATAAATACAATAGGGCAGAAATACTTAATGCAGTGATCAGCACAAAAGGGTGTACTTATCAGTGCATTAGTAAGCAAGGTTGCCATTCTCAAAGGAAAACAGCAGAGCACGTACTAAACTGTCTGCATGTTATAACTGCAGATTATGTCTAAACCTTAGGAAAGACTAAGAGCAACTCTCCTGCTTGAAATACATTTAAAAGCTATTTATAGACCAGCAACAGCTATTGATTGAGTGGGCCAGTGGGAAAAAAAACAAGTAGAGGAAAATCAGCCAGGAAACTCCTGTATCACACGTACCTTGAAGAACTGAAGGGCCATTCACCAAAATGGAAAGTTTGTGTCACACAGTTATCAGTTGAGGATTATGAACTGTACAGACTGATGATTATTTGAAGATTTAAAATGTCAAGCTGTTGTGCACAATTAAGTAGTGTGGGACCATTTATTAAATAAACAAACCTAAAGCTTTGTTCCTTAAGTACTTAAAACTAAAATCCTTTTTAACAGGAACTTTAGGTGACACAGTGATATGTACCCTAGCAACCAGGATGTTGTTGAAATCCTGCTTTACAAACATGTAAGTGTATGAGTCATTGTAAGAAATACAGTGGGTCTAATAATGAATATGAATATATGGCCCAGGTTGCCAAGATGAGTTTGCTATCTTTTTAGTGAAGCAATATAGACTTAGATTTTATAGATTTAGAAAGTTAGACTAATTAACTGACTACATAAAAATGGCACAGTTCTATGCTCAAAAGAGAGAATAATTCTGTGTGCTATTTCTTTTTATTTTCAAGTAAAATGTGTTTTCCATCTGGCCAGATTATGTTCCTTGCTCATTATCTGTGAGTTTCTGTACAATAATTTCTGATGTAATTTTCCAGTAAACTTAAAGAATCAAACACCGAGGTCCAGAAATCCCTCGAGCCCTCTATCTATGCCTGGCTGATCTTCAGGGTGGTGCAGCAGGTGTTGTGAAACAGCTGCTCAGGCACCACAGTGAGGTCACAGGAAGGCCCAGAAGAGGAAGGCGAGCTCCCTTCATCCACAAACTCTGCCCCCCATTTAGGTACCACAGGGACCACTGCAGTAATATCTGTGGAGTGTCCTGTGGGTGAGAGGAGGGAAGGAGAAAGAAAAGGGCCCTTTCATAGGGAAGTCAGAGGCCCCCCCAAAACCAGCATTTTGGTTAAAGGTTTGGGGAAATGAAGCAGTCCCTGTTATCTCCACTATCTCAACTGACCTATGAGGGTTTGTTCTCTGCCTGATGGGCCTCTATCACTACTAGTGGAGCGCTATTTTTCAGAGCAATAATCCATCTCCTGTGCCTCAATGGATGGTGTGGGGGAGGCTCTGCTCCCTTATTGTGCCATTGGTTGTCAGTCAGACAGATCAGTAGCCACCCACCCACACACCAAACGATTGAGGGAGCTACTACCCACATTCAGAACTGCCAAATGTTACTCCCCAAGGCCTCACTCAGTATATGGCTGTGGGTAGACAGAGACTTCAGTGAAAGGCTAGGCAGCTGCGAAACTGCTCTGTGACCATTGCTGAGAGTGTCATCCCTGCTTTAGATATAAATAGCACTCCCTGGGTGCAGGGTCCCACCTGGTTGTGAACTGTCTAGACAAACTCCACTGAGCCCGAGGGTCAGGATTTAGTCCAAAGACATTATGCAGTAAATCTGCATGATTTAGTAGTTATACAGCAGCCTTGTACTAGGTCTTCTCCTATTGGAAGAATTACTTGGCTACAATTGCCATGTAATACATCTATCTAGAACACATCACCGGACATCGGCAACACCAGGAGGGACGAGCTGGAGTGCCGATAAGAAGTGCAATCGGGAAAGTATCTTAAATACTTCTCTGAGGGATTGTATTTTCTAATGGATAACCTACCCTAAATTCTCAATTACTGAGGGACAATCTTCACTCATTGATATATTTGCTTTCCACAACCAACTCTCTGTATAACTTTCCATGAATAATGTACCTGAATAATTGGATGCTAATATCTAAACTGCATTGTTAAATATATTTACCTAAATTTGAGTTATTGCTGATTATGTACTATACGTATCTTATGACTTTTAAAACAAACTTTGTATCTGTGGATAATCTAAGCACTATACCCAGATGTAGAGACACTCTTTTCTTAACCTGTGTATTATATAAATTTTTAACATTAGCTTTAATAATTTTTTTATATTGAAACAGGTGTAACCCCCTTGGGTTTAGAGAGCACAGCCCCTTTAAAACCTCATCTCAGGCAGAGGAAGGGCTGATGGCTCTAGGGAGAGGAGACTGGAGAGAGGGAGAGTGATAGAGTGCGTGCACCTGTAGCTTCAGATAAGAGGGCCTATAGCGACCAGGCCCTCACGTAGTGTAGCCGCTGAGAACCAGCCCGAACCCTGGGAGTGACAGAGTGGCCGAATGGGGACATTCCAGGATGGCAGCCAGAAGGAGCACTGTGAGAAGGACAAACTGGAGCTGGACCCAGAGCTGTATGGGGCAGTGAGTACTGGGGCTCGTGACCTTGCATTGGGAATAAGGTGGGAGGTTGTAGCTAGTTAAGTGGGGAGGTTGTCTCTCTGTGTGGGTTTATGGAGAGCAGCAAAAGATGGCACCAGCGGGGTTTGCTGGGGAAAGTTTACTAGCACCGAAGACAATCAGGAGCACCCAAGACTCAGTGCCAGACTGGAACTCGGCTCAGGATTCCTGAACTCTTGAGTCTAGACGCAGTGCTCGGTGTCTATCCTGTTATATTGTGGTACTACTGGGCCCAGGGTCCTCGTGTTGGATGTAACCCTGTTTTACTGCTCCCCCATCTTCTCCCTCTGTTGTTTTTCTCTGTTCATCCCTCTGTAAATACATTTTTCCCTTTCCTATATTTGTTGTGCTATTCTGGCGTATGTGTGTTTATTCTGGGGGGTTGGAACAAATGCCCCTGGGGTGGAAGGGAGTTTCCCTGCTGCATTCCTGCATGCACCTTTCTTTGGCTGTAGTTGCCTACAAAGCGGACTCCATCTTGGCCACGAGGGCACTATAGTTACATAGGAGAAGAGCGGGACAGGCAATCTGTGTAACACAAGTTTTAAAGTACTCTATCACCAGACATCAATCTCAGCATACTTAGAACACTTCTAAGGCTCCAGTCTGACCTTGGATATGCAGATGTGTACCCCATGTCCTGTAAAACTGGATGGTGTATAGCTGATTTGTACAGCTTACAGTGCATGATGCTCCACAGTTCACCACAAGCCATCGAACAAATAACTCATATCAGAATTAAGCCTCAATTTAGCATTCAGTTTCCCTGTAGCCAGGACCCTGTAATGACCCTTCTGTATGACACCAGAGAACATTGACACTGCATCACAAGGTTGGATCAAATAGGCTTTTTTTCCCCCAGTGGCACTCAGCGTATATGATCATATATTTTAAGGACTGCAGCAACATATTTTAGAATTGTTTATTCAAGCAAGAAACAAAGGCTATCTGTGCACTGCATTGTTTGTTTTTCAAAAATTTTCCACTGAAGTACACAATGCCTCTTGCAGAGATTAGATTCTGGGTTAGAAGAAAGGAGCATTGATCTGTCCTAGAGTAGCAGTTCTTACATTCCTACCAAAGGTACTGTCACAAATAGTTATTCTGTTTTCCTTATAGTTCCAAGACTCCACACTCTACTTCACTCTACCTATTGCTAGTGTAATGATCATGCTAATGAATAAGCATCGCTCAATCTCAGCTGTAAGCAAACCCAATGGCTGGCAGTAAGTTTAGGGGATGGCTGTTCCCTGCTGCACTATATGCAGAACACATCTTATCCCCAAAAGATCTTTAAAGATTGGGGAGCAGGTGCCAGTCAGTCCTTCAGTCCAGTGTCAAAACAGGGAAGAGCTAACCCCGCAATACTGAGGAGTCCCAGGGTAGAACAAGGAGGATAAATGGGACCTTGTGGAAACACCACATGTAAGTGGGGGGAAGTGAGTGGCTTTAACAACACAAAATTTAGCAGAGCTTTAAGGAGCATAAGCTGAGGTTGATGAACTTACTGAACCTACAACGCAGGCTAGAGTCAAGGTTCATAGTGACTATTCCTTACAATTCTACACACTCAGCGATTCCATGTCACCCAGATCCATAAGAGAGAACATATGTCCCAGATGAGATTATGCCCCTTATGGCTGAATTGAGAGAAGCTTGCATGGATCTTTGAACATTTGTGACACCTTGATTTATGGCTGTTCCAGCGAGAGGTAGGATTCTATTATTCTGGGTGGGGGGAAAGGGAATTCGGAGATAAAAGGCATCTTTGAGTGACAGTGTGAATGAAAACCTGTCACTTCTCCTGGAGTAATTGAGCAAAGGGTGCAGTGCACTCACACTATCTCTTATCAAAGGGCACATACACTGGTTTATTTACAGGGAGGCACAAAGTAAGCCAGTCTTTTTTTAGCTCTGCATTAAAGTACAGAGCCTGCTAGTATCAGTACTTGCAGCAGCGACATCAAAACTACACAGTGTTTGTGAATTGCTTACAGTTCCCAATTAAGGCCAAGGAAACATAATAAATAAAGAGCAACAACATTAACTCTTTAGGAACCTGGCATATTCTAAATATCCAGACAAAAGAAGGCTGAGGAAGAGATGGGGGTGGGTGAAGGAGATAAGACCTGGCTGAACCAGTTGTAAATACTAATTTATTAGACAAATTTTGCCTGTTTCTCTTTGCAAATTGTCTAAAAACATGGTCCTCCGGTTTGAAATTATTCACAAAGTTTGTTAGCAAATAGTATTTGGTCTGCAGATAGTCACAAACAGTTAATTGTAAATAATTGGATTTTCAGATTGCCATTGTATTTGTTATTTAATCTGGAGGTGTTGTTTCTGTATCTTGAAGTTCTATTGAGGAAGTTCTGTGGCTTGTGTTACACGACAGGGCAGACCAGATGATCACAATGGTCCCTACTGGCCTTGGAATTTATGAACAGGTGACTTACATAACTGACCAACAGGTCAAGTTTTGCACTGTATATTTATTATTTATATCTCAGTATCACCTTTTGGCCACAACCAAGACCAGGCCCCCATTGTGCTAAGTGGCATATACACACATAGTAAGAGACAGACCCTTCTGTGAAGAAGTTACAATCTAAATAGCCAAGAAAGACAAATGGTGAGAGGGGAAATGGAGGTGACGCGATTTGTCCAAGGTCACAGCAAATCAGTGGTGGAGCCAGGAACAGAACCCAGGTCTACTGAGTCCCAGCCCAGAACCTTAGATCATATGCCAGACCATATTGCCTCTCAGTGTAAAATTAAATATTCTTAATTTGAGTTTACAATCCACATTTCACTAATATTTGCACTAGTAAAGCTCTATTTGCCAGAACACATGGAGAAATGGGACACAAGACAGGCATGAAACCCCCCTGAAACCAGTTAGTTTAAATATTGGAATGTTGGTGGAATGCACCAAACACAATGTCCTCTACTCAGGCTTCACTCAGCCCCAATGGGACAGGATTTATATATACCAATTGGGAAGGAATCCTCAGGGGGAGGGAGCCAGGCAACGTTTGTAGAATGTGAGGGGAGGAGGTGGTGGGTGTTGTACCACCCAGGGACTGCAGCTCAAATTACAGTAAGTTCTGCTTTTAGAAGCTGAATTAGTGCATTTCCTCAAGCATCATGAGGCCTTATATCAGGCATGGGCAAACTTTTTGGGCCGATGGCCACATCTGGGTATGGAAATTGTATAGTGGGCCATGAATGCTCATGAAATTGGGGATTGGGGTGCAGGAGGGGGCTGTGGGCTGGGGCCAGGGGTTGAGGGGTGGGGGGAGGGCTCCGGCTGGGAGTGCGGGCTCTAGATGAGCGGTTTGGGGTGCAGGAGGATGCTCCGGGCTGGAACTGAGGGGTTTGGAGGGCAGGACGGGGATCAGGGTTGGGGCAGGGTGTTGGGGCACAGGAGGAGGCCGGGGGTGCAGGCTCCAGGCAGCACTTACCTCAAGCAGCTCCCGGAAGCAGCGGCATGTGCCCCCTCCAGCTCCTATGTGGAGGCGCGGCCAGGTGGATCTGCGCACTGCCCTGTCTGCAGGCGTTGCCCCTGCAGCTCCCATTGGCTGTGGTTCCTGGCCAATGGGAGCTATAGAACTGGCGCTTGGGGTGGGGGCAGTGTGTGGAGCTCCCGGGCTGCCCCTACATGTAGGAGATGAGGGGGCACACGCTGCTGCTTCCGGGAGCCGCACGGAGCTATGGCAAGCCCCCAACCCCGCTCCCCAGCTGGAGTGCGGGAGCGGGGCAAGCCCCCAATCCCGCTCCAGCGGGAGTTTGAGGGCTGGATTAAAAGGTTTGATGGGCCAGACGCAGCCCATAGTTTGCCCATCCCTGCCTTATATACACTGATATTTTAATGAAATTATTCTCTCATTTTTAAGACCAGGGCAGCTCCACTGGTTTTAGCAAACATGAAGCTTTCTTGTCTCTCTCTGCCAAGCTAGCACTTTCCACATACATTCCCCTTCCACCCAGCAGACTGATTAGAATGTAACATGAGAAAATAAATAGACTTGTTGCAGCCTGAGTATTCCCTCCCCAGGGACCTGAAGAACCTTCACCCAAACTAAATCAATGTAACTGCCTTGACTGAGGTTAACCAAAGCCTCAATAGAACAAATATCCTTCCCTTTTACCAGGGCATAAAAAGAGCTCAGAGACTTGAACTAAAAGTATCTCACAGGGAACAGCTGATGCTGTTCGTGCAAGAGCACCACTTTGCACCTAAATCTGAGCACTCCTCTGTGGCCTTCTCCTTTTATACCCAGCAGCTGGGCCTGATAGGTCACCACACCCAACTGCACATACTCCACACCCCTTAACCCTTTCCCTGCCAGCTTTTGCCTGCTGCAGAGTAGACAGGGAAATAGGATTGTCTTGCAGCCAGCAAGATATGGGTGAAGCCCAAGCATCCAGGGCCCTCATACAACCCAGATGCAGTGTTGCCAACTCTCGTGATTTAATTGTCAGTCTTGCAATTTGGCATTTTCCTTAAAGCTCCAACTGTTGGAGTCATTTTATTTTGTGAGAATCTCAGTTTCATTTTTAAAAATAACATGTTTCTAGCCCTCATGACGATGAAGAAAAATTTGAAAATATGACCTGCATGTATGCCAAAGGCTCAAAAACCAAAAGGCAAATAAAATGAATCCAAAATGAATATCTTTTAATGCTTGGTGATTTTGGAGGGTTGGCAATACTGTCCACTCCAGTCCCAAACTATAGATAGGGTGTCACCTTTTTCTCTCCTTCAGTTTTAAGGCTCCTTTACAGGAGGGCTACAGCATTGTTTTTATTCTAGTTGTTAGACCAGTACTGTAGCTACCACTGTTTGTCAAAACGAGAAAAGAAAATGAAGATCTGCCGTATTGCACAATCAGTGTGATTAGCCATTCAAGAAAAGTCCAGCTCGCATGCTTTAAACATAAAACAAGAAGGTGATGCTGGCTACCAAGTAGGGCAGGAGCACACGCGAGCAGTGTGCATGTTACATGCAAGTACAGAATTAGCAGGAAGTACTTTAAATAAGAGCAGAGAGGAAGGATGGTCCATGATGGTACTAGCCTCAGACTTGAGAGACCTTGATTCAATTCCCTATTCTTCCACAGACTTCCTGTCTGATGTTGGGTGTGTCTCTCTGAGCCTGTTCCTCTGTAAAATGGAACACTAGTACTTCCCCGCCTCATGGGGGTGCTGTGAAATAAAAAAAGTAAAGATTGTGAGAAGCTTGGCTGCAACTGTGAGGGGGATTGTGCAAGTCCCATAGAGAGAAAATACAACCTGTGGTGATTTAATGAAGTTACTGAATCAAGTGCTGCATGTCCCAATACAATGTGAAACTGTTTAAAGAAGAGCGAGATTATTAAAAGGGTAAAGACTTGTTTCAAGTACTGCAAAAACTCAGTGCTTCAAGGAGTGAAAAAATAGTGTAAAGAGTCTGGTTTGCCAGGCACACATCACTCACTGATTACAGAACACTTTATGATGGGTTCAATGGCGGAAAAGGGAGAGAGATGAGTAATGGGACTGAAAGGGCAGATATGTGCTTTCGATGGCAGAGAAGACAGAATTTAGAAAGCATATGCTGTGATTTACACATCTAATACAGGACGAGACTGTGACAAACAGCAAAAGAGTGAAATATTGTTTGAGTTTGGAGTGACCACTTGAATTCTGCCCCCCACCCACTGTTTCCAAAAACACAGGTGTTAAAGTACATGCAGGGGGGAAGAGAGTGTAAGGAGGGCTGATGGGAGCGGGAAATGTTTGGGCTTGCACTATTTATCTCTTTGAAGTGTGGGTAGGAGTAAAATACAGTCACTGAGGACATTTGAGAACCATGCGTAACTACCTAACTCTTACAGTGAAACCTTCTCCTCTCAGCCCTGTGTGGTTTCATAAATGACCATTTCATTATGTACATAGCTACAAGAAGACAGCTTCCTACTGCAACATCTCAAACAGAATAAATTGGTACCTGTCTATCTAAGCATTTATACCACACTTATCACCATAGCACAGCCTTACAAAATTTCCATAAAAATGCACAATATATTCCTGCCTTCCTTTTACCAGACTGATTGATGATGATGAAAGGATTTTGCATAGCTGCCATAGTATCTGAGTGCCCCATATATTGGGTCAAATTGTGCCCTCAGTGACTTCTAACTGAACTCAATAAGGTTGCTCCAGAGTCACATCAGTGTAAATAAGGGCCCAAGGTTTTGAATCATAACCAGTGATGTCATGACGATATTTTAACAAGGGACTCCTACAAAGTTTTTCCTATGTATCCTGTGATAAATCCTATGTACCCAAGGACTGGTTAATCTAGTTATTTGTTTTACAGTTTAAACAAATATTTTCTCATAACCTCCAGGAAGGAGGGAGGCTGCACCACTTGACAAACAACCTTATAAGTTCACTGAGAGTGTTTATTGTTTGCACTCGAAAAATATCAACCATATTCAGAGAATAGCAGGGTTCAGCTTGTGGAATTTGAAAATGGGTGTGTGCGTGTGTGTGTGTGTATTAGACCTTGGACAGTGAGAGAAGTAGTATTTTATCCTGTGAAACTATTTGGAAAACTCATCACACATAGTACATCTGGGTGCTTTCCAAAGACAAATAATGTGCCGTGATAAATCATTTTCTTGAAATGCAAATGCAGACAGATATTAAGGCATTATACAACTGCAGGCCTGAGTTTAACTGCGGGGCTACTGGGGTTATCAATCTAGCATATGTCCATTGGAGGGTTCATGAATATTCTTTTTCAGGAATACGAAAGCTCTTCTAATCTGGCAACATGGCCCATTGGATAGAGCACTAGACTGAGATCTAAGGCTACAACTACACAGCATTTTGGAGCCTCCAAGAATGAGCCTCCCAGCCTGGTTTGAGACACTTGTGCTACCAGGGCTCACACTAATGCTCTAAAATAGCTGTGTAGATGTTGCTTTGAAGTTGCAACTAGGACTGGACCTCAGGCTCTGAAGCCTGCCCCCCTCCCTAGGCTTCAGACCCCAAACTTCAGCCAGAGACACAACTTCAAAGTACTGCCTATGCAGCTATTTTAAGAGCAGTAGCATGAGCACTACTAACCTGAGTCTGTCAACCTGAGCTGAGAAACTTGCTTCCATGGGCTCCAAAACTCTGTGTAGACATACCCTGAGAGACTTGGATTCTCTTCTCAGTTCTGCCACTGATCTCCTGGGTGATGCTATGCCAGTCACCTTACCTCCCTGTGCTTGTTTCCTTTCCCAGCCTTTATCTATATAGATGACAAGCTTTTTATGGCAGGGACCGTCTCTTAGTAAAAGTTTATACAGAACCTAGCACAATAGGGCCCTGATCTCAGTTGAAGCCTCTGTCTAATAAAACCAACAACCTGCTGGTTAGATATAGAATGGGAAATGTTAAGAAGCTGCAATAAAGTGACCATCTTGGCTCCTGTGGAAAGTCTGGTTATAGAATAAACAGCAATTGTGAACCATAAAAAGGTAAGTTCAGGAGTGGGGGGATTCAGCTAGTGGTAACACAGTTCCATGCTGCCAGGAGGTGAGGACCCACCCAAACTTGGGTCTAGAGCTTCCTTGAACTGGGGATTCAGGGGGTCGAGTTTGTGAGTCACAGCACAGAAGACACAGGCCAGGAGGAGGCTAGAAAGGTGGCTTTAAGCCACTTTTGCCCCTCTGGGATTCTGAGCTGCTCCAGGAGTTAGCACAGCAGTTTCCCTCCAGCTGCCTGTTTTCCAGAGCACTCAGCCATTCTCCCTCACACTCCTGCCATGTCCCCACTACCCTTGTGTCCTCCCCCATTCCCTGGCATATCCCAGTGCTAGGGGGTGCACACGCTGGGGGACATGTATGTGCACATGTGCGCCAGCCCTACATCACCCCTCTGCCGGGGGGATTTCCCCAGGGCACCATTCTGCCCCATTATGCTTCCCTGGAGGCAAAGAGAGGTTGTAATAGAGGACAGCACCTGACCTCCAGAATGTACAGGGTTGAGAGGCTGTATCCCTTGCTTCCTCTATATGCCCTCCCGCACAAGAAGGGTGATTACTTGTTAACGCCTTGTGTTTAACTGGGGAGTTCATGGTGTCTTTGCCACAGTCCAGTGGGTTTCTCTTTGGGACAGGATGATCTAACTAAAGTCTGTATTTTTACATCAAAAAGTCTGAGATTACATTCCAGTGAACTTAAGCACTTAATGTGGCTACAGTGCAGTCTAATGTATGTGATGAAGCATATCCCTAAAGATGATCCAGTGAGATGCCAGCCTATCCTGATTATTTTTGACAAAGGACAAGAAAACATAAGTAGCCTTAGGGATAATTTCTGGCTTCATCTACACCAGGCAATGACAGAGAATTTAACTTTTGAGTTATGCTTAATTTACAATGGAATTTACTTAGGAGAAGTGTGTAAGTATGCACAAATATTGCCCCCAAAAATGCATCCAGCAACATTAAGGGGGAAAAAGAGAAAGAGAAGTTAAGTAAATTGATAATATGCTACTTTGTACTTTTAGAGCAGGTTCCACCCAAAGATCTCAACGTGCTTTACAAACATTAATGAAATTCGCAACACCCCTCTGAGGTACCAGTAGGAATATATCATAACCATTTATAGATGAGGAAATTGAAACACAAGGATGAAGTTTTTTGCCCAAGGTCAAAGAGTAGATCAGTGGCAGAGCCAGGAATACAACCCAAAATTCATGTCTCCCAGTTCTGTTCTTTGACATGTAAGCTCGTGATCTGAACATTTGTAGAATCTGATATGCCTGTTTAAATACAGATATTTCCCCTGTATTTTATAATTTTATAATTTCCCTAGAAAATGAAAACTTTTAGGAGAAATACACTCACACACACTAGAATTTTCCGTGTGCTTATCCTTTAAAGAAAAATTCTGGAGCTATGGTGAAACCAGTCCTCAGGGTAATAACATTTGGCACAGTTCTCAAAAACAATGTAAAAAACCCGATTTTTAAAATATTAGTTCAATTCATCTAATGTGACTAATTAATTTAGTCACACAATTTACTGGTAATGTTTTTTTCCCCCTTTGCTATCTTTTTTCTTGAAAACAGATACCATTGGGTTTAATCTTAAATTAAAATTTGAAATGTGCTTGTGTCAGACAAGGAAAAAATAGTACTTGCAGCAACTTTTTCACTTGTTAGTCACCCTGTATAAAGATGCACTCACACTTCCACTTGTGTGAACTTCCCAAGGACTGGCAGAATAACAAAAGATGTACAGGAAGAGAGAAAACACAGACACAAACACACTTATACAGAGAGTCAGAATCTCATTTTTACTAATGGATTTCTTATGTTAGGTATCACTTCTAGGTTATCACAGCACTGTGCCCATAACATTTATAGCACCATGGTTTTAAGGTCTTTAGAAACATAAATGAATCATACTCCCGTTAGCCGTATTTTACAGATGATGGAAAAGAAGGCACAAGAAAGAGCAGGTCGGCATTTTGGAAAGTAGCCTCTAATTTTCGCAACCTCAAGCGTTGCATTCCCAACTTGAGACAACTATGGCATGATTTTCAGAGGTGCTGAACACACTGAGTTTAGTTGTCGCTGCAGGTGCTCATCATCTTTGACAATTGGGCCTTGGTATCAAAACCAGAAGCACTCAAAATTAGAGGCTAAGGCCCTCACTCAGCAGTATTTAGGCAGGAATTTTCAAAGGAGCTTGAAGAGTTGTTATTCCCAGGGGGCTTGGATATCTAACACCTTAGGGTTCTTTGAAAATCCCAGCCTTAATTTTACACATGTGGTTAAATCCATCCCTGCTGTGCAAAAATTTAAGCATGTGACTAAATGCTTTGCTGAACTGGGGCCTAAGTGACTTGCAGAAGATGATTACCAAAATGGTGCTGAACACGGTTTTTGGTCTACACTTGCAGTTAGACCATGTTCAGCCCTGGTTCATTAATAACATGCATTGCCAGCAATGAGGAATTTTTCTAGTGTGGAGCAGTAAGAGTAGCTTTGCTGTTTTGCTATTTTCACTATTTTTGAGTCCTCCCCTAAGAAAGTAACTAACGCATTAACTTCTTAGCAATGGGCAGATAAGCAGATCAAGAAAATTCACATAATTTCATGTCTGAGGACTTCAGGTTTCCACAAATATTCAGTTTATACAAGTAGCAACTCTAAATGAAAGAGGCCCTTTATAGCCTAGCAGGATTCTTCAATCTACTCTAAAGTTTCTCATTGCATTCATAGGCCCCTTATTGGCCCAATCCTGTTCCCAGTGAAATCAACTGCAAAGTTTCCATTAAGTTGAATGGGAGTAGGATCCAGTAGTATGTCCCTTTCAGGTAAAGATTTTGCCAGACTATGAATATGCAAGCAGTTTGGGATGCCAGCTTCATGAATGCGGTTGTCAAGTACCTGAACAGGGTTTCCGGATGTCTCAGGTGAATCAGCTGTTCAAGTCATTTTCTCCAAATATTGAAATATTGGATAAGGCCGTATTATTTTGCTTTTTCTGTGCAGTATATTCCCACATGTGAAAAACTGCAACAATTAAATCAAAGCAAGAATTATTTCTTGTTTGTAACTAGTATTGGATATATTCCTTTAGCCAGAGCTTGATCAATTAAAAATAGCCCACAGAACTTCACACACTGTGGCCTCAACACATTCCTTAACCCTTTAGTCCAGGGGTGGCCAACCTGTGGCTCCGGAGCCACATGCGGCTCTTCAGAAGTTAATATGTGGCTTCTTGTATAGGCACTGATTCTGGGGCCAACTTTCCAATGTGCCGGGAGGTGCTCACTGCTCAACCCCTGGCTCTGCCACAGGCCCTGCCCCCACTCCACCACTTCCCACGCCCTTCCCTGAGCCTGCCATGCCCTCACTCCTCCCCCCAGAGCTCCTGCACACCATGAAACAGCTGATCAGGAGGTGCGGGGAGGGAGGGGGAGAGGCTGATTGGCAGGACTGCCAGTGGGCAGGAGGCGCTGGGAGCGGGGAGGGGGGGGAGAGTTAATGGGAGGACTGCTGACGTATTACTGTGGCTCTTTGGCTCTTTGGTAAATTCTGGCTCCTTCTCAGGCTCAGGTTGGCCACTCTGCTTTAGTCCCACTAGAGTGGCATAGTCAGAAATCACCTAGGTGTATCACCCCCAACTGCTACAACACTTTCTTTTCAAAACACCTGCAGTTTCTTTGCCCAAGACACACCTTTTCTTCTCCCCACTACCATTGCCAGCTGGCTGACCCCTCTGCCTTTGTCTACAGCTGGCAGGCAACTGCAACTCCACCCCCAGGCCAACTGGCACAGCAGCAGCTGGTAAATATGTGTTGACTACCCAATTAATCCTCAAATTCCCCACGCTCACCAGATTACTGCTGTTCCCTCAGGCAGCTGTTTTTCCTAAATAGCACTGCGCTGGCCATTCAGTCCTAGGCCTCAGCCTATTGACCTGTTAGTTAATATTGTTCTGCCCTTTTCCTTCTGCCTCAGCCTAATGAAGGATACATCACAGCTCTCTGCATCGCCACCATCCTTCAGCAGAAGGTGCTGCTTTTTTGACAACTTGAGAGCAAATGCTTTGACCAAACTCATGAGAATAAGTAACTGACTGAGGGCAGGTCTTCACTACGGGGGGGGGGCGGTCGATTTAAGATGCGCAAATTCAGCTACGCAAATAGCGTAGCTGAATTCGACGTATCGGAGCTGACTTACCCTGCTGTGAGGACGGCGGCAAAATCGACCTCCGCGGCTCCCCATCGACGGCGCTTACTCCCACCTCCGCTGGTGGAGTAAGAGCGTCAATTCGGGGATCGATTGTCGCGTCCCGACGAGACGCGATAATTCGATCCCCGAGAGATCGATGTCTACCCGCCGATTCAGGCGGGTAGTGTAGACCTAGCCTTAGAAAGGCTTCAAAGTGTTATTGCAGTGATGTACTAGGGAGTACTCCCAGGATTTAGGAGCCCCATTGTAAAATACTGCCTTCAAACAGAAAGGAAGGTTGGGCTCTCGTGCGGAGACCATTGCCCTGCTAAATAACCCCTGATAGAGATAGCTTATCCCTAGGATTCAAGCAAATGCTTCTGAAGAGTAAATTGGTTTCCTCTAGAATGGACCCGATCACACCAAACAACAAAGATGAATAAAAAGGCGCCAAAGGGAGGATGTCCCCACGAGCAGGAGCGGCGCCAGGGTTTTTGGCGCCCTAGGCAGGGGTCCTTCCACGCTCCCGGTCTTCGGGGCACTTCGGTGGCGGGTCCCGGAGCGAGTGAAGGACCCGCCGCAGAATTGCCGCCGAAGACCCAGAGCGCGGAAGGACCCCCCGCCGCCGAATTGCCGCCCCCCCCAATCCTGGTGCCCTAGGCAACCGCCTAGGTCGCTTAAATGGAAGCGCCGGCCCTGCCCATGAGGCCTACAAAGTATTCATTCCCACCCTGTCTCCAAATTACACAAATTGAGCAATGCATGGAGCCCTCAGCATCCTCAGTATATTCTTCAGGAAAAAAGTATAAATATTTCTAGCAAATTAGCATAAGTGTGACAGCTGATGTTGCTGATGACCCCAAAGAAACTCTGAATAATTTTGACCAATTCACTATTTTATAACCAGCTCCAGTTATGAGTGAGAAATCAGTTTTGTTCAAATGGGAAGACAACAAATTCTCCAGTCAATCGCCTCTCCTCTCTGTGCAAAACATCTGGAGTATACCAAAGCAGCTGTTTAATGGCCTGATCCAAAGACCACTGAAGTCATTGGAGTCTTTCCATTGACTTTAGTGGGCACTGGATCAGGCCCTAACTGTACACACCAGTTTGAGATGAAAAGGATATGCCAGATTCCAATGAAACTCTTGGTGTATGCTGGTAAACTGAACTGATGAGCTGCTTACCACTATTAGCACACATCTAGATATTGATGCAACACTCCACTTTTTCATTTATAAGTGACATCTTACATGTTACTAAACCTTATATAGGAACTCCAAGAGTAGTTACAGAAAGCCTTTAGAATTGTATCTGAAATAAACCACAGCTGGAAAAATACACACTTCTCCCAAGCTGAAATGTCATTGATGGTAGTTTTAGTTGCTACTTGCACATAATAAATAAATAATCTTGTAAACATTGAGTAAAAATTACATTAAAGTCAGAACTGAAAACTTCTAAGGGCTTGTCTTTCCATCCTGCTGTATTCTTAACTATTTTCCTGCTCAGCATCACAGTCCTTTATCTAGGAAACCTCTTTAAAAAGGTTAAAACAATACACTGTTTATATTTCTAGTGACCTTTGTCTTGCCTCTTTTTCCTGGCCAAGAGATATCCTGTTAGGGAAATAGCTAATTACCGTCTCTTGAATTTGGAAAATGGCTACAATGGGACATTTGGGATTGTGTTATCTACTTCCTGTTTAAGCACTTGTCTCTTGGAACAGATGGAGATCTAAGTAAAGGCTCTGTAGAAGCATTTTTACCCTCTTCCCTTCCTTATTTTGAGTCCCATTCCTCTCAGGTCTGATGTGATTTCAAGTATAGGACTGATTCCAAGTCTGAGATCTTTCCCACCTCCTCTCTCTCCATTTTACAGATTGATGACTTGAAAACATGGTATTGCAGCTGTATCTTCTTACAAATCTTATTTCAAAAGCAGTTGCTAAATTGTCTCTATAGACACAAGCTTCCTCACATGAACTGAGTAAAAATTGAATAGATACACTATTAGTTTTGGAGGGTCGCAAAAATCTTGACATTAACCCATACTGAGGGGTTAGAGATGAGAATAGAGCTGAATGGGACCCAAATTTTCCATTTTGCAGGAAATTCCACAACTTCAAAACAATTTTAAAAAACAACCTTCTGTTCCCATTTGGAACAGAAACAAAATTCTTTAAATTTCCTGTGAAGTGAAATTCCAAGAAAATTCATTTTGGGTCTATCAAAACATTTTATTTTGATAAAATCAAAACACAACATTCTGATTTTGACCTTTAAAACTTAAAAAAAAATCTGAAAACAGTTAATTTATTTTCAAAAGGTCAATTTGAAATGAAAAAGCAAAACATTCTGTTCCTAAAATGTCAAGACATTTTGCTTCATTCATTTTCTAAACAAAATGTTGAAATGGACACTCTTAAAAATGTTTTGATTTTGTAAAAAACATTTTTAATCAAGAAACCATTTCAACGAAAAATTTCCAAACAGCTCTAAATGATGAACTCGAGTACTCATCTGACACCCAATATAAGCTTCTATTTTTAATTGGAGGCAGAATTAAAAGTACCTTTCAGTTTTCATGATACAGAGTATTGATCCAGACAGGCAATATCATGACAATCTCGCAATGCATAGCAAAAGGCACTGTGAAATCTCACAAACTGCACAAGGTATGCTGCTTCCAGTGCAGAAGAACTCGAGTGTGGGAGGCAATTACATTGCTCTTTCTAAATGGGTGACTCAGTGTTTGTTGCCTTCCAGCATTACTCCAGGCAGGAAAATGATTTCCTCTTGGCATACTTTCTCATTGGTACCAAGATACTAACTGTAGACCTGAGCCCTAAAAATGTATAACTGAGTGTGTTTTTAATCCGAAGAGTTACTATGTAAGAATGGCACTTTCTAACAAACAAGATCTGCTCCCTTTGTATATTCTGAAAGTATCTGCTCAGTGCTTACTTTAATGGCAAAAATTAGTTTTAGTAAATTATTTTTTTAAGTCTCCCAGTTTAAATGATCTTAAGGCCTTGATCCTGTAAATCTCTGCAGTGCATAGTAGAGAGTACAAGGTTGCTGAGCTCCTTCAAAAGTGTGAATGAAGGTTACACATGTGCAAAATAAGATTAGCAAAAAGAACGAGGAGTACTTGTGGCACCTTAGAGACTAACAAATTTATTTGGGCATAAGCTTTCGTAGGCTAAAGCCCACTTCATCAGATGCATGCAGTGGAAAATACAGTAGGAAGATATATATATACAGAGAACATGAAAAAATGGGTTTTGCCATAACAACTCTAACCAGACTAATTGATTAAGGTGGGCTATTATCAGCAGGAGAAAAAAAACTTTTGTAGTGATAATCAGGATGGCCCATTTCAAACAGTTGACAAGAAGGTGTGAGTAACAGTAGGGGGGAAATTAGCATGGGGAAATAGTTTTTACTTTGTGTAATGACCCATCCACTCCCAGTCCTTATTCAAGCCTAATTTAAAGCGTTCTTAAAACTACAATAACCACCTGATGAAGTGAAGAAACAGATTGACAGAGCCAGAAGAATATCCAGAAATCACCTACAACAGGACAGGCCCAACAAAGAAAGTAACAGAACGCCACTAGCCGTCACCTTCAGCCCCCAACTACAACTTCTCCAGCGCAGCATTAAGGATCTACAACCTATCCTGAAGGACAATCCCTCTCTCTCACAGATCTTGGGAGACAGGCCAGTCCTCACTTACAGACAGCCCCCCAACCTGAAGCAAATACTCACCAGCAACCACACACCACACAACAAAAACACTAACCCAGGAACTTATCCTTGCAACAAAGCCCATTGCCAACTCTGTCCACATATGTATTCAAGGGACACCATCATAGGACCTAATCACAGCAGCCACACCATCAGAGGCTCGTTCACCTGCACATCTACCAATGTGATATATGCCATCATGGGCCAGCAATGCCCCTCTGCCATGTACATTGGCCAAACCAGACAGTCTCTACGCAGAAGAATAAATGAACACAAATCAGACATCAAGAATTATAACATTCAAAAACCAGTTGGAGAACACTTCAACCTCCCTGGTCACTCAATTACAGACCTAAAAGTTGCAATTCTTCAACAAAAAAACTTCAAAAAGAGACTCCAACGAGAAACTGCAGAACTGGAATTAATTTACAAACTGGACACCATTAAATTAGGCTTGAATAAGGACTAGGAGTGCATGTTCTCTGTATATATATATATATATATATATATATCTTCCTACTGTATTTTCCACTGCATGCATCTGATGAAGTGGGCTTTAGCCTACGAAAGGTTATGCCCAAATAAATTTGTTAGTCTCTAAGGTGCCACAAGCACTCCTCGTTCTTTTTGCTGATACAGACTAACACAGCTACCACTCTGAAACCTGTCACAAATACGATTAAGACTTAGGCATATTCCTGGGCACTGAGTGGAAGTCAGTCACAAGCCCCTTGCATGCCTATTCGCTTACTTTTCAGAACGTGGACTGAAAAAGGGGCAAAGAGTAGTTGGAGAATGGGAGTGTCTGAAAAGACACGAACTTAGACATGATCCGTAGCATGGAAAAGAAACTCTTAGCTATATGGTCTTCTCTTTACCTTGCTTCTAGTACTAGATCTTGATTCAGGACAGCACTTAAGCAGAAGCTTAAAGTGTAGAGCTGGTCTAATTTTTTTGGACTGAACAGTTTTTGGTCAGAAAATGCAGCTTTGTTGAGATCAGCAATTTGAGACGCCTAGGACCTGGTTTTTCAGAGTATTTAACAGTGTATACCACTTTATATGTTCAAAGCCCAGCTTCCACTGACTTCAGTTGTAACTGTGAGTGCTCAGCATTTCTGCAAATGAGATCCTAGGGTCTGGAATCAGGCACCACGAAAATGAGACATGCACAATTAGTGACCACCTGGGAATAGTTTGGTTTAAGTGACTTGCCAAGCATTACATAGGAACTTTGTAGCAGAGGCAGGGATAGAAACCAGTTCTCTGGGGCAGCATTCAACTGCCTTAATTCCTGCCTCATTTACTTTTACACATCTGCAAATTCTGCAACAAATGAAGCAAGGGGTCTGTCATAAATATAAAGGGAAGGGTAACAACCTTTATGTATGCAGCAACATAAAATCTCTCCTGGCCAGAGGTACAGAATCACTTACCTATAAGGGGTTAGTCAGTTCAATTAACCTAGTTGGCACCTGACCAGAAGGACCAATGGGGAAAGAAGATACTTTCAAATGGCGGGGCGGGGGGGAGTTTTGTTTGTGCTCTCTTTGTTTGTTCCCTCTCGGAACAGAGAGAGAGACCAAGCAGGTAAACCAGCTCCTAAAAAGATACCTGAAATAATACATCTAAAATTATAGAAATTGTAAAGAAATGCATTAGATTATCTTTTCTTTTAGCTTGTGAATTTTCCCTATGCTAAGAGGTAGTTTTATTCCTGTTTTTTGTAACTGTGAAGTTGAGTCAAGAGGGGAGTCCTCTGTGTTCTAATCTTTTATTACCCTGTAAAGTTACCTTCCATCCTGATTTTGCAGGTGTGATTCTTTTACTTTTTTCTTTATAATAAAGTTCTTCTTTTAAGAACCTGATTGATTTTTAGTGTCCTAAAAACCAAAGGGTTTGGTCTGGGCTCACTTTGTTAACCTATTGGTTCATATATTATTCTCAAGCCTCCCCAGGAAAAGGGGTGAAGAGGCTTGGGGGGATATTTTGGGGAAATAGGGACTCCAAGTGGTCCTTTTCATGAATCTTTGTCTAAATCACTTGATGGTGGCAGCAATACCGTCCAAGGATAAGGAAAGGATTTGTGCCATGGGGAAGTTTTTAACCTAGGCTGGTACTTATAAGCTTAGGGAGTCTTTCATGTGGGTCCCCACATCTGTACCCCAGAGTGGGGAGGAAACCCTGACAGGGTCCAAAAACAACAGTCTCTTTCATTACACAACCTTGATGCACCCCCAAAGCAGGTCCATCTTGTGCTCTGAATGAAGCAAGGATCATTTAATTAAAGACTATCATAATTCATATACACAAGGCAGAATTAAGGTTGCCCAGGCACTGGCAATCTTAATTCTGTCATCTCCTAATTTTTCTCTGCTTGACTTTGCAACATTAATAATGTTCTTTGAATATAGTTTTTTGTGCTTAATTTCCTAGGCTTTAAAAAAGCAAACTGAAAAAAACCCAGACATTCCATTATAAGACAATTTGTTGACATCCATGTGGGTCATCAGCAGAGTTGAAAATTTTAGATCCACTACACAGACTTCTGCCAATTGAGCTAACAGAGTAACTGGTAGCAATAGTAGGTTGTCATCTCCTCTGTGGACCACCACTAGACAGGGAAGAGACACAAACTTTGCCAATGGGTTTCACAGATATTTGTTGACAGCAGAGGAATAGTGAGACTCAGGAATCTTGGATTTCATTCCAGTCTCTGGGGGAGGGGAAGTGGGGGTGTGTGCTCTAGTGGACACAGCACCTTCTGCCTGTTCTCCCAAACTTGACTACTTCTGCCCTGTTCCTGTCTCTTCCCCACCCCTGACTCTTCATCCCAGTCCCATTCTCCTGACCTAAACAGGCCTAGTCTTTAATCCTCAGGTTCTCCTCCTAGCCTCAATTTCCTTGACCAGCCAGTTCCAGTGATCCCCTTGCACCCCGACTTCTTGTCAGCTCTCTCCCCGCTTCCCCCATCCACTGGTTCCCTGTCCCAATCTCCCCCCAGATCTATGTCCAATCTCAATATCCCACACCAGTTTCCTACCCTGGCTCCCTGCCCTGCCTGTCCCAGTCTCCCTGGCTTCCAGTCCCCCCCAATTCTCCCAGTCTCAGTTTGCCCACACCCCAGTTTCATGCTCCTTGTCCTAATCTACTCCCACAACACACACCCCATCAGGTCTGACTCTTGTTCCCTGTGCATTTAAATGAGGCAGCTTCCCGCTCTGCATTGCCTGGGTGTCAGCTGGGGAAACACTGACAGCACAGTAGAGACAGGTTCCTGCTTTCAGTTTCAGTCCCCAGACCCAAATACAGTGCGCCCAGAGCTGCAGGGTCAGGGAAAATCCTGCTTACCCCAGAGCTCGAGCATGCCCAGTGCGGACAGAATCTTCAGTGAATTTAGCTTTTAATTTCTAGCAAGTGTCTAGTGAAAACATGCAAACTGATTTTTCAAAGCCTTATAACTGGGCTAAATTTTGGCAGATTTTCATAGGATGGTAAAAGTCACATCCCTGACACAAAGGCCACCCCTCTTGCCAAATTTCAAGTCCCTGCTCCAAAGCATAGGGCTGCTGGAGCATCTGAGAAAAGGTCAACAGAATTTTTTTAACTTGGGCAACAAATATATATATTTTCCTCTACCCTTGTTCTTGGAAACCACTGAAGTGGTTTTGCTGAAATTTTACATAAAACTTCAGCCTAAGGTAGACACCGGGCATGGACAATTTTAGCCCAAACTGGTAAAGTTTGGCAAAGTCATAATCAACTGAAAACAAGCTTTTACAATGAGAAGTGGTGCAACTAGCCCCAACTAATAGGTGGTGTGACTAGTCCCAACTAAAGTATTAGTATTTGCATTATCTCTAAGTGCCCATAGGAAAAAGACAGTCTGGCACTGTTTGCCTGAAACTCTGCCCTTTGAGGGTTGATCCTCTTCGGTAAGGGTTAAATAGGTCCTGTTGACTCACTCAAGCAGGTGACTCCTCACCTCACTTGAATATAGGGGACACATGGGTGCCTAGACTGAGTGAGGATACAGAGTGTGGGCTGGGCAGTCCTTCAGCAAGAACCTTAGGAGCACTCAAACTGAGGAAAAGGCTTGAGATGAATCTTGTTATCCTAGTGTTAATTTATTTGCTAATAAAGCCAAACCCCAGCAAGGGGGTGAGTTTTAAACTTTGCAATGTGTAGATTGTTTTTTCTTTTTTTTGTGGGGGGTACTCAGTGGAAGAAGTGTAAAAATATCGGTCACCAGGATTTACAGGTACTGGAAACTTTGCAAAAAACAAAAACAAAAAATTCAAAAACTGTTAGCAGTTTTACAATGAATGTCGCCATCACACAGGATTTTATGAAATATAATCAAGTCATTTAGCTATCATTATAACTCAATGTTGTGCTTATTTTATTACAGTACTTGTGTTCTGGTGAAATGACACAAGCTACTCATAGAAACATTCCGAAATAATTTTGATTCTGATTTTCATTCTCTGAAATACAGATGCATCTCTGTCAAATGCGCACACACACATCCTCTCCCTGAGCTGCTATTTCACAGGGAGTCTTTTATATCATGTAGAGGCTTTTATATTGCACTATTATCATATTCTGCCAAATTAAGACTCCCAGATCCTATGTACATCAATTCAACCATGTATAGAGTGCGTATATTTTTTAAAAATACATGTTTGGAAGCCTACAGAATAAAGCCTATTTTAAATAAGAAACAGTCTTTATTTACCAGTATAGTTAGTTGCTTGTGCTGAAAACTAGGAATATTTTCATTGGAAGTGAGAATCACTTTAGATAATTACTCCTATTGCTTTTTTAAAAAAGCCCCAGAGACGTCCTTGAATATGTATAAGATCTGAAAGACGTTAGAACGACTGAAGCATATCATATTACTTCATTTATTTGTTGGGGGAGACACCACAAACTTTATATATAGTATGTATTGTCCATTTACACTATGGACACAGTAATTCTTAGCATTTTTCTCTATATAATTTTTGTCTGTACATGCATGTGAATTTGTTTGATTTTTTTGTCTGTATGGGCAAACTACTTCTAGAGATCCAATCTGATTCAGATGAGCAAGGTGTCATTCCAGTCACAATTTACTGTAGGTGTGAATGCTGTCAGAAAACTTCAGAACAAAAAAAAATTTAATTGGGGAAAAAAGGCCTTTTAACCAATAGGATGACAGTATGCTACTTTATCATTAGAGTTGACATAGATAATGACTTAATTTTGTATAGCACCTTTGATACAGAATGTCCCACAACGCCTTATATATAACATAAAAGAACTGATTCACTACCACTGAAATGTATATTGTTAGATTAAATTAGTAGGGCAATAATGAGAATATGTGGCAGCCCTTTGCAGAATTTTATGTAGATTAATTTAATGCATGTGAATCTACACGGGATGCATCATGAGCCTTTTGGAAGATCTTTGCTCTGTTCTCCATCCCAGATGATTTTTAACTTCAAACAACATTATTGAATTGGGACCTCTCGCCACATCCCTCTTTGAATCTTCATGCATAAGAAACAAGGATTTTTTCTCTCTGCAGTTTTCAGTGATACTTTCTACCCCTGTGTTTCTTGTATCTACCAGTAAACATATAAACCCTGTTTATCTGAATTTTGTTTTCTGTCCTCTAACTCCAATATTTTTTATCTAAAACTTTGATTATACAAAGAATTTGGATGTCTCCTGAGACAGTTGGACAGCCAGGGTATGAGTACACAGTAATCAAACACCCATGGCTCCCTGCCAGAGCCTAGAGCCTAGAAGCCCTGAGAACCCAGAGCTGCCTGGCTCTGCAGCAGACCCAGGGCCGGCTCCAGGCACCAGCCTGGCAAGCAGGTGCTTGGGGCGGCCACTCCGGAGAGGGGCGGCAGGTCCAGCTATTCAGCGGCAATTCGGTGGACGGTCCCTCACTCCCGCTCGGAATGAAGGACCTTCCGCCGAATTGTCGCCGCAGATCGCGATCGCGGCTTTTTTTTTTTTTGGCTGCTTGTGGCGGCCAAAACCCTGGAGTCGGCCCTGAGCAGACCACCAGGCAGGTTGCCAGAGAACTGGCAAGAAACCCGCCTGGCTTCCATTGGAAGAGCCTGACACTGACACATTCCCATGGAACATTTTGATATAGTTGAATCGGAATTTTCCGACAGAAAACTGTTCCGTCAGAAAGTTTCCAACAAGCCCTACTCAGGATCTTTACATGTGTCATCAGACAGATGGCATCTCATGGACCACAGTGATCTTTAGACAACATGCTGGAAAGTGGCTCAGTGCTGACTCAGAAGAATAGCACCTACTGAATCACTAATGCTATTTCCTGCAGCACCCAGCTTTTCCTGGATGTCCTCTATAAACGGAGGGCCAGACTTGAAAAAGTGTTCAGCACCCAGAAACTTCCATTGTTACACTTATCACCAGATTGGCTCAAAAGCTCAGCACCCAATATGCTGGTTCTTTTGAAAATCTGTCCTCTTACCTTGGTGCCTAAATAGAAGCTGAGCACTCTTGCTAATTTGGCTCTAACTGTATGTGCAGAACTCTTTTCAAAATCTGGACCCTACTGTCAAGTGATGGATATTGCAACCACATGCAATATCTTTGGGGACCATAATGTATAAATAGTTTTATGTATCACTATAGGTCAGGGACTGTATGCAGCTCCAGGGGGAAGCTCCAGGATCCAAAAACAGTGGGGGTGATTAAGATGAATCACTTAGGTTGTAAACACCTCCAGAGAGGTACCTCCCACTGCAGAGGCTGCATATATTGCTTCTAACTGGGTTTTCCAGAGACCAACAGACAAAGAAAGGGCTTTTGATGTAAAACAGCTGGGTTTAAACTGACTCAGGCCTTCTTTCTGATCCAGCAAATAGACAGGATCATCTGTTCATGGGGGAGGGGAGGCAACCCTTGTGGAAGGGTTGAAAAGACTTTGGCCAATTTGGACCCCATAAGACTGATCGGTGAGTCCTGTTATGTTTACTGTGCTTAAATCTGTTTTTATTATGTTTTCTCTGTAATGTTTTTACCTGAAGATTGAATGTGCTTGCTTAGGAAAAGCGGTGTATTAACTGCTGGTAAAAACACTGTTACTGCCTGAGGAGAGAAAACAAAGTGCAGGGGCTGTCTGTTAGGCAGTCTGTTCTGCTGGGGATATCACAGAGGATGGCAAGGGGCTGTGAAGGCTTAAAATCCTGGTCAGGAGGGGGAGAGATGTGGTTCTCCATCCAAGAGAGGTGCTGTCGGGGAGCGGGAAACCTTAAGTGGGTGCCCTTGATGGACAATGGAGGGGAAATACAGGTGCCATTAATCCTGAAACTGTGACACTGAACCTCGCTGTCGAAGCCTACATTGGCTGGCTTATGAAAGCTGACTGGATCCCAGCCTTAGGCAGGATGGCACTATGATGACTGAGTTGCCTTTGATAACACAGTCCCAGCACCCAAACATGAGCCGTTTACAGTGCAGCAGCAAAGGGTTGTGATTAATGAGCACTGGTGGCCATGCAGGTGGTTCTTCAGAGAGAATCTCTTACATAGTTTTTCAAGCCCCTCAAGGCTCTAGCAGCATGGTGAAGAGAGAAGAGGGAGTGAGAAGTGGAGTGAGAGACAGAACAGCACCAATCAAGGATGTTCTGGGAACATCTACCAGCTAGAGAGCAACAGTCCCTAAAGAAGTACTGGAAAGTACAATGCCTTATGCTTTCACTACATGTATTTACTGCTATTAGCATTATGACTAATGTTTGTCCTTTCAGTTGAAACTCTGAATCACAACTTGAGGCCACTCTTTAGTCCTTCATCCAATTGCATTTTTAAACAAACAATGACCTAGTGTATGGCACCAATCTTATCTGCAGACACATCTCTGAGTATCCTGGTCCTGAAAGTCTGAGTCATAAATCTTTACTGACTCTTATAAATCTTTTCACCAAATCTGAATTATAATTTCTATATTTTGACGGACATTAACAAAATGAGGTTTTAGTTGATAATTAAAAAGGATTTGGAAAGGGCCACCAAGTCTCATTTTTATATCAGGCACTCTCTGAGAAGGTACTTTGCCCATACAAAGCGATGCAATTTCATGCCATTACTTTTAACTTGTGCTAGAGGGTAAAGAATGCTCCTTTATTCACAGAAATGTGGTTTGGGAAGGAGAGGGGGCTGGTGTGACCAAGTTCAACATTTGAGGCTCTCCCTGAAAGTCCAGAGGTGTGATATTGTAAAATAATGCACTGTTATGGCTGACATAGAATTCAGCAGAGCAGTTAAATGATTGGTTCATTTGTTCCTCATGAAAAGTGTTGTATTGATGGCCTAGGAGATGTATAATTATTCACTAAACATGGAAGGCACTGCTAGTGAATGCTCTCCCGTCCCACCAATGTGCTGCTTCAAGTCACCACCTCTAGAACAGAATAGGCAATTCAGTTTCTATGCTCATTCAGTCCTTGGACTTTCTGATGGGACTGTATATGAGGATGCTAATTAGTACTAACTGGGATGGTGAATTTTGATGTGACCTGACCACTAGGAACTGAACTCAACAACTCATTTCACATAACTCACAGAACATTTGGAAGGTAACTTCTTTCAGCCACTACCAAACTAGTCAGATTTGAATTAATGACCTTTGTATTCGATTCAAGATTTCTTGAGCCAGTTCACTCACCTGCCAGTGCCTTTTTAGGCTGGAAATGAATATGTTGAGATAGTCATTACTCTGAAGTCACATAATATCCATTATCCACACCCTGCTAAACTACAACTTCAGGGCCTTCATTACATCCTAATTAATTTAGATTTTAAATCCCTCAAGGCAAGAACCTTGGATCAGATTGTTCCCTATGTAAGAGACAGGAAATGCAGTGAGTTTGGACTCGCAGATTTTCTGCCTGATTGGGCGAAAGGGTTTGTCACCTCTCAGAATGAAAAAGAACTTCAGGCCCTTTTGTTTAAGCCAGGTAAGACAGGGGCGGGCAAACCTTTTGGCCTGAGGGCCACATCATGTTTCTGAAATTGTATGGAGGGCCGGTTAGGGGAGGCTGTGCCTCCCCAAACAGCCAGGCGTGGCCCGGACCCCACCCTCTATCCAATCCCCCCTGCTTCTCGCCCCGATGGCCCCCCCGGGACCCCTGCCCCATCCACCCCTCCCTATCCCCTGACTGCCCCTGGGGCCCCCTACCCCTGACTGCCCCCCGCCGTCCCATCCAACCCCTCCTCTCCTTCCTGACTGCCCCCCTCCGGGACCCCCGCCCCATCCAACCACCCCTTCTCTCTGACCACCCCCGGAACCCGTGTCCCTGACTGCCCCCCGGCCTCCACATCCAACTCCTCCTCTCCTTCTTGACTACCCCCGAGGGACCCCTGCCCCCATTCAACCCCCTGTTCCCCGCAATCTGACCACCCCGACCCCTATCCACACCTCCGCCACCTGACCACCACTCCGAACTCCCCTGCCCTCTATCCAACCCCCCTGCTCCCTTACCGCGCTGCCTGGAGCACCGGTGGCTGGCATCGCTACAGCCACGCCACCCAGAGCACTGGGTCAGGCCGGCTCTGCAGCTATGCTGCCGGGCAAGAGCTCGCAGCCCCGCTGTCCAGAGCATTGTGCTGGCGGCGCAGTGAGCGGAGGCTGCTGGAGAGAGGGAACAGCGGGGGAGGGGCCGGGGGCTAGCCTCAGGGGACAGGAGCTCAGGGGCCGGGCAGGAGGGTCCCACAGGCCGTAGTTTGCCCACCTCTGAGGTAAGAGGACAATGAAAACGGATCAGTCTCTCTTTTTTTACTCTGTCCCACAAAACAAGGACCAGGAGGTCGCACAGTGAAACTAAGGGCAGGAATTATTTATTTTAAATGAGAGAAATAATTCTAAATCAGCATGCTCACACAGTTCCTCAATCCCTCCAGCCTTCACAACAGCACAGTATGGATCCTCTAGTGACCTTCCCCTTCAGGGATTTACTGCGTGTCTGGAAAGGCAGGAGGCACCACTGGTCAACCTTAAGTGTGTTAGTGAAGTTTTGGAACATTTAGTTTCTTGCTGGAATTCCTGCATGATTTACTCCTAAAGGCATTCTGCACCAAAAAATTAAAAATTCTATGCATAATATTTTAAAATTCTGCAAATGTTATTTGTCAAATAAATGTGAAGGCTCCAGCATGGCATTGGGGAGCACAGGCCACTGGTTGCACAGGGGTGGGAGATGTCTGTGCAGCTCTCCACCTACCCCCGGACACTGACTCAGTGGTGAGGCTCCACCCAACCCTGACACAGCGTAAGGACCGGGCCTGTCCCAGAGACACCCCAGGGCCCTGCTCATCTGTGCCAGGTGCAGCAGGTAGGCTCAGCAAGGCAGGATCCAAGTGTGGAGCGGCTTAGTAGGGGGGTAACCTGGTGTGGGTTGAGAGGGTTCTGTGTGGGGCTATCTGGGTACAGGTGGCTCAGTGGGGAATCTGGGTGTGGAGAGTTCTGGATGCACAGGAGCTTGTTAGGGGGTTCTGAGTGCAATGGTAATGGGACTCTACAGGGGAGTCCAGGTGGAGGTGGTTGGGGATCAGCTGGGGAGGGCCTGGGGGTGAGGGGGATAAAGCTTGGCAGGGGGGGTCTGCATGTGGTGGGCTCAGTGTGGGGTCCAGATACTGAGGGTGTGGGGTAGGGATCCAGGTGCAATTGGTTGGGGCTTGGTGGGGTGGGGATCTGGATGCGGGTGACTTGTTGGGGTGGTCCAGGTGCAGGGAGATCATCGGGGGGCTTCTGAGTGCGGGGGAGGGGAGGTGAAGCTCAGCAGAAAGGTCTGGGTATGATGGGGTCTGGATGCACGGGGGTTGGGCGGATGGAGGAGCAGCTCCCCATAGAGGGATCCTTCTCCCTGCAGCTGAGGAGCGATGGGTGCAGGAAGTGGCGGGTGGGGGTGGGTCTGACCTGGCCCTTGATGCCGTGCAGGGGAAGAGGGAGTCCCGTCCTCCCTAGCCCAGACTAGCAGCTGAGCCTGGCACAGGGTCAGAGCCACCAGCCAGGTTTTCCCCAGTTCCACCTCCTGCCCCACAGTGATTTACCTCTCTTGCGGCTGCCCTGGGCACCCGAAACATACTGCTGAGGAGGGTAGCATGACCACTCTTGTGGCTTCCCTCTGCTTCCCCATCAGAAAGTCATTTTTCTGCGGGGAAGCAAAGAAATCTGTGGGGGGACATAAATTCTGTGCATGTGCAGTGGTGCAGAATTCCCACAGGAGTAATGGTTGAAGAGGATGATTATGTGGAGAATGGCTGCCCACTCCAGCCCTGCCTCCTCCAGATCAATGATCAAAGGGATAAAATGCATACAATATGACCAAAGGCTGAAGGAACTGGGTATGTTTCATTTGGAAAAAGAGATTAAGGGGCAGGGGCAGCTCTATGTATTTTGCCGCCCCAAGCACGGCAGTGAGGCAGGCTTCGGCGGCATGCCTGCAAGAGGTCCGTTGGTAACGCGGATTTGGCGGCATGCCTGCGGGAGGTCCGCCGGTCCTGCACCTTTGGCGTACCCGCCGCCGAATTGCCGCCGAATCCGCGTTACCAGCAGACCTCCCGCAGGCATGCCGCCGAAGCCAGCCAGACTGCCGCCCTCACGGTGACCGGCAGGCCGCCCCCCACGGCTTGCCGCCCCAGGCATGCGCTTGGTGCGCTGGTGCCTGGAGCCGCCCCGGTTAAGGGGGGATATCATTGTTACCCGAAATTGGGCCAACTAGTAAGCTTAGGGAGGACTAATGACCCACTAGAGTTTGGCAGAAAGCAGCACGTTTATTATATTGATAGCTAAGCTCAAAAGAGGGTGTGTGTGGGGGGTCACATTCACACTCGCATCCTCACGCTCCCAGGACAGGAATGGCACTGGAGATGTCAGAATCCTTCAAGGTAAGTGTCCCACAGCACAGTGATGGACGGTGTGATGAAGGTAAGTCTTCCCGAGGCACGATGGAATGCAACGCAGCGAACCACTGGCCAGGCGGTCTGGACAAAAGGACTTCACGGGAGGTACAAGCTTGTGAGTGCACTCCTGAGCACATGGCCCCTTCCCCTTTTAAGGACCTGCTCCTCATGGCCTGCGACTAGAGATGACTTGGCCGCGTGTGGTTGGTCAAACTCCACCTCGGGCAGTGTCCATGCAGTGTCCAGGCATTGGGTGTGTGATCGCTGCCTAATCAGAGTGTCATGGCCTGCGACTAGAGATGACTTGTCCACGTCTGGTTGGTCACACTCCACCTCGGGCAGTGTCCATGCAGTGTCCATGCATTGGGTGTGTGAGTGCTGCCTAATTAGAGTCCCAGACACCTTGTCTACCTGGGAGCTCTTCTGATCTTCCAGCCGTTCAACCAGCCCATTCATCCCACAAGCATTCCAGGAGGGAGGGGGAGGGGAAAAGCCACTTCACAGGTATTCAGAGAGGGAGAGGAGACAAAAGTGGGGGGGGAGTATAACAGACCTTTTGAGCATACAGGTTATACATAGCATACAGATCACTGCTGCTCCTACAACACTCCGCCCATTGATCTATTATCATTAAAGTAGCTGTTGTCGTTGTAGTACACAGGTGATCTGTTGCAAACAAACCAAACAGTCATAACCAGATGAATATAACTAAAACCATTACAATTGACTAACACCAGATATAACATAACACAAATGCAAACAATCACAATAATAATAATTGGGAATACAGTAAAACCATCACCATTACAATAATTGGGTACATTGACAAATAAAATGAGGCCCAAGTTTGATGCTGCAATAGCCATCAAACAATAAAAGTCAACCTTAGCCCTTAAGTACACACAACAAATAAGATTTGTAGGAGTACCAGTATCAATAACAAAACTTAATGACAAAATGATTATTAGAGAACCTAACCAAAAATAATCCTGATGTATTGGGGACCAAAGTCTTTTGGACAGAGATGGATGTGATTGATAATTTGGTTGGAGATGAGGGAAGTAGAAAGAGGAAAAGGCATTTACCCTGTCAAGTGTAGTATCCCCTCTCTCTCTGGACCCAATGCTAGCACAGGACACCCACCAGAGACAGACACAGAACATGCAACACAGAGCACTGAACACAGACTTTGTTGCGACACTATAACCATGGTATTTTTATAACTCTTCAGCTGGTACCAGCTCTCCTGATGTTCTGGTTTGGAGGCTGAAAGATAGATGCTTAGAAACAAATTAGCACAGTGCTCCCACCGCGGCAGACCCTGCTCGTTTGAGTTGTCCATGGTGTCTGGGGTCCGGCCACCGGGAGTCTGGATCCGGGGGATCCGGATCATACCAGATATCCCTGTCCCACTCGTTATATGGTCCCGCACCCCCCTGGGCTTTCATCCCAATGGCGGTGACCCGGGCTGAATAAGGCCCCCGGACTCTGTTCTCCTGGGCGGACCCCTCCAGGACCAGATCTTTCAGGCAGGTAACTGCCTGGCTCAGAGCGGCATTCTCTACTTCCACCCACTCCCGCTCCTCCTCTGCTGCCACCACCTGTACTGCGGCTACAGAGAGGGAAGACGCCTGGGCGGTAGCAGTCAGAGTCTGCACATTCCACATATCCCGTTCCTTCTCCAACTCATGAATTGTACTCCCAGGTGGAATAGCCCCTGGGATCCAGGGGTCCGCCCCTTTCTTTTGGAGCCATTCTAACAACACCCCAGGCAGAGGCGCCACTCCCCAAGGGGGAGGTGTCTTCTCGCTCAGGCTGCTTTGCCTTTTTCTTCCCCTTGCCCCATAGTGGCATACTTAACAGCAGTGTCCTTTTCTCCCTGCAGTGGGTTGCTAGCCTACCACCTTTTCACACAGGTTCGAGCTGGACCCACCCAAAAGACCACCGGGCGGGGAGGGGGACACCAGGGGATTTACACTTAATTCTCTCCCTTGCCCTACACCGGCACTCAACAGTGGCGTCTTTCTCTCCCTGCAGTGGGTTGCTAGCCTACCACTTTTTCACGCAGGCTCAAGATAGACCCACCCAAGAGACCACCGGGGGGAGAGGAGGGGGATGGCACCAGGGGACCCCTACTCTTGGGTCAAATTCTTCACTAAGCTGCCCGCATTCTCCACCATTAATGTTACCCGAAATTGGGCCAGCTAGTAAGCTTAGGGAGGACTAATGACCCACCAGAGTTTGGCAGAAAGCAGCACGTTTATTATATTGATAGCTAAGCTCAAAAGGTGGGGGGGTGTCACATTCACACTCGCCTCCTCACGCTCCCAGGACAGGCATGGCACTGGAGATGTCAGGATCCTTCAAGGTAAGTGTCCCACAGCACAGCAATGGACGGTGTGATGAAGGTCAGTCTTCCCGAGGCATGATGGAATGCAACGCAGCGAACCACTGGCCAGGCGGTTGGGGCGAAAGGCCTTCACGAGAGGTACAAGCTTTTGAGTGCACTCCTGAGCACATGGCCCCTTCCCCTTTTAAGGACCTGCTCCTCATGGCCTGTGACTAGAGATGACTTGGCCGTGCCTGGTTGGTCACACTCCACCTCGGGCAGTGTCCATGCAGTGTCCATGCATTGGGTGTGTGATCGCTGCCTAATTAGAGTCCCAGACACCTTGTCTACCTGGGAGCTCTTCTGATCTTCCAGCTGTTCAACCAGCCCATTCATCCCACAAGCATTCCAGGAGGGAGGGGGAGGGGAAAGCCACTTCACAGGTATTCAGAGAGGGAGAGGAGACAAAGGGGGGGGGAAGCATAACAGACCTTTTGAGCATACAGGTTATACATAACATACAGATCACTGCTGCTCCTACAACGATAGCCGTCTTCAGATACTTGAAAGGCTGACATAAAAAAGATGGAAGTAGTTCTTTGTCCACAGAGGGCAGGACAAGAAATAGTGGGTTCAAACTACAGCATAGCAGATTTAGATTGAATCTCAGGAAAAACTTCCTAACTGTAAAAACAGTAGGACAATGGAACAGACTGCCTAGGGACGTTGTGGAAGCTTCTTCGCTGGAGATTTTCAAAAGGAGGCTGGACAGCCATCTGCCTTAGATGGTTTAGACACAACAAATCCTGCATCTTGGCAGGAGGTTAGACTAGATGACTCTTGTGGGCCCTTCTAATCCTATCATTCTAATGCAGAGGTGGGCAAACTACGGCCCATGGGACCTTCCTGCCGGGCCCATGAGCTCCCGGCTGGGGACGCTAGCCACTGACCCCTCCCCTGCTGTTCCCCCTCCCCCGGAGCCTCAGCTCACTGCGCCACTGGCGCAATGCTCTGGGCAATGGGGCTGCGGAGCCGCGGCCTGACTCGGTGTTATGTGCTGCACGATGGTGTGGCTGGCTCCAGCCAGGTGGCCTGTGCTGGTGCTCAGGGCGGCACAGCTTTAGCGCCGCCAGCCAGCGGTGCTCCAGGCAGTGCAGTAAGGGGGCAGGGAGTGGGGGGAGGGGATGTTGGATAGAGGGCAGTGGAGTTCGGGGTGGTGTTCAGGGGACAGGGGTGTGGATAGGGGTTGGGACGGTCAGAGGGCAGGGAACAGGCGGGTTGAATGGGAGCAGGGGTCCCGGGGGGGGGGGCAGTGAGGAATGAGAGGAGGAGTTGGATGGGTCGGCAGGGGGCAGTCAGGGGTGGGGGGTCCGGGGCCAGGGAGCAGGGGGGAGGGGCGGGTGGATGGGGCAGGAGTCCCGGGGGGACTGGAAGGGGGCAAGAAGCACGGGGGGTCGGATGGGGGCGGGGGCCAGGCCACGCCTGGCTGTTTGGGGAACCGGCCCTCCATACAATTTCAGAAACCCGATGTGGCCCTCAGGCCAAAAATTTTGCCCGCCCCTGTTCTAATGGAACATGGTCTCCACATGGGGCTTCCTTGGATCTGGCATTTCTTCTGCCATTTCCCTCTCCCCCACTCTGCTTTTTGCTTACCTTGACTTGCAGAAGGGCAACTCTTTTGTTTTTTTCCTTGCCTGTAAGCTCCAAGCTCATCTACTGTGTTATATAAATAACTAGAAGAATTCTTAGTATATAGAGAGATCTCTTAACAGATAGATCTGAAAACATCTGATAGAAGTGCCCAGGCATCTTTATCCCCATTCTACAGGTGAGGAAGCTGAGGTGCAGGGAGGATAGGGTATGCTATCAGTTGATAGGGGGAATAGAGGGTCTGAACAGGGTTTATAATACAGGTGGCTGGGAAAGGATTTGTGTGTGTGTAGAATCAGCAAAAATTAACAGAATTTAGTTGGCAGTGAATAAGTTCTTTGAAGTTTTTGGGGATTTTGTTAAAATCCTGAACATTTTTGGAACCAGTTTTTGGCTGCCATAGTGACTAAAATTCTGCAAAAAAAAAAAAAAAAGAAACGAACGAACGAAAGAAAAGCCATTTAAAAAAACCCCAAACGAACCAAACCAAAAACTGTGTTCCACTGAAAATGGAAAATGACTTTCTCCGGTTAGCATGAAACTCCGCTGGGCTTTGAAGCCCTCTCGGCCCGCCAGGGTAAGCAAGTGCGTTGCAGACACAGCCCTGCCCTGGAACATGCTGCTGCCATGAGCCCGCGCGAGCAGGAGTCTGCTGCGGTTCCATACCTGTTAAGCGCGGTGGCTTCGGAGAAGAGCAGCGCAGCACTTCCTTCTGGCGATAAGATCTTCGCCCTCATTCGTCACAGCTGGCGGCGGCTGCCGCTGCACCGCTCGCAACTGCTTCTCTAGAGAAGCTGCGGGGGGTGGAAACAGAGCGAGTGGGGAGGAGGGAGCGATGCAATGCCCAGGGCTGCTCCCCAGAAACCTCGCTGCTCCTGGTGATCCCGTTCGCCATGTGATCCCGGCAGAGCTGAGCCTGGCTCCGAAATGGGAACCTTAGGGAAGAGGAAGGAGAACCCGTAAGCTTGCCGTGACTTTGCTTCGTGATCCCTCTCCAGGCGGGAGCTCCCTGGCGGCGCGAGGGGGTGAAGAGACGGCAGATACAGGCGGGAGGGAATGCAGGGCAAATGGATGGGCCGGGGCTGTTCCCGGGACCCCTCTCCCTCCCACACGCGCGCTGTCCTCGCACTGAAAGGCAGAGTTAGCGGCCCCTGTGCCTTGGGCGCCCAGACCCACTCCTGGTTCCGGAGAGCCCGCGCTGGGCTCGGGCCTCGGTGGCTTGGCCAGAGCTGCCTTGCTGCCGCGCTTGCAGGGAGGATGGGATGAAGTGACCTGCAAGGGAAAGCAGTGCCCTGAAGATTGAAATCCAGGCTGCTGCATTAGCGTGTCTAAAGCCCATCGCTTTCCTACCCAATTACTCCGGGGGAAAGAGGGGAGGGAAATGTGGTGGTAAAAAGATCCTATTTCCCCATCTTGATTGTAACTTTCCCAGCTGGAGCTGGGCTTTTGTCTTGCTTTGAAAAGCGGGGTGGACTGAGAATACCTGAAAGTTGTAATAAATGGGGTGTCCTAGCAGGAATGCTGCTGGAGTGATCTTGCCTCCCCTGTGGTTGCTGTTGCAGGAATGTCAGAACCTGTGGCATCTCTTATTCTGGCTAAAAAATCTAGTCACCTGTCCCTTTGGGGTAACGTGCTTTAGTCTATAGTGCGGTGTGTGAGAAGTCATCACTTTGGTGCTAGTCCTCTCACATTGGGAACACCGCCTAGTGCTGGGTGCTAGCCCACAAGCTGACATTCATTACTTTGTGATTTCTTTTTCCCTTCAAAAGTTTGCAATGGAAATCCAGGGTGGAAAAAAAGAAGTCTGTTCACTTCCACTCCCCTTACACGCTGGCTAACTGCTGTAAGTGGAGATATTTTTAATTAATTGATGAATTCAGCTAATGTCATTGATTAGTTACCCTCTCTACCCTGCTTTGAAAGCAGAAAGTGCCATGCTGTAAGCTCTGTGGGGTGGGGACTGTCGTTATTTTGTGCACTGTTCAGTTCTGAGTGCGTTCTTGGCACCAGCCAAAATAATACACCTGCTGCATGTAACTTTTGTTTCACTGCCATTATAATGCTGTAGCAGCCTGGCTTGAACGGGAGTTGGAAGGGAATCGACAAAGGGCACCTTGTAAGCTGATCGGTCCCTTCCTGTTACCTAGACCCATAAAATGAGACCATGAGGTCACACAATAAAGCTAAGGGAAGGAACATTTAGTCAAAATAGGAGACAAGCTGATACAGGCTGTGTGAAGAATTCTAACTTCAACAGGAATGGATGGGGGTGTTTAGCATCTGCTCTATCAGCAGCACCATCATACACTAGCTTTGTATTTCTGGTGATTTGGCTTCAAGTGTGGTCATACGTGACATGTGAAATGAGTGTCATGAACTACACAGCACTCTAATGGCAGAGAAATTGCAGATAAGGATTGAGAGTCATTGCTGGAGCTATGGCATGGGGGCACTATTCTCTTCGTTAGGCATGCATAACTCCCCTTGGAGCACAGAGCTGGAGTCAGGGATGCCTGAATTCTACTTTCAGCTCTGACACTAAAATCACTCCCCCTGTAGCTTGTCTTCCTTATCAGTAATATACAGAGAATGGGTTTACACCAGAAACAATTTAACTCTAAAAACCTACCTTACAGGGCCTTTGCTAGATTTCATTAATTAATATCTGAAGTGCTTTGGTTATGAAAAACTGTATTGAATAAGTATTTTATATTTGCACCTGAACCTACAGGGGTTAAAACATGAGTTTCACTGCAGGGTTCGAACTGTGCATGAAGGAGATGTGCACTGCTGCTTACTGTACCAAGTTTTGTTCCAGGCAATGCCATCTGTGTGTTACTTCTACCATCAGTAAAATTCACCCCACATATGATTTTTAACATTCTCTCTTAGAAGATGTTTCAGTGGGGTGCAACTTACATTCCTTAAAACAGCTAATCATTTTATTGAACGGAGCGGTGATCACTGACAGAGAACTATCAGGCCATATTTTCAAAGGCATTTCAAAATGGTGCCTGCAGCTTTGCAAATGCAAATTTGAGCACACATTTTATCTATGATTTTTGTGCCTTCTCAATCTCTTATGTTTGCATGAAAATTGTAATTTGTATGTACAAATAAAGTAAACTCAAATGTTATTTGTAAACACAGAAGCTTTTTGTACTTACAAAACCTTTTGGTGTGAAAAATACACATCTAAAAATAGGCACTTGCAGAATTATGGGTGCAGTTTTAGTGGCCACCTTGGACAGTCTGACCAATAAGGTTGTTAATACAGTCATTAGTAACTTAGCAAGAAAAATTCAGTATAAGTGGACATTTACAGGAGCAGTTAAGAGGAGAAACAAAACATGTAACTATAAAATATTCCACTGTAAAATCATGCTGATATTTCAGGCATGAGCTCTATCATTATTTCTTAAGTTTTTTTTGTTTTTTTTTAATGTCTTCCAGAATTGTTCAGGGTTTGACTACGGGCTTAAATCCATTCACTTTCATCATAGTGCCCAAATGTAAATATCCATAGGCTGGATGGTCATTACTGGGACATTTCCCCAGTGTTATAATGTACATTGTTTGATTTTAGATGAAGTGTCAGATTATATGAATGCCTGTTGCTTTGCTTGGGAATTATGTTTACATTAAGATTGAAATATATAGATTTAAAAAATGAAAAGCTCTATAACCATGCTCTAAAGAGCCATATTTTCGGGGCTAAAGATATTTGATAAAGAGAGGTTTCTTTGGTGCATTTGCCAAGTGGGAGGGTTATGTTTTTCACCAACCCAACTCCGGGGAGCTAATTGCCTTTTAAATCTCTCCTCCTTTTCCAACCTGCAGTGGAGGCTTGTGTGAAATTTGCCACTGCCTTGCTCTCATTGTACTCACTTGACTGTTGTCCTTTCCTTTAGGAAACCTGCACAAGGATGCAGCACTGCCCCTAAAACAGCACTTGAACTGAAGCAGATCAGTCGTTGTGCCTCCCATTCAAATCCTACCCAGATTACTGAGTTCAGAATAATGATGCCTTTGGGACACTTAGCCAAAGGCGCCAGCCTGGAGAACCTCATTGAAACCTGCCTTCAGTCTTTTGGTGAGTGTCCTGATTTGAAACAATCGTGTGTAAATGTTTTCAGACCTTTGTACAGTAGCAGTTTAGGTAACTTGTGAAACGTTAAGATATAGTCAAGCATTTATTTTTTTATATATATATATAATATGAAATATGGATCTATAAATTTGTGTAATATATGATGAAAGTTTAGAATGATAACATTCTTTTCTGGGAAGGCACTCCTAATCAGTACAGTAAAGTTACCAGGCATTTGAAGTGAAGTGATTTTCATTTCATTTTTTGTTACTCCATGCACAGAACGGAAAAATTCTTTGCACATGGATGGATGTTTAACAAGTAAACGTTGGAAAATGGAGAATGCAATATTCTCAAACTGTGTAAATGTGTTTATATCGTCTAGTCAGAAATTAGAAGAGTTGTTTTGTGGACTAGGTGCAGTAAAGTAGGAATGCTTGTTACTTAATCAGAAGAGATACTTACAAAAATCAGCTCTTAAGGAGAAAAGATTCAAGTGAAAAACCCAATCATATACTTTTTGGCTTATAAATTATTCATGATTTTTTACTTTCACCAGCAAAATATCTACATTGAAGAGCACCATTTGAGATGTTTAACTTATGCAAAAAACAAAAAAGATGCTTTCTATTTTCATTAGCAAACACTATTTTTGATATTTTATGGAATCAAATGGAGGGCTTCAAAGCCTTTATAAAGAATAAAGATAGAAATCTAAGTATTTTTAAATCATTTGTTTTTTAAATGATGTATTTCTTTGACTATAGAGTACCATTTTTTTTTTTACTGCCAATATGATAGCCTTCCATGCTATGTGCTGGATATTTCAGTCCCTAGCAGCAGCTTGTGGCATCCCATTTATTTGTAGAGTTCACCTTTTTATAGCTGTAAACCAACATGAAAACTGCAGATTTTTTCAAATGGAGATTAAGCTGAGTATGACATCGATTTTTCTAAATGTCCAACAAACTACTTGTTGTCAATTGCAAAAAATAGGCAGAGCAGTGGAAGTTGTATTTGTACATACAGTACACATAGGGTGAGTTGCAGTTCGATGGGTTTCTTTTCAGTGAAGGATTTATAGGAGTTAAATAAGACTTAGTATTGATATGGTGCTTTACCTCTTCAAAGCACTCTACAAACCATGACTAATCCTTGCAACACCCCAGTGAGGAAAGCATGCATTGTTACTTACTGATGATAAAGAATTTGCAAGGGAAGACATACATATCTGCAGAAGAAGAGAACCAACAATCCCTTTCTCCTCCATCCAGTTTTATTGAATTTTACTACGTAAGAAAATCCATTAAACCACTAAAAAGCCCTCACTCTTACACACGTTAGTAGTTTGGGTTTTTTTTTTTTTTTTTCATCTCTCTTCAGACAAAATGAGCCAAACTAAGTGCTAAAGTAAGCCTATATACACGTATTGTATTTGTTTTAGCTCATTAACCAATCTTCTCAACTTGTACCTGTATTTTTATAAAAGAAAAAGGATTATGCATTTTATATTAAAAGCTAGCAGAATGGTTGCAGTGACTTATTTCAAATAATGTAGGTGAAATCCTGACCTCACTGACATCAATGTGGTGTTTGCCATGGACTTCAATGAGGCCGGGATTTTATCCAATATTCTTATTTGTTTTAGTCAATATACATATTTTGTGTCAATTATATTTTAATCCTTCTAAATGAATAATAATGCATATGTAACCATAAGATTTATGGAAGAGCTTGTTTGAGAGAACTGTGTTGTACTGTAGATATCCACATATTCTTATATAAGCCAAAGGCACTTCACAGTCTCTTCCATTCAGTGAGCTTATACAAATAGTCTTCCTTGTGTTTTGTTTTCCTTGAAACTGTGCAAATTCTTAAAATATCTTGGGACTTCACAGTAGAGTATTTAAATAAAGCATGAAATGAGGCTGGTACAACTACATAAAGACATTGCTTACAGAGGGTTCTTTCGGGGGTTAACTACAAACATCTTGCAAACAACCTTCACTGGAGTCCATTTCAGGAGAGGGGATGGGGAGACAAAATTTTGCTCTGTGATCGGGTAAAAAAAAGTGTTAAATGCTGAATCAGTACAAATCAATCAACAGACTGAGTGAGTCCACTCTATGCCTGAAATTGCAGTGCATGCTATCCAGTTACCATGGACAGTCACAATTCTATTCCAGACTGAATTTTTCTTCCTTCTGCATCTCAGAAAATCACTCTAGAAAACACTCTGATTTGCAAGGTTTTATAGATAATCACCCCTGATAAATCCAGTGCTGGAAACTGTGCAATGTTTTACTTTAATGTTAGATATACAGTTTATTAAATGAGTATTTGAAGCACAGTAGGGAAACTGATGCTTAGGGTTACTTGCTGAAAAAGAGTTCTCTGCTATGAAAATTCAGTATATAATAAAGAAGGCACACAACATACTTTAAAATGCACACTGTACATTATGCTATTCCATTAATATTTGCAATAGCACCTAGAGGTCCCAGTCAGGGATCACATCCCCATTGTGGTGGGTACTGCACACAGACAAAAACTGTTTGAAAACTGATGTATGTCTAACGGGCGATAAAGGCTGGCAGCACTAGTGGAGTGTAGGTGGGAGCTGACAGCCCTATTCCATATCAGAGATGATAATTAGCACAGGGCCAAGTCAAGGAGTCTTAAAAATGAAGACAAGTAGTTTGCACTTGTTTTGTGTCATGCAGTGGAAAAGGGGAAACCAGTGAAGGGATGCAATGATTGAGGAAGATGTTTTTTTTTTGTTTTGTGTTTGCAGCAGTGTGGTGAATGGATGTAAGAAGGGGTGGGGGCAAGGCGACCTTTGTCAAGAACAGACAGGAGCAAGTTGGAATGACAAGATGTGAGATAAAGAGGACCTGTATCAAGGTTTAGCAGTGTGAACAGCGAGGAAAGGCCAGATCTAGGAGATGTGTGTGAAGGAAAAAGCAAGATTTAGGCAGTGCCTGGAAGTGTGGGTTCAGAGAGGGGGCTGGGTCAAAGACGATGGGCCTCAATGTTAGGAACGATGTTAGTGTTGTACATAGTGACAGTGAAAGTGGGGAGGGCTTTAGGGGAAAGATCAAGAACTCAGTTTTGGCTATGTTGAGCTTAAATTGATAGCTAAATATCCACAAGGAGTTTTCAAAAAGACAGTTTTGAATTTTAGTTTGGAAGGAATGAGGGAGGTCTGGAGTGGAAAGGTAGATCTGAGGGTCTGTCTACACTGCAATGTAAAGCTCAAAGTTAGTAGAACTCAAGTTAATATACCCAGGGTCTGCTAACCTAGGGCTTGAGCATCTAGACTCATTTGTAACCCAGGTTAGGAATTACTGCACCCTGGGTCTGAACCTGAGACCCCAGCGTCTATAGGGAATTACGTGGGCCTTAGTCCAACCACCCATATCCCAGACTTCCTAGAGGCCTTCCAAAATGTAGCTGTTTTAGCCCTTTGTTCAGATGCAGCATGAGAAAAGAACTTGACTGTCCTATCTCCTAGAACTGGAAGGGACCTTGAAAGGTCATCGAGTCCAGCTCCCTGCCTTCACTAGCAGAACCAAGTACTGATTTTTGCCCCAGATCCCTAAGTGGCCCCATCAAGGATTGGGCTCACAACCCTGGGTTTAGCAGGCCAATGCTCAAACCACTGAGCTATCCCTCCCCCCCTCCCCCCGGGAGTTTTTGTCCAGAGGACAAAAACTCAGCCCATGGCATTGTGGAATGCTTTCGGTAGACTCTCTGACCATGAGTCCTACGCGGCTGCGTCTACACCGCAAACCAATAGGGTTTGATCCCTGTGTCCCAGTTTGACTCAAGCTTGGACATGCCACCTCTGCGTGGTCCTGAGACCCTGGATCTGAGTTCTGGGTTAGTGTGATTTGTGTAAAGGGGGGTGGTTAGGTTGAGCCTGAGTTTGAATTTTGGGCTTATATTGTAGGATAGACATATCCTGAGTCAGCCGTAAAAGATGATACTTAAAACCATATTATTGAATGAGATCTCCAGAGATAGGGAGAAGAGGAAAGGGGCCAAGAATGGAGCTCTGTAGGAACCGCAGTGAGGGCTGGAGTGAGGATGAATGGGATCCATCTTGTGAATGAAACACTGAGAGCAACTAGAGAGATAGGAGGAGAACCAGGAAAGGAGTGGGAGGACAAGCTATTAAGAACATGTTTCAGAGTCGCAGCCGTGTTAGTCTGTATCCGCAAAAAGAACAGGAGTACTTGTGGCACCTTAGAGACTAACAAATTTATTTGAGCATAAGCTTTCGTGAGCTACAGCCGACTTCATCGGATGCATAGAATGGAACACATAGTGAGGAGATATATATACATACAGAGAACATGAAAAGGTCGGAGTTCCCCTACCAAACTCTAAGTGGCTAATTTAATTAAGATGAGCTATTGTCAGCAGGAGGAAAAAAAACTTTTGTGGTGATAATCAAGGTAGCCCATTTAAGACAATTTGACAAGGTGTGAGGATACTTAACATGGGGAAATAGATTCAGCCATTCCCAGTCTCTATTTAAGCCTAAGTTGATAATATCTAGTTTGCATATTAATTCAAGTTCAGCAGTTTCTCGTTGGAGCCTGTTTTTCAAGCTTTTCTGTTGCAAAATTGCCACCTTTAAATCTGTTACTGAGTGGCCAGAGAGGTTGAAGTGTTCTCCTACTGGTTTTTGAATGTTATGATTCCTGATGTCATATTTGTGTCCATTTATTCTTTTGCGTAGAGACTGTCCGGTTTGGCCAATGTACATGGCAGAGGGGCATTGCTGGCACATCATGGCATATATCACATTGGTAGATGTGCAGGTGAACGAGCCCCTGATGGCATGGCTGATATGATTAGGTCCTATGATGGTGTCACTTGAATAGATATGTGGACAGAGTTGTCATCGGGCTTTGTTGCAAGGATAGGTTCCTGGGTTAGTGTTTTTGAACTAACTAAAGATTCTTGAAACCCCCATTTTGTTGATGCTTGAGGTAGAATAGAAGCTAACTTGTTCTTCCCCAGCTGTATTGGCTCTGTGGTGCTGACAGTGTCTGATTTAAACAAACACAGGCAATAGATATCTTGAATAGGACAGTTCCATTTTTAGTCACTTTTCTGACAGAAACCTTAACCTGTGCATCAGGCAGGCAGTAAGCTGTGGCACAGGAAGGGCTAAACACATTTGATAAATGATCTAATTTAAATACATGAGGCTCAGTGTTGATATTTTAAGTCCAGAAAGTGTGATATTTCTTCACAGAATAGCTTGGCTGGTCAGCAGCTGAAAGGATGGATATTTCAGTGGTGGTCACTGGATGATCATATCTGTCAGCTGTATGTACACTAGGCATGGAAATGTGAACTGTTCACAACACACTGGTCTACACCAGCTTCTTCTGTAATTATGAGCATAGCATTCTGGGGTTTGAGATCCATTATGTAGAAGTCTGTCATAGCTGGTAATTTTGCACTTAATTATATATGTGTGTAAGTAAAAAGTTTGGTGATAAGAACCCTCCCCCTTTCCTGTGATTTTGTATCTCTCCCAGATAACTCTACCTTTGGGTTTATCATGATTAGGGTTTAGAGATGTCATTAGAAAACTGCAACTAACATGTTTCAAAACTAGTGTAGATCAGGTAGTTTAGGCTTTAACACATACTAAGCTCATTGAGTTGAAGCCTAGGGCTGGTCTAGAATAGGCTAAAACAGGGATGGGCAAACTATGGCCCCTGGGCCAGATCCGGCCCACCAGCTATTTTAAGCTGTCCCTTGAGCTCCTGCTGGGGAACAGGGTCTGGGGCTTGCCCTGCTCCGGCGCTCCAGCTGGGGAGCAGGGTCGGGAGCCATTCCATGCAGTTCCCAGAAGCAGCCACATGGCCCTGCTCCGGCGCTCCAGCCAGAGCACGGGATTGGGGGCCACTCCACGCGGCTCCCGGAGGCAGCGGCATGGCCCCCCTCTAGCTCCTATGCGCTCCAATGGCCCCGCTCCAATGGCTCCCTCTGGTGCTCCAATGGGAGCTGTAGGGGCGGTGCCTGCAGACGGGGCAGTGTGCAGAGCCGCCTGGCTGCGCAGGAGCTGGAGCAGGGACATGCCGCTGCTTGTAGGAGCCGCTTGAGGTAAGCGCCGCCTGGAACCTGCATCCCGAGCCTCTCCCCATGCCCCAACCCCCTGCCCCAGCCCTGATCCCCTCGATCCCAGCCCAGAGCACCCTCCTGCATGCCAAACATCTCATCCCTAGCCCCACCCCAGAGCCTGCATCTCCAGCTGAAGCCCTCACTCCTCCACCCCAGCCCCCTCCCAGACTCTGAACTCATTTCTGGCCCCACCCCAGAGCCCTCACCCCCTCCCGCACCCCAACCCCAATTTTGTGAGCATTCATGGCCCGCCATACAATTTCTATTCCCAGGTGTGGCCCTCAGGCCAAAAAGTTTGCCCACCCCTGGGCTAAAAGATATTTTAAGTGTGTTAGCAAAATTGTTGTTAAGCATGTTTTAAAACCCTAGTGTAAACAGGGCAAGTTGTATTTTAACTTACATTAGGGAGGAAAAGTGACCATTAGAGTTTTAAAATGTATTAGTTAAAATGTTTTAAAAACCCACCCTTTCTCCTAAATACAGCCAGCCCCTAGGGGGAAGCATAGGCTTCCACTCAAGCTTATGTATTAGGGTGAAATTCTGGCCCCACTGAGGTCAGTGGAAGTTGTTCTATTGACCATTGTGGCTAGGATTTGCAGATAATGTCTACCTGCTTTGTCTACACTAGAGTTTCAGAACATGAGCAAACACCTAACACATCTTTTACTTATGTGACAAACCCTTCCATCGTGCTTTAAAAAGCAGTGCAGGCTTCCTCTGGTGATGCTGTGAGGACCTTAAGTCTTTGAAATGTATATTGTATGCAACATTCCATCATCAGATCAGTCAATTGCCCAAGATTTTTACTTCTGCCCTCTGAACATGTTTTTTTCCCCTAGTGCTAATAAGATAAGACAATGCTTTCCTATTCATGCATTTCATCTCTTCTAGACAACCAGGGGACCCTTCAGATTTCACCACAGACCTGTAATCCTAAACAGCAAAGAAGAAAGCTTATTAGTAAAGGGATGCTTGAAACAGCTTCCTTAAATGCATGTCACGATTCGCATCCCTAAGTCTGTTTCGTTTACTAAAGCTCTAACAAAGGGAAGAGCTATGGAAAGACTATTAGAATACGTCAACCTATTGGAATGGATAGACATATGCAGAGCTCTTCTACATTTCAATCATCTTCTGCTGAACAAAACTGTGCCTGTTAGAATGGCTTAAAGTGGTAATTACTTGAATCATAAGGGCAATACAAAACAAAAAGTTGTGGAATATAGATTTTTGTAGTCTATAGGCACTATACATCTCATTGCATTATGCATCTGACAGTAAAAATAGCTTCCCATAGTATATGTACTGCAGTATAACATGGATTAATATAATTATTTGATGTGGTCCTGCACTTAGAAGCCTACTCTGAAACTATACTGGACATATTTGTTCAGAATTGTATGCAGTACAGTACTCCTATAGCAAGATATTTCACTTGAATCGTAAAAAAACAAGATTGACCATAGTTAGAGATTCTGTGGTGCTTTGTAGGAGATCTAGGAGTGATAACCCAGGGTCTTGGCCAATTTTTAAATTCGATAATTTCATTTTGTCCACAACTTCTACCTGCAAATTCACATGGTTATCATATTCTTAACTTCCTGATAACTGATATATAGTATTGCTTGTTTAGGCCTGGTCTACACTAGGCGTTTATGTCGAATTTAGCGCCGTTAAATCAAATTAACCCTGCACCCGTCCACACCACGAGGCTATTTAGTTCGACATAGAGGGCTCTTAAATTCGACTTCTGTACTCCTCCCCAACGAGGGGAGTAGCGCTAAATTAGACTTGGCCATATCGAATTAGGCTTGGTGTGGATGGAAATCGACGGTAATAGCTCCGGGAGCTATCCCACAGTGCACCACTCTGACGCTCTGGACAGCAGTCCGAGCTCGGATGCTCTGACCAGCCACACAGGAAAAGCCCCGGGAAAATTTGAATTCCTTTTCCTGTCTGGGCAGTTTGAATCTCATTTCCTGTTTGGACACCGTGGCGAGCTCAGCAGCACTAGCAACGATGCAGAGCTCTCCAGCAGAGATGGCTGTGCAATCCCAGAATAGAAAGAGGGCCCCAGCATGGACTGATCGGGAAGTCTTGGATCTCATCGCTGTGTGGGGCGATGAGTCCGTGCTTTCCGAGCTGCGCTCCAAAAGACGGAACGCAAAGATCTACGAGAAGATCTCTAAAGCCATGGCAGAGAGAGGATACAGCCGGGATGCAACGCAGTGCCGCGTGAAAATCAAGGAGCTGAGACAAGGCTACCAAAAAACCAAAGAGGCAAACGGACGCTCCGGATCCAAGCCCCACACATCCCGTTTCTACGAGGCACTGCATTCCATCCTAGGTGCGGCCGCCACCAGTACCCCACCACTGACCGTGGACTCTGAGGATGGGATATTGTCCGCGGCCGGTTCCTTGTCGGACATGTTAGCGGACGGGGAAGATGAGGAAGGAGATGAGGAGGACGAGGCAGTCGACAGCGCTTACCAAGCTGATTTCCCCGACAGCCAGGAGCTCTTCATCACCCTTACAGAGATCCCCTACCAACCCTCCCCAGCATGTAACCTGGACACAGATTCAGGCGAAGGATCAAGCGGTAAGTGCTTCAAACATATTAACCTTTATTTTTTACAAAACTTGAATATTAATACTAAGAACAATCTGTGAATCATGATTTCTTCCCCCTGGGCGCTTAAGTAATCAGTAACAACTATTTTAAAAAAATCAAACAGTGTCCGGTTGTGCATGATTGTGCTGCCCAAGCTGCTCCACTCTTTAGTCCCTGCTACTGCAGCTACATTAGAATCCTGTCTATATGTCCGGGGATAGAGCAGTAGTCCTCCACGGACATCTCCACAAAGCTCTCCTGCAGGTAATGGGATAGCCTGTTCATCAGGTTCCTGGGGAGAGCGGCTTTACTTGGTCCTCCGAAGTAGGAGACGTTCCCGCGCCAGGAGACAAGCAGGTACTCCGGTATCATTGCCTTGCATAGCATGGCGGCATAGGGCCCCGGTCTCTGCAGGCTTTCTCGAAGCATCCGTTGGATCTCGGTGTCCGGGATCCTCATGAGAGTAATGTCGCTCATGATGACCTGCTTTGAATTAGGTAGGGGACTGTTAGTATTGGGACTGCTTGCAACAAGTTCCTTTACAGAACTGTGACCGCTGGTTTACAGCCACGCGGTGGGGGCGGGAGAGGGGCAGCATACAGGGATCTTTCCCTGGCTCATCCGCGAGGGGGTGGGACAGGGCCAGAGTTCCTGCTTGGCCGATTGCTGGCAGCACAGACTGGCAGTGCTTTCAATGTGAAAGGAGGCCAGTGGTACTCCTAAAGTTTTAAGCAGCCACAAGTCTACGGCTTACCATGTTTGCCTGCTACAGAGAGTACCGTGTCCTGCCCCGCTTCCCAGATCGGCAGTGCAAAAGCCCAGGCACTGAAGGCGAGGTTCGAAAATTCGACCTTGTCCTGAGTGCGCATGTGATAGGTGTGGTTCACAGAGAAAAACTATGTTCTTGATTCACAACCACATTTATCTTTCGGAGGAATTCACTGCCTTTTCCTCATTCCCACAGCCACATCTGCAACTGTCTCCCAACCCTGCTTGGCATCACACTCCCAAAGGCTAGCGCACATTAGGCGGAGGAAGAAGAAGACGCGAGAGGACATGTTCTCAGAACTAATGGGCTGCTCCCGAGCCCAGGCAGCACAGCAGAACCAGTGGAGGGAGAATTTGTCACAAATGCACCGGACACACATGGAACGTGAGGAGAGGTGGCGGCAGGAAGACCAGCAGGCGACTCAAACGCTGCTTGGACTTCTGAGGGAGCAAACGGACACGCTCCGGCGCCTTGTTGATGTTCTGCAGGAACGGAGGCAGGAGGACAGAGCCCCGCTGCAGTCTATCAGGAACCGCACTCCCCCGCCACCAAGTCCCATACTCCCCTCTCCCAAAGTCCAAAGAAGGAGGGGTGGCAGAGTCCGTGAAAACTCTCACTCCACCCCTGCAGACTGCTCAAGCACCAGAAGGCTGTCATTCCCCAAAATTTGAAAAGTCCTTTCCTGCCCGCCTCACCCAAGCCCCCGTCCGACTTTCACCCCCCAGTTTTCTGTCTGGTTGTTAATAAAAAATACGTTTCTGTTCATTACTGTTTCAGTCAGGTTCTTTTGAGGGAGAGTCTGTCTGAAGGGGGGGAAGGGGCTTGGTAATTGGACAGGACAGTCACCTTTAGCAGGGTACAGAGGCGGGGGCAGGGCCAGCAGCAGGGCACATACACAGTGCAGTGACTAGTTACCCTGGTCAGTCTGGGAGGTGGTTTTCATGTTCTGTGGGGGGCGGGGGGTGGTTGTTTGCTCTGTGACTTTGTGGCGGGGGAGGGCAGTTACAGATCTTATGCAGCGGTCCTTGTCCTGGATCACAGAGCCACGCAGCAGGGGAGCTGTAACCCTCCTCCCCCTGCCATAAAGTCACATAGCCCCCACATACACGCAGTCCCGCTCAGGAGGGCTGGCAGGCTCCGTTGAAACAACCAGTCCACCACTGCGAATCCTGTCATTCCTGGAGTTTAGAAGGATCATTTGCATCAGTACACTACACCCGCTCCCCACCACAGTCTGCGTCCCCGGTTTCAAAGATTCCCGCGAAAACAGTACTAAAGACAACGGTGTTCAATAACAAAATAAAACTGATTTTATTTTTTTGGAAGGGGGTGGAGGGGGTCTGTAACTGGAGAGGATAGTCATCCTTAACTGGGTAAAGAAACGGGGGCAGGTTCAGCTTCTCTGTACACAAACTTAAAAGTCACTGGTTACCCTGCTCACTGTGGAACCTAGCTTTCAAAGCCTCCCGGATGCACAGCGCGTCCCGCTGGGCTCTTCTAATCGCCCGGCTATCTGGCTGGGCGTAATCAGATGCCAGGCTATTTGCCTCAACCTCCCACCCCGCCATAAAGGTCTCCCCCTTGCTCTCACACAGATTGTGGAGCACACAGCAAGCAGCTATAACAATAGGGATATTGCTTTCGCTGAGATCACAGCGAGTGAGTAAGCTTCTCCATCTCCCCTTGAGACGTCCAAAAGCACACTCCACCACCATTCTGCACTTGCTCAGCCGGTAGTTGAACAGTTCTTTTTCAGTGTCCAGGGCGCCAGTGTAGGGCTTCATGAGCCAGGGCATTAGTGGGTAGGCTGGGTCCCCAAGGATCACTGTAGGCATCTCCACATCCCCAAGAGTTATTTTGTGGTCCGGGAAGTAAATACCTTCCTGCAGCCGTCTAAACAGACCAGAGTTCCTGAAGACGCGAGCGTCATGAACCTTGCCCGGCCATCCAACGTTGATGTTGGTAAAACGTCCCCTGTGGTCCACCAGTGCTTGCAGCACCATCGAAAAGTAGCCCTTTCGGTTGATGTACTGGCTGGCCTGGTGGTCCGGTCCCAGGATAGGGATGTGAGTTCCATCTATAGCCCCACCGCAGTTTGGGAATCCCATCGCGGCGAAGCCATCTATGATGACCTCCACGTTTCCCAGGGTCACTACGTTTGAGAGCAGTACCTTGACGATTGCGTTGGCTACTTGCATCACAACAACCCCCACGGTAGATTTGCCCACGCCAAACTGGTTCGCGACAGACCGGTAGCTGTCCGGCGTTGCAAGCTTCCAGAGGGCTATGGCCACTCGCTTCTGGACAGTCAGGGCTGCTCGCATCCGGGTGTCATTGCGCTTCAGGGCAGGGGACAGCAACTCACAAAGTTCCATGAAAGTCCCCTTCCGCATGCGAAAGTTTCGCAGCCACTGGGATTCGTCCCAGACCTGCAGCACTATGCGGTCCCACCAGTCCGTGCTTGTTTCCCGTGCCCAGAATCGCCGTTCCACAACATCCACATGACCCATTGTCACCGTGATGTCCTCGGTGCGGGGTCCCGTGCTTTCTGACAGGTCTGTGCTACTCTCAGACTTCAGGCCCTCACCGCGGTGCCGTAGCCTCCTCGCCTGGTTTATCTGCATCTGCCTCTGCCTCTGGGAAAGGTGGATGATAACCTGCGAGGCGTTGACAAGGGCCACAACTGCAGCGATGGTCGCAGAGGGCTCCATGCTCTCAGTGCTGTGGTGTCCACGCTGTCACTGACCAGAAAAGTGCGCGAACTGATTTCCCGCCGGCGCTTTCAGGGAGGGAGGGAGGGCGGTAGTGACGGACGGATGACGACAGTTACCCAAAAGCACCCTCGACCCTTTTTTTTTTACCCAGAAGGCATTGGCGGCTCGACCCAGAATTCCAATGGGTAGCGGGAACTGTGGGATAGCTGCCCACAGTGCACCGCTTCCAATGTCGACGCTTTCCCCGTTAGTGTGGACTCACAAAGTCGAATTACTGTCCTTAGTGTGGACACACAAGTTCGACTTTGCAATATCGATTCCACATATTCGATTTAAGTGAAATCGAAATACCCTTGTAGTGTAGACATACCCTTAGTGTTAAACAGCACTTCAGTCAAAGTGATATATTTATAAGCACACCTTGTAGAGTCAGCATAACATAACATAACTTGAAAAGCCCTTGAGGACCTATTTGAATGAAAGCACTATATAGATATTTATAATATAGTGAAGTGAATTTGGGGATGGTGCTGGCAGTCTGAATGTACTTCCCTCTCCACCATACCCTGAAATTGATATAATTGCCAATAGGTGTTTTGCAAAATAAGTTAAACATGACTGCATCTGCTCTGTAGATTAGAATACGTCTGTAGCACGTTTTCTCTTCAGATCTGTACAGAAAAGTATTGATCCTCCACAGCACCTCCAAGAAGATAAATCGTATCCCTGTTTTACAGTTGGACAAACAGACGGACATGTTAAAGATCATCCACTAAGGGAAAAAAATTAGGCTATGCCCCTTTTCTCTGAAAGGTTTGTTCAGTTTCTACCCTCCATTCCCTCCCCCCCCTTTTTTTAATTTAAAAAAACAAACAAACCACACATACACCACACACACTAGTCCATCCAGGCTGGCAGACATGAGAACTAGTGAAACAACTTCACAAGAGCCAAATGACTTTTATTCAGACTACTTACAACTATTTCTGTTTGTTTTGTTAACATGTACTTAATTTCAATGACTAAACAACATTTTGGAGAAAGCATCTGTATTAAAGATTCGGCACCCTCATCCCCTCCATTGTAGTGGAAATACTAGCAGTATGCATCATCTGAAATCCACAATAAACCTTCCAGCAGAACCAGGGAAGACCAGAATTGATGTTTCTGATACTTCTAAGATAAAAAGGACAAGCGGGAACAATATCTACATGTTTCAGGCCTACTTTATACATCAATAAAAACACAAAGGGGCATAAACTAAAATTTTTGAAAATCCTTTGTAGATGGTCTTTGAGACTTGCCAAGAACATGTGGATCAGACCAAAGATCCATCTAGCCCAGTATCCTGTCTTCTGACAGTGACCAATGCCAGGTGTCACAGGGGGAATGAACAGAACAGGTAATCATCAAGTGATCCATCCCCTATCGCCCATTCCCAGCTTCTGGCAAACAGGAGGCTAGGGAGACTATCCCTGCCCATCTTGGCTAATAGCCATTGGTGGACCTATCCTCTATGAACTTATCTAGTTCTTTTTTGAACCCTATTATAGTCTGGCATTGTCCTGGCAGAGAGACTTCAGAAAGAACCACCATAAACACAAGCTAATTCCAGACAATCTTTGCTGGTACCATACAGCAGCTTCACGAAGAAAAGTAAAATATTCCTCAGAACTGTGGTACCTTTATCCCAACAGCATCTTATGATGCCTCTCCCTTCTCATGTTGAAGCACACAGCAGTTACTATCAGTAACAGGCACAGCAAACCCCTCCAGCATACCTGGAGACTTTTATAAGACCTGCTATATTTCCAGGTGTATCCAGGGAGTAAAGGCACCTCTGCCTCTAGTTAGTGCCTCCCTAGTAAAGGTGTGCAGGCAGTGCTTGCTAATATAGAAGAGCAGAGACAAATGTCTCTGTTCCTTCCTATGGAAATAACCCCAAGCAGACTACCAAACAGCCTGTATTATCAACCACCTTTCCCTATACTGCCAGGTAAGTTAAGCTAACCTTTTAACTCCCACTATCTTTCCCTACAGCCCATGTCCTCACCAGGGCTACTGTATAACCCCTACTATACCCCAAAAACCTTAAGATATTTTATTTTCAGATTAGTGGTAAAAAAGAATATATTTAGCTTTAAACACTTGAGAATTGCATGAAAAGCAGTTCAAAATAGGCAGTGTTTCTGTGACACCATCCCTGCCCATCCTGGTTAATAGCCATTGATGGACCTGTCCTCCATAAATTTATCTAGTTCTTTTTTGAACCCTGTTATAGTCTTGGCCTTCGCAACATCCTCTGGCAAGGAGTTCCCCAGGTTGACTGTGCGTTGTATGAAGAAATACTTCCTTTTGTTTGTTTTAAACCTGCTGCCTATTAATTTCATTTGATGACCCCTAGTTCTTGTGTTATGAGAAGGAGTAAATAACACTTCTTATTTACTTTCTCCACACCAGTCATGATTTTATAGACCGCTATCATATCCCCCCTTAGTAGTCTCTTTTCCAAGCTGAAAAGTCCCAGTCTTATTAATTTCTCCTCATATGGAAGCTATTCCTACCCCTAATCATTTCTGTTGCCCTTTTCTGAAACTTTTCCAATTGCAATATATCTTTCTGAGCTGGGGCGACCACATTTGTGCACAGTATTCAAGATGTGGGCATACCATATGATATTTTCTGTCTTATTATCTATCCCTTTCTTAATGATTCCCAACATTCTGTTCCCTTTGACTGCCACTGCACATTGAGTGGATGTTTTCAGAGAACTATCCACAATGACTCCAAGATCTTTCTTGATGGGTAAAAGCTAATTTAGACCCCATCATTTTATATGTATAGTTAGGATTAGGTTTTTCAATGTGCATTACTTTGCATTTATCAACACTGAATTTCATCTGTGATGTTGTTGCCCAGTCACCCAGGGTTTGGGGAGATCCCTTTGTAACTCTTCGCTGTCTACTTTGAATTTAACTATCTTGAGTAGTTTTGTATCATCTTCAAATTTTGCCACCTCACTGTTTACCCCTTTTTCCAGATCATTTATGAATATGTTGAGTAGTACTGGTCCCAGTACAGACCCCTGGGGGACACCCAGTGATGAGCTGCCAAAATCTTAACAACCGGTTCCCTATAAAAAGTTCTGATTTAAGGGATGTGCCACAGTATGTATTTTTTGTACCAATAGGGTTACCATACATACATATTTTCCTGGGGGGCGATTTAAGACCCAAAAAGCCTGACATGTCCGGGAAAATACGGATGTATGTTAACTCTACCTAAAGTTCTTTTTTAAAAAGATGGGCCTGATCTAGAAATGAGCTCCGTTTCACATGTGTGGGTCCCCGTCACTCCCTGGGGGTGTGCTAGGGTGACCAGATGTCCTGATTTTATAGGGACAGTCTCGATTTTTGGGTCTTTTTCTTATATAGGCTCCTATTACCCTCCACCCGTCCCGATTTTTCACACTTGCTGTCTGGTCACCATAGGGTATGCACATGTGTGGGTCCCAGCTGCTCCCTTCCCCCCTCATTGAAGCAGGTGTTTAGGGTTACTGCCCTGAGAACTGCAGGGCACCAGTGGATGTGGGGCCGGCTGCAGACGGGCGTGGGGCAGGGCTAGCTGGAGGCAGCGGGTGTGGGGCTGGCTGCGGGCAAGGCAGGGGGTGCGGGGCTGGTGCAGACAGGGAAGGGGGATGCGGCAGGGGCTGGCTGGCTTCGGGCGGGGGGGGGGGCGGCAGGGCTGGAGACAGAGGAGTGTGGGGCTGGCTGGCTTCAGGCAGGGGGGTGCGGCAGGGGTTGGCTGGAGACAGGGCAGGGGGTGCGGCAGGGGCTGTCTGCGGGCAGGGGGTGCGGGGCTGGCTGTGGGCAGGGTGACAGGTACTCACACAGGGAGAGCGGCTTGGAGCAGCCCGAGCAGCAGGACGCAGCCCAGGCCCAGCAGAGCATCCAGGGACCCACCAGGCAGCAGCGGGAACCCCAGGGCCAGAGGTCCGAGGAGCAGCAGCAGTAACAGGGCCGGGCGGCAGCCCACATGGCTCCCGCAGAGCAGCGCCCCCTGGTGGCTGGAGGAGAAATGACATGCTTCCCGGCCAGAGCCCATCAAAGCCGCAGCGCCCCCCCTGCCCCCGTTGCAGGGAAGCCGGTTAACAAGCAGTTCTAAAACCACTTCAAAATTTAACAACCGGTTCGTGCGAACTGGCGCAAACCGGCTCCAGCTCACCACTTGGGACACCACTATTTACCTCTCTCCATTCTGAAAATGGACCATTTATTCTTACCCTTTGTTTCCTATCTTTTAACCAGTTACTGATCCATGAGAGGACCTTCCCTCTTATCCCATGACAGCTTACTTTGCTTAAGAGCCTTTGGTGAGGGATCTTGTCAAAGGCTTTCTAAAAATCTAAGTATAGTGTATCCATTGGAACACCCTTGTCCACATGTTTGTTGACCCTCTCAAAGAATTCTAGTAGATTGGTGAAGAATGATTTCCTTTTACAAAAACCATGTTGACTCTTCCAACACATCATGTTTATCTACGTCTGACAATTTTGTTCTTTACTATAATTTCAACCAGTTTGCCCGGTACTGAAGTCAGGCTTACCAGCCTGTAATTACCAGCATCACCTCTGGAACCTTTTTTTAAGAACTGGCATCACATTAGCTATCCTCCAGTCATCTGGTACAGAAGCTGTTTTAAATGATAAGTTACATACAACAAGCCAGAGAGGAAGTCAGTATCAGTGCTCATCTCAGCACTCAGGAGTTCCTGGCCTTCTGTTCCTAGACCACTGGACCACACCTATTTCTCCATGGCCAACAATCTCTGGAGTTTAACAAATTCTTTTAGAAGAATAAAATTCACTATAACTCCAGAGAGCCTTAGTAATTGCCATAGGCCCCAATCCTGCAAAGAAAGCCATGTGGGCAGCCATCCAGGCTTGTGTGAAACCCTAATGATTTCAGTGCATCTCCTTGTGACTAGAGGGGTCTGCTTACACAGTTCTCTTTGCAATATATAAAGTGTTAAACTGCAGCCCAAATCATCAAGAGCTGGTTAGACTTCCATGAAGTTAGACTTCCATGCATTTAGTTGTTTCAAAAAGCATCCTGTTTGATCTTCCAGCAATACATAAGGCAAACTTAGGGTACAATATATTCATCAAATCCCATCAACCTGGCAATTTTTAAAATATTAAAGATTGACATTTAAAAACAAAGTCAGATGTTATATGTGAGGTCAGCATTCCCTACCTGCTCAAATCAGGTTGCCACTGATGGGGAAAGCTTAGAAAGTCAGTTTAATTCACACAGACTGTAACACAGACTTCTGACTCAAAGGCAGTTACGTATTTTATACGTGAATACACTCCCACATTGAAGCAAATTATCTTTATCATTTAGTTTTTCGCTACTAGATTCACCTGGAAATGACATTTTGTTTACCTTTTATCCTTCAATTTCTGGGTTTTTCCCCCACCTCTTAAATATTACCATCCTAAACTGAAAATTGATAAAGTACTCAGCAGTTAGCTCAGTTTTACTCTGTATTAAAATGGGATTGATCTTTGTGCTTTTAAATAATCTTGGTGTAATTCCATCAAATATGGCACAGAAGCTTTAGTTGCTTGGCAACAGAAATTATGTTAATAAGGAGCTAATAACATTACAAGCACAGAAGAGTTGTTACTGCTCTTTAGAATGCTAAATGCTGATTTAGTTAACTAAAGCTGATTGTGGTTGTAACAAATGTAAAACAGCCATTTTTTAACCTTTTCCATAGGAGATTCTGCCAAAAAATATGAATTCGTTTTTTAAAAAGCTGTTTAAAAGACAAAAAAAAAGTATTGACCCTCAGTCTTATTTCTTTCTTTTAACTCTTCATGTTAACTTTGCCAACTAAACTGAAAAAAATTCTACTTTGTAGAATGATGTTGCATGTAAAATATGGGATTTGACTATGGCGTGTCAATGATTATCTCCGATTAAAAGAGGGAATATACCAAGGACTATTACTAGTCAAAATATGCTGGATCGTCAGCTAGCGCAAGTGTCAATAGTTCTGTTGACATCTGCTGTGGATCCGGCCCTCCATGTTCAATTTTTATGGAAGTGGTTAGAAAGGATAAAAGTTCTCTCTAGGTCCCTTAGTGAATGCCTTTTAGAGGTATCTGGGAAAAAAATATTTACTGGTATATCAGTTGAAGAAAAGGATGTAATCTCTCTACATTTCACAAAATCTTAGGCAGTTTATAGTGATGACCAATTCAGTCTCCAAAGAAAGCTGTACTAGTGTCCATCCTTTCCTCCAGCCAATGTGTGAAGCAGTAGCAAAAAATAAAAACCAGTTAATTCCTCTCTGGACTTCCCAGTACATCCTATTTACCCTGTGTCTATCTTGTTTAGATTGTAAGTTCTTTGAAGCAGGAACTTTCAGTATTTTGTGTCTTGTACAGTACTGTCCAGTCCTTAAGACCACCACCACCACCACAGTATATTCTCTAGTACTTTGCACCAGTTTTAAATGACTCAAACAATGTAGCTTCCCATGGGAGATTATTACACAGTCTAATAGATCTTGCTGTTAGAAAGCTTTAGGCTGGAAAAAAAATCAAGACATTTTTCCTAAGCTTCTTTTCATCCCATCCCTAATACCTAGTTCAGAACTTGAAGTGAGCATCTGGGGAAGGGCAAAGGGGGGCAATCAGCGCTATTCATGCATGGGAGATGGATTTCGGGAGTCTTGGAGCACTGCGCCTTTTAGACTCGAATGTACACAGAGTGAACTTTAAGTCAGTGCCCAGTTGCATACATATGGTGGTGAAATGTCACATCTCCAAGTGAGGTTTTTCAGTAGGTGTCATGTCTTTGAAGTGTGGAGTTCATATGGCAGGGATCAATAATGTGACATCAAGATCGTTTTTGCTCAGCCTTTGAACTTGACTCTCTTTCAGAACATTTGTTTTGGATGATTTCTATCTTCTATAATTCCTCATTCCTAACAGTGCACTTCTCATCATAGCCTCCTGGTCTCAGGGTAAACAGCAAGCTTTGGCTGCAGATAAGTTAAATAACTCAAATGGGTAGGGCCCTACTCAATTCATGGCCATGAAAAACGCGTCACAGACCATGAAATCTGGTCTCCTACTGTGGGAATCTGGTCTTTTGTGTGCTTTTACCCTATACATACAGATTTCATTGGGAAGACCAGCGTTTCTCAAACTGGGGGTCCTGACCCAAAAGGGAGTTGCAGGGGGGTTGCAAGGTTATTTTAGGGGGATTGCAGTATTGCCACCCTTACTTCTGTGCTGCCTTCAGAGCTGGGTGGCCAGAGAGCGGTGGCTGTTGGCTGGGTGCCCAGCTCTGAAAGCAGCAGCACAGAAGTAAAGGTGGCAATGCCATACCATGCCATCCTTACCCTGTGCTGCTGCTGCTGCTGGCACAGAAGTGGCACAGATTCCTTCAGAGCTGGTCTCCTGGCCAGGAGCCGCCGCTCTCCAGCTGCTCAGCTCTGAAGGCAGCAACGCAGAAGTAAGGGTAGCAGTACCTCAACCTCCACCCCCTAAAATAACCTTGCGACCCCCTACAACTCCTTTTTGGGTCAGGACCCCTACAATTACAACACTGTGAAATTTTAGATTTAAATAGCTGAAATTATGAAATTTATGATTTTTAAAATCCTAGGACCGTGAAATTGACCAAAATGGACTGTGAATTTGGTAGGGCCCTACAAATGGGGTATTCACTTCAAGCAAGATTCTTCCAACATTAACCCCAATTGGACTCTTCAAACAGACTTTCATATTATTAGCTTACTAGTTAATGAAAATTTAAACAGGAAAACAATGCAAAAGAACCTGTAACATTTTTCCTCCAGGTAGCCCCACAATGGTAGAAAGATCTGTGAACAAGTTAGAATGGAAATATGCTTCAATGCTACAAGGTAGGGCAACTAGTTTGAAGAGATGCAAAGAATACTGAGCGGTGATAAAAGGAAGGGAGGGCAAAGGTGCGCAAGACAAATACACCTTCAAGTGGAAAAAGACTGTATTAGCACTGAAACAGCTGTTTGGTGAATGACAATTCTTAGATGCTACACAAGTTTGGAGTACCTTGATACTGTGTTAGAAATCATTATGTCTCTTACCCTGTCCACCTAAGAGAGGACCTGAGGTCAGTATTAGGCAAATACTTTGAGATGAGGCTGAACAGGAGACCTCTGTACTGGAAAGGAAGCTTACCTAAGGGAAATTCTGGTATGAGCCCAATAGAAAGTTTCAGATATTGAGGAATGTGAAGTTGGGCTTTCCATGACTGCAGATCATTTTAGCTATTTAGATATTTTTCAAACAAGGGGCCAAAAGTAAACAAACTATCTTAGATATCTGTGGGAGATCCTACCACACATGTTTGTAAACAAGTCATTTTAGGTCTTGGTCAGATTGATTTCAGAAGAGCTAATATAACATATGAAAAAAATAGCTCCTTGATGTCTTTCTGCATTGGAAAACTCCACCAATGGTTGCAAGTGATTTATTCTTTTTCAAATAGCAACTCTTTTGGAAAACAGCTGATGAGAAAGAAAAAGGGGCAGTGTGGCTACATCTCTGGCAGTGTTTCCCAGTCTGGTGGTCTGAAATTGGTTTTGCTATTGTTTCCCAAGAGGTTGGCAAATATGCTTATTAAACCACTGGGCTCACAAAGAGGTATCTTGACATTTTAGTATTCCCCAGGAGAATACTACGTTTGTTTGTTTTGATTGGCTAAATGAAGCATATAAGACCTGGACTAAACCCCACGTTTGTTCCAGTGAGGTCTGAATTGGATATTCTTGTCATGAAGTTAAGACTCAGTCCCAGGGCAAAGGGCCATTCTAGTGAACTAGCAGTGTTCTTCAGCTTGGCGATAAAGAATTATAAACCCATGCTATTAGAACTTTTTCTATGAAGCTTCCACATTCAATCTATGTTTTGTAGGCTTTGTAGCAAAGATAATCTTGTAAAAAGTTGTCTCATCTATGCCATAAATTTGCTAAAATGAACATTTTTAACATGCTGTAGAACAATGAACACCAGGTATTTTTTCCCCTTTACTCTTTGTTTTAGCTTCTGTTAGTTTGGAAAATCAGACCAAATAATGAAATGCTTTCCACCCACGTTAGTTTGGTGTCTCCAAATACATTTAACTTTTCAAAATCATCCCGTCTTTTCTTTCCACTTCAAAGTGTTACCCTAACCTGTAAGTGTGAGTAACTTCATAAAGGTTGCTCCTGAGAGAGGGCAACTCTAGTCTGGCTCTCATTTCTATCAAATTCCACCTTGAGTTTCTTTTGTTATACTCTTTGCATTTGCACCAAAAACTCCCATGAATGGTTTTAACTCACTTGAATGGTTTTATGGAGGGGAAATACTGCAGTCTACTAAGAGAAAGAGCTAATCAAATTAATCTAAGAAAATTAGCAGGATTCTCATGTGGATGGACAGACAGACTCAATCTATCCCTCGCCTGAATAAAGAGGATGTAGGGATAAGACTATCCATATTGCTTGGTGATAGTTGATTCACCAGCCATTCCACTTTAAAATAATACACAGGGCTAGCCGCTAGGAGCAACTATAAAAAGGCCAAACATGGTTTTGAGAGGTCTGTGACATAAGGAGAGGGTTATGTGACATGGCGATTTATGCTTATAAATGCATAGACATTTTGTGGTTGCAGAGTTTCACAGTTCTGGTTGAACTCTTCCCGCAGGACCCTTGCCACAAAGCTGTTGAGGGCATTCAAATGCTGAATCTCACATGCCCTTGGTTTTCAGGGGCTGGACAGAGTTTAAGCACAGTCCCTGGCTTTGGGCCTGTAGGTGGACACTTCAGGTGCAGACCTCATGTCTGACACTCCTCTTCCCAGGTGGGATCCTGTGGTCCAGTTACTTATACCCTGAAACTGGCAGTTCTTGCACAACCCAGAATCCCACTGAAGATGTGAGCCTGCTAGTTTACAGTTCACCTATTTAGGCATACACAGTAGTGAAAGCCACACACACTGACTTTGCACAGGCTTCTAACACCCCATTACTCTTTACTTAAGAATAAAAGCACAGATCATTTAGAAAATAGCAAACACCACAAATGCAATGCCCCTCACCCTTCCCTTGGGGGACCATCAGTGCTCAGAGGGGCAGGATTCTCCCCTACCTCAGACTCCTTCCCAGCTCCCAAAAGCTTCAGCTGGTGAAAATAGCCAAAACACTACAATGGAGCAGCTCCTGCTTTTTTTTTTTATAGCCTTCCAGCCTTCTGTGTCATGTGACCTCCTGCTTTGCCTCAACAGGAGAGACCACTACCATGTGATTATTTTGCCAGTCAGCCTGTCCCCTGAAAAAGCAGTTGTCTTGCATAGCATCCAGCCTTTAGTCTAGGGTGCTTCTATTTGAAAAGAAGACCATCAAGGTTTAGTGGACCTCTATTGTTAGCCCTTGGACACTGGCCCTTGAAATTCAGAAGAACCACAGAAAAAGCAAATAAACCGCACATTCAAAATGGAGTGTACAGTCTGACACAGATACATGTAACAATTCTCTGGTATCGGACAATTCATAAGCTGTACATATACAGATTCCCCAAATTGTCTCACAGAGGAAAGGACACTCGAACTTTTATTTCAAAGTATGGGGTTTCTTACAACACTCGTGTTTTATTGGCTTGTTGTTTAGGGATCCTTTAGTGCAGATCTGAACATGGAAAGTGAGGTTACCATTCCTTCCAGAATGAGATCCTGGTGCATTCTCATTTAATTTTAGTCTCTCCTCTTTGTGGATTCCTTTCCATTAGCTTCAATAGGAGTTGGATCAAGCCCTGTTTGTGCATGAGATGGAGAGATATATGCCTCATGTGTCTGATACAAATGGAGCATAACTTCTCTTCCCTAAGTTCCTAACTACACAAAGGTTACTACTGTGTATGGGCCTTAGCCATCTTTCAGCATGGACTGATTTTTTTCCTGCGTTGACAGGGCCAATAATCATGTTACAGGCCAGACCTTTTTAGTGCTGTCAATAGGATAGTTCCCTGAACATGGTTTGGTCCCTCTATTCAAACAAAACCCAGGAACGTTATAGCATGATTGTCATATGATTGGGTATCCCCAATATGAATGTAATTGTAATGTAAACAGAACTGCTGCAACATTCTATCTTCTGCCTCTTCCCAAGAGAGAAAGAATCCCCCCCTTTTAAAAAAACTCTAAGAGGCTTGATAAACGAGTGGTGCATCTTGTCTGAAGCTCAAGTAGTAGAGAAAACAAATGATGGTCTACTGCTGAAAGGGAATCACCTGAATTTAGTTTGCATGCTCCCCCTTCCCCTGTCTATTAATATAAAGGCTGCCATAAAATGATGAGCAAGAGCTGGTGACTTGCTCTACCCGGCTTGATCACGACCTAGTCTGGATCCATTAGGTAATCAGCAACTTAGGCCCAAATCCTCAAAAGTTATTCAGGTGCCTAACTCCCATTGAAATTAATGGGAGATAGGCACTTAAATTCCTTTGAGGATCTGGGTCTCAGTGACCATATCTGCCATTAGATAGTCACAGTTGGGGTGGTTGCTAATATAAAGCATCACACCTGCAGCAATAGGCAATGTGGGTAAATCTGCTGTATGAAAGATGGAGCAATAACCAGCTCAAGACTCCAAGGACGTAGGCCAGTCTGTGGAAAGACATAAGTATAGCTTCAAGAATTAGATTTTGGTCAAGTTCTTGGGGAGCTGCTGTAAATGAAGCTCAACAAAATGCTTTTGTCCATTTCTTTTTCAATAAGCAAACAAAATAAAGAACAGTATATGAAAGAAAGTGAAAGGTATCTAGAGAAAAGCTTCCAGAAATAGTTTCACATCTCAGTTGACATTAATGTAGCCATAATTTACATATAAAGTATCAGTATGACGGTTTGCACGAGATAGCATACGTGTAACTGCAGGGTTCTATTTAGGAATTTCCAAGAGAGTGGGTGGCTGTATAGAGGTCTTGAAGAGCAGACCAAGGTAATAACCTGCTTTAATATATTTAGCAAATGAGAATTCAAACCACAGAAGAATACACAGAGGAGGGGACAAAAGCATTTTCTGGTTGGGAAGTCACTGAATATTCAGAACACAATGGGGGAGGTAATTTGCACAATTTTTGTAATGTAAAATGTCTGTCTACCAAGCTTGCCCACTGAGGCATAAATGTGTGTGATGAGCAAGAGGCCTGAAGACAGAAGTGATCATATACCTCAAATAGCGACTTGACTGCCGGGGGCGCTAACTACTCCACACTCATCCTCCTGCTTCTTCATTAGGACTTTACCAACTTGTTGCAAGGGGCAGTTTTTGAGTTTGAGAAGGGGGTAAATATTTTTATTTTTAAGCTAAAAACCACCAGAACCATTAGGGTTCCCTTACAGTTTCTGGAGGTGCCGCACATTGCATAGCATCAGAGAGAATGGGGAGTTTTTAGCTGAGATTGATTTAAAACTGATGAGACAACATGAGGGCCTGCCATGCTATCTGTGGTGTTCGCAATTGAAGAGGACATAAATGAGTAGTACCTTTTGCAGAGCACCATAGAACTCATGACAGAATTCCTTCAAACTTGGGTTGTTTCTAGTGTTCCTAAGGTTCTCTTTTAGTCCTGCATCTGCTGCCAGCTGGAGCCAGAGGTGCAGTACAGTTGGCACGAGTAGGATGGTAACAGTTTTCTGAGCTCCCGGATAAGCCTTCATATTTATTTTGTACACTTGTACATGTTTCCTTAAGGTCTTTGATATGGGCTTTTGAGTACTTTGATTCTCCCACCTGTGCTATGGAGGTATGCTGCTTTAATTATCTCCTGGGGTCAACATTTGTAACACTATGCTCCTATGATTATATGGGTGTCTCCCACTATTGGGAGGTGGCTATTTAAGTCATCACAAATAGCACTTTGAAGGCCGCTATTCCTAGGAGTTCTAAGTAGTGAGTGACTGCAGCATCAAGTGAGGTGGACCTCAATGCAGCTACCTATGATTTTGGCATAGTTACTGCAATGTGTTCTAAGTGAGGTTTTTACTCACGAAAGCTTATGCCCAAATAAATCTGTTAGTCTTTAAGGTGCCACCAGACTCCTTGTTGTTTTTGTAGATACAGACTAACACAGCTACCTCCTGATACTTCTCTAGGGTGCTACCTTTTGAGAACTACTAGGAGACTTCAGGTACTTGAGAAAAGTTAGTCACCTTCTTAGAGGTTTGGTTACTGTGATCATGTGTTATCAGTGCTCCATGCCTGCATTGGCTTCTGATTCACTTCAGAGTACAGTTTAGATACTACAGTGATAAATAGGAACCCTTGTAGATACAGACGTTGGTTATGAAATATCCAGCCCCAAATATGACCTCTAGGTGTTCCCTCGCTACAAGATTTCAGTTAATCTGGGGCACTCTTGCTGTCCCCCTAGGGTTGAACTCTTGTGAATTGGCTGCCAGGCCTCAGTAGAGGGATCCTGACTGTGGAACATACTCCTCTGAGAGCCCCTCAGAGCCAAGCTGTGGCTGCCTTCAGAACATGGTGAAAGGCATTTCTGTTTCAGATGTTCTCCCAGTTATTGGTGACTGTATTTTTTTTTTTTAATAGTGGCTGAGGGATTGGGATGTCCTATTTTATCTGCCTATTTGAGTAGCATGTGTACTGGTTGAAAAATTCCTACATCTACATAGCATAAGTATTTTACAGGAAAAAGGAATGAAAGCACATAGGTTGTTTTGGGTTTTTTTAACAAATGCAGTAAAACAAAACTAACACTTGTACACTATTTTGCAGCACTTCCCTAATGTAAAATGATATAACACCGACACGCACCCATTCCAATTTATTTAGTATTCACTCAGTGGTTTTGCTCAGCAGGGTGTGTGGTTAGTAACAGGTATACAAGCGGAAATGAAAATGAGTCTCAAGAAGCTTTCAACTTATAAATGTAAAAATAAACTGCTCATGGTTCAAGTGCATGTGGAAACATGCAAACTCTCTTACAACAGGGATTGATTCAAGAAGGTGCCACTCACCGGCTCCATACGTTTCATGAAGATAGTTTACTTACGTTTATGTAATTTCCTTTCATTAGGTTATATTTTAGTAGTACCTTTTCTAATCACAGTATTGACCATGGACCAGTTTTCAAACAGGTACCAAACATTAAGCAGCTAAATCCATAGTTACGCTCCTAAATAAAAGTGCCCTTGTTTCCAGAGATGCTAAACACCTGAGCACAGTTCTTAGACTGTGGAGGTTATCATATTGGTCCACAGAATTAAATACTTTGAGACCATTGTAGTGGGGGCTTTGAAGTCTGAGTAACAAGGTGACCCAGGGGATGTTTTACAAAGCAGTCCACAGAATAAGAGCTCCAAACTGGCATGTGACAGTTCTGGGGGTTGGATTTGACAGCTGGCAAGTTCAGAGATGCTTGTAATTGAGACTTCAACAAAGAGGATCTGAACACTTTCAGCGGCTACTGGTAGAAGGAAGGAACAGAGCGGGTTTTGGCAACTAAGAAAGCCAGCCCTGCAGTTGCCTTCCAAGGTGCATGTGGTGTGCCTGTGTGTGGTGAGGGTGATAATGGATCATGGGGTGGGAGAAGGCTTCAGTACCTGTAGAGAGGAGGTGCTATTAAAGTGGGTGGTACAGGGTCTGCATGTCGATGGACTTCGTTCAGGCCTAGGGCTGCCCTTGAAAGTGATCATTGTAACAAGCTCAGTGGATTGTGTGTTTAGAAATACAGATAGAGGAAATATCCTCAAAGCATTCAACTAGACATTTAATAGCACTCACATGGGATGTGCTGAGGACTTTTCAAAAGCTGGCACTTAAGTCCATAAGGCCCCAGTTCTGCAAAGCACTAGTCCCATTGGCTTTAAATGAGTACTTAAGTGGTTTCCTGGACTGGGGCCCTAAATGGAAACTGTTAAGCACTCCTCCAGCATCTCCATCCATTTTTTAAGCCACAGGAGATTATGATCTGCGCCTCTGAGTACAAGAACTGGGGGAGTTGTAGTGCTGTTGGAGGCATTTTGAATACAAAGGGTGCCACACTTAGAGAGGCTGAGGCCCTGCTTCACCACATTAACAGGTGTTGACATTCCCTATTGCCCCATGTGAATTCTGGCTGAAGAGCTCCATACCCTATTCCCAATGCAGGCTGCGGCTTGACAGACACAAAAGTACAACTAAATAATGAATTAAATGAACTTTAAACACTAACAGTGAAGACCTAGACCTCAATATCACACTTTAGAACAGAAAGTTTAATATACAGATCGATGGACAGCCCAAGAATCTGACAATAAACAGCTCTAGATATTTTAATCTACATGCCTGTTGACTTTGTGATTTTATTTTCCAAGATTTTGTCAAGTAAAGAGTTCGCGTAAGTAGTCAGCAATGTCATGGATCTCTTTTCCTCCCCTTTTTGGAGATTGGAAATGAACAAAAAACTAGTCATCTGATAGGGAAATAGCTTATTGGCACTCAACCTATTTATAACAGCTCCACAGTTTCTCCTGCTGTTTCTTCAAGAACCCTAAAGTGGATTTCTTCTGGCTTCCAGCTGCTAAGATCAACTACTAGTTTCTTTTTTATCTAGATACAAAAAAAGGCACCATCAGTTATGATGAATAAATGTTATTGCAGTAGAGATCTGGTTTCTAACTGCCTCCATATGGGAACCTGCATTGCTTTAGTTCAAAATACCAATTGCTAACACTGAGCTTTAATGTCTTACTGGTTCCTTGAAGGGAATTGAAGCCTACATAGAGATGTTTTGGTGCAGGAGTCAAAATACTTTCTATCCACTTGCACACATGGATACCAAAAGGTTGTTATTTGACTTTCAGGGACATTTCCATTGGTGGGGAATAGAGTGTGTTTATAGAATCATAGTGTTAGAAGAGACCACAAGGGTCATCTAGTATAACACCCTGACAAGATGTAGGATTTATTGTGTCTAAACCATCCAAGGCAGATGGCTTTCCAGTCTCCTTTTGAAAACCTCCCATGAAGGAGCTTCCACAACCTCCAGAGGCAGTCTATTCCATTGTCCTACTGTTTTTATAGTTAGAAAGTTTTTCCTGAGATTTAATCTAAATTTGCTGTGCTGTAGTTTAACCGCATTGCCTGTTGGCCTGCCCTCTGTGGCAAGAAAACAACTTTTTCCCCATCTTTTTTATGGCAGCCTTTCAAGTATTTGAAGACAGCTATCATGTCCCACCTTAATCTCCTCTTTTCCAAACTAAACATACCCAGTTCCTTCAGCCTTTGCTCCTATGGCTTGCCTTCCATCATCTTTGCTGCTCGCCTTTGGATCCTTTCCGGTTTCTCCACATCATTTCTATACATTGGTGACCAAAATTGGACACGATACTCCAGCTGAGGCCTAACGAGTGCCGTGAAGAGCGGTACTATCACCTCCTGTGTCTTGCATGCTATGCCTCTGTTAATGCAACCTAAAATTGTATTTGCTTTTTTTTGCAGTAGTATCACATTGCTGACTTATGTTGAGGTTGTGATCCACCACAACTCCCAGATCCTCCTCAGCAGTGCTGCTGCCAAGCTGGTTACCCCCCATTCTGTATTTGTCCATTTGGTTTTTCTTCCCTAAGTGCGTTACATTTGTCTTTGTTGAATTTCATTTTGTTGTCTATAGTCCAGTTCTCCAATTTATCAAGATCCCTCTGAATTTTAACTCTATCCTCCAAAGTCTTGGCAACCCCTCACCCCCAGCTTTGTCTCATCTGAAAATTTGATCAGTATGCTTTCTATACTTACATCCAGTTAATTAATAAAGATGTGGAACACCAGGCCAAGAACAGATCCCTATGGAACCACACTTGAGACCTCCCTCCAATCTGACATCATTCCATTAATAGTTACTCTTTGTTTGTGGTTGTTTAACCAGTTATGTATCCACTTAATGGTAGTTCCACCAAACCTGCATTTCTCCAGCTTACTTATCAGAATGTCATGTGGGACTATGTCAAAAGCCTTGCTGAGGTCTAGGTATATTATGTCCACCGCATTTCCCCCTATATGTTATGGGCAATTCAAAGTGGTCTCCATTCATTTATCTGCCTGCCAGAATGTTCACTACTTCTCACTAGTGGTGAGTGAACCTGCACACTCTCACAGCCCATCTAACAAGGCTGTGCTTTTAGCAGGCTTGTTAAGAAGCACACAAAAAATTCTTTTCTAAAGCTGTCTAAGGTTTTTCCTCTTGAACCTGTCAAAATATTCAGAGATGAAAATCTCTAAAGAGAAAGTACATTTCCATGCTTTCTACTGCCTTCCCTTTATCCTGGGGGAAATGGAGCTGGCTCTGCCCCTTGTTCAAGTTAGCTCATCCTCAGGGCTGCTCTGATCAGTGTACTCTACCCCTAGGGGCCCTGTTCTATTGGCCCAGAGTTGCCAGAATGCAGCATGCTCCAGTCACACGTCCTCCTGTCTCTTCAGTACTCGGTACTCTCTGTGCACCAGGAGGTGCAGGAACGGATGGTATAAATCAAACTCTCAGATTTATGCCACTGAAGGGTTCCCCTAATAAGGGGAATCCTCAGCTGGCTGCTCAAGCCCCCTTTCTGTCCACATTATCCTGGCAGGATATGGACTAAGAATTTTTGCTCATCAAGATGCTTTTGTTCAAAACACACACTTAATCCTTTAAAGAAAGTAAACTATTAAGGCCAAAGTGTTTCTGTGCGAAATATACAACAGTCACCCTAAAGCCACAGTATGGGTTTCTTTTGCACAACTATATGCATCCATATTATGGTGGTGGTGGTTTTTTGCTGCTCATATGCTCTTTACATAGAGACAGGGCCCAATTCTGCCCTCAGTTACATGAGTGCAAGGCCTATAGACTTCCACCCATGTCACTGAAGCCAGAATTGGTCTCTTATAGATTAAGATATGTGATCCATAAACTAGGCCTGACTTTAGGCAGACTAGCCCAGTGCCAGTGGAGAACAATATAGCGGAGATATTTGTGTACCTGAAACTGTGTGGAACTATGAAAGGAAGATGTGTATGAAAGGGTTTAATGGAGTGCAGCCAAAATATTTCAGTTTACAGGGATGTAAATTAGTTCAGTTTGACCAGATTTAGCTTGATTGCTTATAAAAAGGGCTGATGGGTTGAGGAAACAATTAAAAGTTACAAATGATCCAGAAAGAAAGTTAGTGCATCATTAAAAATGAAGACTGCTATTAATTCTAAAACAAGATTTAGTCAAACAGATGTTGAAGAGGGAACTACCGTCTAAACAATTTGGACAGTGTAAGTCCAAAAATGGTACAAGAAACAAAACACACAACCATTTGCCAGAGCCAGCATAACAGGAGTTACTCACCATTGGGGCACCCCTTGTGCCTGCATCTGGGAATTAGCTCTGCCCAGTCTGACATCCCCTTCCTTTGCTCGCTCATGCCATGGCCCCTCTTGCTCTCTAGGAATTGCAGTGCTTTGTCTTTGTGGCTTGGCCCATCAACCAGATCACTATACAGTTTTCCCCCTTCCAGGGTAAGGAAGTCTCTCCGGAGTAGCTTTCCAGATGCCATTCCAGGCAAGTCTTCCCACTCTCCTTCCTACTCTGCCCTCCACAGGCTTTTTTCTCCAGCTTCCTCAGGGGTCAGGATCCCAGGGCTTCTGCTCCCCCAATAGGTTTTCTTCTTCTCTCCTCCCTATACTTAGAAAGTGACTGCAAACTTCCACGCTGTAGCCCCCTTCTGTTCTCCCTTCCTGGCTTTATACAAGCCCTGCCTACTCCTGCCCAAATGGGCTCCATCTTCAATTAATGCTTGTTAGTCAAGCCTAAGTCTCCCTCCAGGTGTAGCCTACTAGGTTAATTAGCCCCTTCTGAGCTACCTTACCCACCTTCATGGGTGGTGTGTGGTGAATACCCCTCACAGCCAGCAACCAAAGTAAGCAGTGTAAATATATTCAAGAAGAAGTGGGACATGTTTCAAAATCTCACAAGGTTATAAGGACCCTAAATTGACTTGGATGGGTTAGGGAGAAGTTCTAGGATGTTTCCAGAGTCAATAAAAACTGGCTATGAAATGATGGTAGATCTGTATCTTCTTTTGTCTGCTAGACATCCTGTATTTAGCACAGGGAGAGCCATAATACAGAAATCTTTAATTAAAGTGAGTGAGCTGAGGCCCCAAGGCTGAAGAAATTTACAAACTGTTGACTTAAAAGTGACCCAGCTTCTCCTATCTTTTGATGTACAACTCAGACACAGGAGAAAGAGGCTGAGTTTGTATCTTTAGGCAAAGACTTACAGATCGGCAGGAGAGATTTCAGATCTGGAGTCCACCTTCTCCGGTTGGGACCTTCCGATAGCACCAAAACCCTTACTTGACAGCTGCCTCTTCACTATATTGTTTTTTAGGTGGATTAACCTTGACAACACCTCCATGGGGTGATCTGTAACTTGAAAATGTTTTTCCTCTAATAATATATTATTACTACGTGTGCTGCGTTTCTTGGGTTTTGCCTACTGTTTCCATTTTGCCTTCTCATTAAGCATTGTTTCAAGAATATTTTTATGCTATTTTGGTTTTCAGCTGTTCTTCTCAACAACTAGTATCATAAATGCAGGCTCTCAGGAGGAGAATATATTTAACAGCACTCAAACAGGTTACATTTTATTTTCAAATCACAAATCAATCCAATTTCTATTTGAACCAACCAGCCTCTCCACCATCTAGTGGTTGCCCGTATGGTGTTGATGTTCCAACGAGCAGGTAAGCCCTCTGTGATGATGAAGAAGTTTGACATCGACTCACTTTGTGTGCCAGGTTTAACCAACAGGTTTTGTATTGACGTCAGCAACAGATTCTCGGCTCTAGCTAATCTGCCAGACGACGTGGAGGTTGCCTGGTCCCTGTTCACTTCTACCCCCAACCAATCTGCTGAGCAGACGATTGGCTATAGGCATCCAGCACGCCAACTCTGGCTATCGGAGGAGGTCTTCCAGATAATTAAATTGAAGGCCACAGCCCGCCAGCGTGGTGATAAGGGCACTTGTAATCAGCTGAAGCGAAAATTTAACACCCTGGCACTCCGCGATCACGAGGCATATTGTTAACCAAGTGGCGGATGATGTCGAATTTGGCTTAGCCAGGGGCGACTTGAAGCTAGTATTCCGTGCCATTCGCAACCTCAGTGGTCGAGAGGTAGTCCCTACAAATGGCATCCTGAATGACAGCCAAGGCCATCCATGCAAATTGGATGATGACATTCTCTCATGCTGTGTGGAACATTATCATAGTGTCCTGAATCATCCTTCAGGTGCGCTTATTCAGAGCTGGATGATCGGGCAGTCACTGCAGTTCTGGATCCAGACAATTGTACTGATGCACCAACATTAGATGAAGTGAAGTGTGCCATCTCTAAACTGAAAAAACGGACGCACAGCCGGTGCCGATGGTATCCCCTCAGAGCTGCTATAATGTGCTATTGATCCTGCAGCAGAATCACTTCTGGCCATCTTTTGTCTGGTGTGGAACCCTGCCAACCGCCTGGAAGGACAGTATTTTGATCTCACTCTATAAGGGCAAGTGACCGTGCAGTGAATGTAAGAGCTACAGGCCGATCACCTTGCTCTCCGTTCCAAGGAAGGTGTTTGCGCATGTTTTGCTGGCACGCCTGGAGCCTTTGCTACACCGGAAGCATCATCCCCAACAGTCAGGCTTTACGAGGAACAGGTCCACATTAAATGCCATTTTGGCCCTTGGCTTGTTGTCAGAGATACATTGTGAGTTCAGAAAGCCCCTGCATGTAGCGTATGTTGATCTTAAGGCTGCATTTTTGATTCAGTAGACTGTGTCACGTTATGGAAGGCCTTAAAGGGCGTAGGTGTCCCTACCACTCTGCTGGACTTGATTAGAGAGCTGCATAACGGAACCACTGCCCGTGTTAGTCTGGGGAACCGGATGTCAGTGCCTTTTAAATCAGTATCTGATGTTAGGCAGGGCTGCGTTCTGGCCCCTGCACTCTTTTGTCGGGCAATGGATTTCGTAATGCAGCATTCCATCAGGTCCACAGGCATTGAGATCGGTGATCTCTCACTCACAGATCTTGACTACGCTGATGACGTTGTTCTTTTAATACAGAGTCCCAACAGGTTTCGTGAGGCACTCCAGCATATGGAGGAGGAGTCAGCTAAGATTGGTCTCAATGTTTCATGGTCAAAGACAAAACTGCAAAATTTAGGACCTGGTCCACCCATGACTCCAATCTCCTTGAACAATGAAACCATCAAATCAGTTTACAGCTTTTGCTATCTGGGTTCTATACTTACCAACTCCTCCAATTCTCACATGGAGGGTCTTCATTGGATTGGCATCACAGCATCTGCCATGGGCTGTTTACAACGGATATGGAATCAACATCTTAGTATGACAACCAAGTTCAGGATTTATTCAAACTGTATCCTTCCCATACTGTTATACGGCTGCAAAACATGGACACTACGCCACACAGATTGGACAAAGCTGGAGGCTTTCCACACAAAATGTCAACATAGTATATTGGGCATAAAGTGGGATGACTTCATCTGTAATACAGATGTTCATGGTCGTTTGGGTCTACAGACTACTGGGGCCATTGTCTGCAGGCAGCGCCTTATGCTTTTCGGACATGTCACAAGGATGCCGCAAGACGTTCCAGCAAACATCGTTCTTCAGGTGGTTTGTAACATTTGGGATAAAATTCCACCAACCAAGGGGTGGAGGTGGCCCAGAGGCAGACCCCCTATTACATGGGTTCACCAAATCTGTTCCGATGTTGTACTCTCAGGTCATCAAGCCTTTGTGGTTGCGCAGGAACAGACCAAATGGCGAACGATCGCTATGGCCGGTTGTCTGGCTAAGCGTTGAAGAAGAAGAGGAGAAGCCTCTCTCTCCAGAGTTGGTATAAAATACCTTCTTTGAATATTTATAAAATACTGTGTAATTATATTTGCATTTATGTAACAAATTTACAGTAATGTTAATTTAAACGTGTCTGAAATACTTGATGTCCTGGATTCTTCCCAAGTATAGATATGAGAAACACGAATTTGTATCTAAAAACTAATACTAGTACAGTGAATGTAATGGATAAAGTAAGAGAACTTGTGGGGCTAGATTTTTTTTTTTCTTTTTGTTTCTTAAGTGGGCACATAGCTGGATTTCTGCACATGCAAAATCTCCTGATATACACACTCTTATTAGGATTGTGCATGCATAGTTGTGTGCAAGTATAAATCCTGACTTCTCTGTGTACACTAGGGTCTTGGGCATGCAAGTTAGGGGTGCAAAAAACTGCCTGTGCCCTTTTAAAAATCTGCCTGTTGGGACCTACATCCAGTTCTGCTACTGATTCACTGTTTGATTTGGATAAGTCACCTCACCTAACCTCTCCATCTCAGTTTATCAATTTGTTTCAATGATTATACTCACTTGCTTAAAATTATACATATGCTTAAGTGCTTTGCTGGATTGGGGCCATTATGCTTGTGTATCTTTGCAGGATGTTTTGAGGTTGAACTAATCTTTGTAAATGGTTTCCAAATCCTTGGATGAAATATTCTATGCAAGTACAAATTGTTTCTGTGCATCTCTGCTTGCAAAATAATCTCATCTCACTGATGCAACAGAGTAGCTACTGTCTCTGATATTGCTTACGTGAACGGGCCTGATCAGAACAGGAAAGCTGAAAAAAAACCTGTTCTCTTGTATGACAAGTCTTATTATGTTCCTGATAAGAATGCTTCACCTCACTTTTCAGATTCAGAGGGAAACCTATATCAAAACAACCAGCTGCTACAGATAACACTGACCATGCACAGAGTTATCATCCCCTCTGAGGATGTGCTCCGAAAACTAATTGATCTATATCCTTTATAATGCTTACCTGTAGTTATTAAGGTAAGGTAATACAGAAATACATTGACAGAATGGTAAGTGTATACAACCTACAGGTCAATATTAATAAATTGGTGCTTTCACCTCTGCATCTCATGATGACTGAAAGGCTAAATTTAGTGCTTAAGAAAAGTCTTCATATTTTAAAACAAACCTGGGAAGATGTTATCAGTGATCTAGGGTAGAAGATATATGGAGAAGGCTTTCCAGAAAATTACATGGCAATTGCAATCTCAGACCCAGTGTTTATAATTATTTATGTACAGAAAAATCTTCATATTATGCTAACCTAGTCTATGTCAGATAATCATTGAAAGATATGCACTAAGTCTTGGATTACCTTCTCCAGGCAAATAAAAGTTAAAATGTTCCAAAAATGAAGTGGGTAAATTTTAAAACAATCCCCAGTCTAATTATCGTATTTTGAGGCCTCAATGTTTTGTGAAAATATATTTTCACAAAATGAGTTTGTGGCCCATCAGATGCTCATAAAAAAGATGCTAAGAGCATGAATATGGGCATAACTGCTCTCTCTTATCTAGAGGATTCATAGCTGTGGAAGATACTGCCTAACTCTATTAGCTTTACTGAATGTTTGTTCATAATTAATGGATCATAACATAATTAGGGACCAATCCTGAGAGACACCAAGCACCTCTTAGACAGGCATTTACTTGGTACAACTTGTTTTAATTAGTACTTCCCCCCACAACGCTAATTTTTATTGGTTTCCAATTAGTATAGCTGTGGAAAACAGACCTGCCATGACAGTAGTCAGACTTCCCTAGATACCCACACTATGCAGCATCCAAGATATCAAGCAGTTACTTTTTGGAGTGTAGAATAAGTGGCATTTAATTTAGGGTCCTGCATTTCCTCAGAAATAACAAGATATGGGGCTCAATTCTCACTTACATTGAGACACTCCCATTTACAGTGTAAACCAAACAAATAGCTGACTTACAGAGGTAACTTGCTTCCCAGGGTCAAGAAAACAATCCTGTTTTCAATCAATAATAACTACAACTGGAGTAGCACCTTTGTAAGTGAAGGCAAAATTAGGTCCATCACCTGTAAAGAATATAGATAGATTAGATATTAAAGTGTGGGGGTTTTGCTCTACAATAGTAGAAACAAAGGGGACTTGATTCCACACCAACCCAAATATACCATGTGATCAATTCTAGAGCCCTCAGTCCTCAATAAATAGAAGTTGGGTTCAAATTCTCTTCAAGCTGTTGCTGACAGCCCCCACTCCTTTCTGATCATTTTTTTTATAATGGTACAAAATAATTGTTTACATCTTCTCTATGGAACTTGGGTTTTCCTGCAGTCAGGGAAGTAATTAATTTGTCAATTTTTAAATTCCACACACTCAGACTTTCCAGCCAGATATAAGTATTTGCAAAGCCAGTGGTGGACTAAAGCAGATTTGAATGGATCAGCTAATCTGGGCTTTGAGGTTTTTGAAGTTGCCTTCAAATTTCCAGCTCCACCACTCTTCATCCCTCAAAATTACATGACCAGCTCTGGTCAACTTGCAGTAGATTTGGGTCACATTTAGATTAATCTGACCCTCCGACAGTCTGTAAATTATCTTCTTTAAATAGGTGCACAATACTTCATAAAGAGGTGCATTTTCTCTCTCTGCAGGAGAAAAGTATTCATAATGCCCATAATATATTTTTCCTGAACTGATCGTCCATATATGTAAATTACCATTTATAGAATAAAAATAAATGTTCTCTTTGCAGTTAATATATATTTCACAGTTCAAAAATATTTCTCTCCAGCATTATCTGTGATAAATCACAACAGTTAACAGGCAGTTCTCCATAAAAATGGTCCTTGATGAATTTAGTACTATTCTATAACCTTTTGCTTATAACCTTTTGTTTCATATGTTAACAAGCTGTATGAATGGACAAGTCCTAATGAAAATTGGGAAGCAAATTACCAAGAAGCAAACTAAAAAGCAGAGGTTCATTTAACTACTTAACACCTCTCAGCACTTGATGAAATACGTCAGTGTTATTTATAACTGTCCTATTTATATCTGTCCTTCACTAATGATTTCAGAAGAATAACATGCATCAAAGCCCTGATCCAATGTCCACGGAAGGCAATGGAGAAGTTCCCACTGGCTTCAATCAGTGAGCATTGGATCAGGCCCCATGAAATACTGAACATGTCAAGTTTCAGATCGTGGATGCAGGGCCGGCTCCAGGCACCAGTGCAGGAAGCAGGTGCTTGGGGCGGCCAATGGAAAGGGGTGGCACGTCCGGGTCTTCGGTGGCAGGTCCCTCAGTCCCTCTCGGAGTGAAGGACTGGCCGCCGAAGAATGAAGCGGTGCGGTAGAGCTGCCGCCGAAGTGCCGCCAATCGCGGCTTTTTTTTTTTTTCTTCGCCACTTGGGGTGGCAAAAAAGCTGGAGCCGGCCCTGCGTGGATGAACTGCCATGTTTTCCTTAACAGTTCTCTACATATCTGGATGCTTTAGAAAAGAAATCTGGGCTTTGTGTAAAGATATGCTATTTTGTAAGGTAAGAATTTTTTGCATAAATGTATCTGTGAAATAAAATAAGTGATACAATTACATGCTAGCAATTACTGTTCAAGCTGGTCATGTGGTGCCACAAATAAGAGTGACTTTGCATTTCTTAAGTTAGCATTCAAAAGAGGAATGATATTCCATAGACTTCCTTAAAGTTTTACTTGCACAGATCTATGCACAATGGCCCAAATGGCCTGGTGCAAATCCATTAAAATCAATGGATGAATTCAGCTACATGTTATGGGTAGATAATTACGACCCTGAGCCTCCAAAAGCCTGAGCGCCCTCAACTTGTATTGACATCACTGAAAGCTGAGAGTGATCAGCAACTGGTTGAATTGGACCCTATGTTACCATACAGTTTTCTCTTTCAAATAAAGCAATGTTGAATACTTGGGCTATATCAATATGAAGCACAACTCTTGATTGCATTCAATAAGGAGTTGTACTTAATCAACTGCAGTATTACCCTAGGAAATTATTTCCTTTTTTCCTTCTATTACATTTAATTTAATGGTTGATATATTAGTTAAAGAATGTTTTTATTAAAGAGTCATCATTTGCCAACAATTTTTGCATAGCACTAATGCTTTCATCAGTACTTAGACCAGAAAATAAATGGTAGATGCGGGCAAATGTTGGCTTTTCAATAGTGACCATTTTACTCCCTCAAAAAGGGGTACTTCATTAATGCAGAATGGTTCAGTATTTTACAGGACATTATGGAATACATTTTCAAATTGTGCACATGTAAAATTCACAAATGCACACACCTACAAGAGAGTGCACATGTCCATTTATTAGAGCAAACCCAGGTTTTGTGTGTGCATGGCTTACAAGCCAAATAAGCTGAATGGAAAGATGAGACCTAATACATGCAATCTGACCACCTCATGTACAAGGCACTATTTCTCAGGAAATATCTTGTACATATCAAGTTAAACTGTATCATCCATAACAATTTCTATTTATTTGTGGGTGGCGGGTTTCCACTCCCCCACCCAATATATAATAAAGAAAAATAATCCTGGAACCAGGCATTGACTTCACTGTCAAACTAACTGATTTAAAAAAACAGTGAGTTTGTTGTAGAATTTGATGGTACAGATAAGCAACATATAAAGAAAAAGTAATAGACTAGATCCTTGGCTTGTATAAATCTGTGTAGCTTTATTGAAGTCAGTGGAGCTATGCTGACTTACACAAGCTGAGGATCTGCCCAATATATTTAAAGGTCTGAGCACTGAGCCAACTCACTGTGTTATTTAATATTTATGTATGTGTAGATACTATGGTGAGATGATCAGATAGGTAGAAGTTTGTCACATACACAGTCATTACAAAGCAATAAGACAGAGTTGGTAGTGTCAGTACAAGTGTTTGATTCTTGCATTATAAACTCTCTATTTGGATAGAACAGTGTACTTTGGAGAAGGTACTTTGAAGCAAAATTTAAAATCTGAGTGACCAAAAGAGCATAGAAGTTATAAACCAGACTGGATGTTTGCCTTGCAGCATTACTGGTGTTTCAGTTACACAAATAACCAGCAAAATTCTTTATTTTATTATTCTATTTTCCATTCACAATAGGTATTGGATAACAGAGTTCTGGATCATGTTCAAAATGGATTCTAGTCTAATTAACACCATGGAGGAATTTCAGAAATTGGTGAGAGCTAATGGTGAGGAGTTACACTGTCGCCTAATTGACACAACTCAAATGTGAGTGTCAAGGTTTTAATATGTTTGGAAAACAAAACAATATTGCCATCTCACTTCCCTAAAATAATAGTAACCAATCTCCAACAGCTAGATTAGGAATATTTCCAAGTGTCTGATATTAGCAATGTGCAAAAGATTTCAGTTTACTGAGGGTGAAATTTACCCCTGTGCAGTGGGCCAGCATGTGACAATTTAAGTCCCATTAAAGCTCTCAAAGTATGGCTTCAATTTAACTTAATTGTTGCAGAGATCTTGTGCCGACCCTCTGCACAGGGTAAACTTCACTCTAAGAAACACAGAAGACTTTAAGTGAAGAAAGATTTTGAAAGACTTAATTCCTTGAAAGGGCAGTGAGAAAGGAGAACACATTTTACTCAGAGTGTACATGATGTAAAACAGTGGACTTTTTAAAAGCCAAAATTCAGGTCACTAGGGAGACAATATAGGATTCATTTCATTATGTCTAATTCCTAATGTTATTTTATGTGTTGTTGCTGGTCTTATTATCTGGTCAAGAATAGATCCCAGAGCACCTAGAAAAATAAAATGCACAGGGGCTGTATCTCACGTGGCTCTCTCCTGAGAAGAGAGACTTCCCATTTTTAAATAAGAGTGAGAAACAGGCAGCAGAATTTGACCCACAATTTATAGCTGGCCATAGAGTATAAGCAGCTGCCCATGAAGACAATAAGGGGCAATAACAAGGCATAACGGACAGACCAAATCCTGTTGCCACTGAATCCCATTGACTTTAATGGAACTGGGATTTGATCCAATGGATACAGCAAACTGGAGAGAGTTAAGAACAACAATGCTGAGGAGATATCACTATGGCTGTATTCTTTTTCATAATGTAATTTTACTATATTTAAAGGGTACTTTAAAAATGCATGCTAAAAGCATTCAACAGGACTGTTGTCATAATACCTTTTATTGGCCCAACTTCCAGTAAAAAAGATATTACCTCACCCACCATGTCTCTCTAATATCCTGGGACCAACATGGCTACAACTACACTGCATATGTCATAATATCCATCATTCATAATGAATATAAAGAAATTGTTCTTTTGAAATTCAAATCATTCATTCGTTTTCAACTGCAATAAATCATGCAACTGATGCAACCATGTTTTGGGGGAAATGTAAATTAGTTTTCCTGCAAAAATCAACCTCCATTTTAGTGTAAACCTTTTCCTATTTTTTATAAAAAGAAATTCCCGGGATTGGTCCCGAAAGCTTACACAGCGGATAAAGCCCAACACCAGTAAGAAAAGGAAAGTCTCACTTCTCTTTGATCATCTAGAGCCGGAAGAGCTATCAGACCACCTCACCTACCTTGAATTTAAGTCCTTCCGAAGAATATCAGTAAGTGATCAGCTTTTGGCTAGGAAAAAACAAAACTACTAACTTTCTGTGCATGCGGTTGGACTCACTTTCATCCTGGTCCTTACTTTGTTTTTTCAAAAAGTGTTTGTATTGGATCAGGGGAGCTAGCAGTGGAGAGGGCAGACAGTTTTGACCCCCTTATGTTCAGACAGTAGGTTGGGTCAAGAAGGAGAGGTTGAGGAACAAGCTATCTCCTTTCACTCAAAACAGTGTTTAAGCTGATGCAAGTGGCATGGGGGGGGGGGGGGGTGACTGGAGAATGGGGAGAGCAAAGCATTGCAGGAGCTAGGCTGCCTGATTCTGTCTCCCTGGGGTACTCACCCCACTATGACAGCAGAGGGGTGCTGCAGCACTTCTTTACAAGGGCTCCTGGAGAGCCCTGAAACCCCTTAAATATTGAAGTAACACTTTGTTTTAAACAGGCCAATTGGGGCTGTAACTGACTGTCTTTTTTTCTTTGTCACACTAAAGAAAAGGCCAGTATGGTTTGATATTCTTTATGTGTCAAACGAAAAAAGAGTGCACAGCGGGTTCAAAGCAGCAAGGAAGGGCAGTGTGTTTGTGGGTATAGCTGATCCTTTCCCCACCCCGGAAACGTGTACAATACTGGTATGAAAGCTGCTGAGATAAGATGCATAGCTAAAAGAACAAAGAGACTCATTTTTTGGATGGTATCACTAGAATCTGAAGTGTAAGTTTTGCAGTTAGAGGGATGTTGAACAGATTGCAAAAAAAATCTCTCCTAGTCATGCATCAGTACACTTTATTTTAAGCTCCAGGTACGTGACTCCTCATGTGTTATGTTAAAATCTAACAGCCTTGGGACTGAAGTCACACATTTACGCATAAGGTCCTACCTGTAGGCAGTAATAATACTTAACGCTTATATAATGCTTAACATTTTCAAAGCTCTGTGCAGATGCTAATTAATTAATGATTAATGGGAATAACAAGTATGATGCACAGTCAGAGTCTTGGTTCCCTCATAGTTCTCAGCCAGTGACTTAGCTGTGTAACATAGGTTCCTGCATACTTTACTAGTGATAATCTGAGATAAAAAATTAGTTCACTGGGACCTTGGTTAGGAAAAGAAAGTGCTTTATCCATTAAACAATGTGATTATTTAACTCCTTGCAGAATGCCTCCCTACTATGGTAGCCTAATACTTGTCCCTGCTATGGGACAGACTATGCAAATTAGATGATGTAATGCTAACATGAGTGTAACTATTCATACATTCACTCATTCTAAGGCTAGCAGTTACCATCAAATCATTAATGTTTCTCTAGTATTTCCTGTATTGGGTCCAGTAGCTTGTCTGACTTCAGCGTATCTTCCAAAAAGGCATTCGGTCTTGGTATTGAGAGAGAGAACCCACCACTTCTCTTGGCAGTTTGTTTCAAAGGTTAATTTCCCTCGCTGTTTTTTTTTAAAAAAAAAAGACACACGCACACCCAACATCTCTCTCTCTCTCTCTCTCTCTCTCACACACACACACCCCCCCAACTGTATTTCTCATTTGAATTTGTCTGGCTTTAATTTCTAGTCATTCCATCTAAATGTCTTAATGCCTGTGTTTAATTCTCTGAGCATGTCCAGTGTGAACAAGATGTTACTATTGGGGGAAAAAAGCACGGGTTTTAAGAGCTGAGCTTTTGAGTTTGATGGAATTATGACAAAATGGTGGGATAACACGTGTGTTTATTCGTAGGGTCTGATAACCTGTGTAGGTCCTAAATCTCGAAATAGCTAAGCCACTTGAACTTCAGGAGATGCTTACACAGAATAAGACTTTTTTTTAGGACAGTGTACTGGTGAACTCAGCTTAATGGTGTTATAAGACTTGGGCTGGTTTCCATTTTACAAAAAATACCCAAGTATTTAGAAATCAGGTCTGAGAGATTCTGGGCCACAATTTTGCCATTTGAATTCCACTTCTTTTCCTAACTAGTTGTGGGATGCAACCTTGTAACAGGATGGTTGTTAGATTCCCCCTCCATAATTATCTAAAAAAGATACTAAGACGGGCTGATAAATTACTGATATTCAAATGCTCTAAGCTGAAAACATCATTGCTCCAATGCTGCAAGCTAGAGCAAGAACAAAATGAGTCTATGCTGTTTTCAGTTGTTTCATTCAGCCTTTATCTTGTTCAGTTTGGGGCAGACGAACTGTGTTTGTTCTTAGTAAAAATACAAGTCGGAGATGAAAAGGTATGTTTATTCTGAATGAAATTAACCTTTATTTGCTCTGTGCAAAATTACTTTCCATTCCAACCTTGTTAAATAACCTTGATAATAAATTCAGACACCAACATTCTTCTGAAAGCTTGTCTAATACATTATATAAAAATGTGCCCAACATTATAGGGAAGTCTTCTGGCATTTTCCAGAAGGGAGAACTTCTGGTAACCAAGATAATCTAATCAAACTTATTAATGATTGTACTGAAACCAATACAAAGACAATAATTATATAGTTAAATCCTGAAAAATTATCCAGCTCTGTAGAGTGGCTGCTTGGGTTCCATGTTACTGCCAAATCTGGCTTTGGTCCAAAATTCAAACAATGGCAGTGAACAGTCTGTAATCTCACAGACAACTCTGCTTATTATTGTTAATATTTCTTCCATTTTTAATTTAGCAAGGGGAACAAAGCAAGGTTGTCAGATGTCATCTCTACTTTTTTTACATGGATTTTGAACTGTTGATAGCTCGTATTAGTAAAAAAACAAAAGAAAGAAAGAGACAAGAAAGAGGCTGTAGGGAACATAAAGCAGCCTTATGAGCTGACAATTTACTACTTTTTATTACAGATCCATCTCTTCCAGTTTCTGTTTTTATAGGCTTACTAGAGGAATTAATTTTCCACTTGGTATAAAATCAAATTTAATAAGTCAGAATTGGTGCATGGGCTGTGGATCTGAGCCTAATTTTTTTTTCACAGTTTGGATTGTTCCAGGCTGAATCAAATACTTGCATAGTAAATGATCCTGAAGTATCAAGGAAATTCAAAAGCTGGACATTGGTTCAATACATGGAATCAGATATCTCCCTTGATCTTGATGAGCAAAGTGCTTTGATAAAGATGAGCATTCTTTCTTGATTGTTGTAACAAATGCAGGTGTTCCCTTACACTTTGGACCATTGTGGTTAAATTAAATACGACATTGTTGCAAGCTACCTGGCAAAATAAGAAGTCACAAGCCTGATTCTGAAATTATGTTGACTTCATTGGAATTGTTCCTTCATTGGAATATTTACACTAGCATAAGTGAGATCAGAATCAGTGCCTTGAGATAAAGTTATGTCTTCCCTAAAATTAAGCTACTTCTCAAGGGCTGGATTGAGCCATTAACCTCACTCTATAACCTTCTCTGAAGGACCACTGAATTAAGTGAATCCATGAAGTTGCTGAAGGTGGGACAAGTACATGTGCCTCTCCTACCGACCAGGGTTAGGAGCTTCTGTGTCAGAAGGCTCAAAGCCAGATTGAGTCTTCTAGACCATCCCAGTTGGGAATGCAGGATTGAAGGCCCTGTATCTCTCCCCACCCTTGTTCCCTTGCTGGTCTGCTACTAAGACTGGTGGACCCCAGGGAATGCTTTTCACACACCTCCTGTTTCCTCCCTCAGACTGGCTTGAGTGCGTGGTTCAGACACGAGTGGCCTTGGCAAGATGCACAGCCACATATTGCAGGTTAATGTAAATTAAAAACTTCTACATCAGACAGGGCTTCTGCATCTTTGTATGGTTACCATGAGCAGTGACCACAAGATGGCTGTAATATTTAGTTAATTCACATCAGTCAATTTCCTTTGGAATGGGTGCATAGAAGAAAACTCAATTTGTTTTCACTAACAGTAGAAGTCAGAAGTTGCTGGACACTAGAATTCTAAATTATGATCACTTCCATACCCCACAAGAACCTCCCTTTGAGAGATCCTATTTCAAAAGATGCTTGCTGCTTACTAACAGCTCTAAATAAAAAAACAACAATATACCTGTCACTTTGCCTTCAAGCACAGCGGAGGAAGGTGAAACATCGGAAGCACTGAGAGAGAATTCCACCACCAATCCATTTCATTAATATGTAACAGTCATAGTACAGATTATGGACTGGATTCTTTGGTTCATCACAGCCACTTTATGCCACTCAGGCAAAGTGAAGTGGACATATTTTGGCCAGAGGTGGCCAGTAGAGAATTCTCCTTATGTGAGGGAAATCTCAACTGGTGTCAAGTTGTCAGAGGCATAGCTTCCTGTTGCACCAGCAGTCCTCCTTTCATCTTTGGCATTATTGCATGCCGGAGGAACAGGATGGGAGCATGGTGGAACGGAGCTTTGCTACCTATATCACAGTGGCATAAGGTCATTTGGGGAGCGTCAGCTGGCTCCCAGACTGAAGCCCCTCTATCTCCCAGTGCTGAGCAGAGCTTAGGGATGGGGGATGATTTCCACCCTATAGATATAAAATACATAACATGTCACTGTATTTTATTTAGCAAGAAGATCTATATCTGCATGCAGGCTTCATGGAATATACAAAGTCTGGATGAGGTTTAATTTTGTTTTTGTTTTTTAGTTCTCAGATTACCAGAATTACATTGTAAACAGCTGCGTAAAGGAGAATCCAACAATGGAAAGGTCCATTGCTCTTTGTAATGGTATCTCCCAATGGGTACAACTAATGGTACTCAGTAGGCCAACACCACAGCTTCGGGCTGAAGTGTTCATCAAGTTTATTCATGTTGCACAGGTCAGTTTCACTTTGACCTTTTTGTTTTTGTCATATGTCCTTAATTTGAAACTGTCAGCCCTTTAATTATTCCTCCTTCACCACTACTTGTACTCTCCAGTGGGATCAGCTGGGAGGGAGAGTTGGCAGTGGTCTCTGTTTTTATACCAAATGATCGAGTATCACCTTATTTTCAACAGCAGTAGGTCTCTCCCTTGAGACCCATATTGTAGACCCATTTGCCCAAAGCAGCTAGACTTCCTTTTGAACCACTCAAGACTTTTCCTTAACCTTCCAGAGGTGTCACCATTTAGAGACCCTATTTGCTAGTGAATTACTGTGATAAAGAGAACATGCTCAAGATTCTCCTGAACAGGAGCATTGAATATTGTTAAAATCTTACCTTTGCACTGAAGAGAGGTATCCTTTGGAGATGCTCTCTGCTTGTAGAATAAAAAGGCTTTTTGTAGAAAGGAAGAGCTCACAACACCCCAACAAATGAGAACACTGCTTGAGTATAAAAATGGAGTAAGATTGTTTAAAAATGGTAACCAAGAATGCTGTGCTAGAAAGGAAATTGTTAGGAACTCTGTAGAACCAACGGTACCTAGGCCCCAGCTAAAAGGGAAAGCATAGTTTGGATGTATACATTTCACAACTTCAAACCTTAAGTAATTGATATTGTTTGTCAATACAGAAGCTCCACCAGTTGCAGAATTTCAATACTTTAATGGCAGTGATAGGAGGTCTCTGTCACAGCTCTATCTCCAGACTCAAGGAAACAAGTTCTTATGTTCCTCATGAGGTCAACAAGGTCAGTATCACTGTCCTTGGTATCATAAACGTACAGTTTAGATACCATCAGGCAATACAGATTGGACAACCTTCAGGCAAACAATTTTTATTCCCTCCCCCCAGCCCATTTACATTTGCAGATTAAAAGATTCCAAATACGTGGTGATGGAAGTGGGGGGAGGGGGAAGATGGGGAGTTGGTGACTTGAGGCTGTATTTTTAAGGATATCTAATTAAAAATCATCTTAATTTGTGAAGCTAAAATCTGAGGGATTAAGTGGTTCAGAATCTGAAAATATTGGTGGATTGCTTTTTAAAATATTATTAAACGGCAGTAATATTTGTGTAAACAGTTGTAAACTAGGTTTCATTTGGCGCCAGAAGATTTAGACCTTTAGGGTTACTTCATTTTGTTTTGTTTTGTTTTATAAATCTTGGCTTGGCTTTCTGGAGGATAAAAACATGTCAGTAAACAATAACATGGGCTGTCTCTATACCATCTGAAGAGACAAATATGTTCACATGAACAAAATCATGAACACAGAAAATGCGATTAATTTTACTACTTTGTTTATTTTCTTTAGGTGTTTAATGAAATGACAGAACTGCTCTCATCTTATAGGAATTATGACAATTATCGACGTGCCTACAATGAGTGCACTAACTTTAAGATCCCAATCCTTGGGGTCCACTTGAAAGACCTGATCTCCCTTTATGAGGCCATGCCAAATTACTTAGAGGACCAAAAAATTAATGTGCATAAACTACAGTCTCTGTATAACCACATAAATGAACTGATACAACTCCAGGAGATGGCACCTCCCTTAGACGCTAATAAGGATCTTGTTCATCTGCTCACGGTAGGTCTGTAAGATCACAGAAACACTGCCTATTTTGAACTGATTTTCATGCATTTCTCAAGTGTTTAAAGCTAAATATATACTTTTCTACAGCTAGTATGAAAAAAAAGTACGGTTTTTAGGGTACAGTAGGGGTTACACAGTAGTCCCGGTGAGGACACGGGCTGTAGGAAAAGGTAGTTGATAATACAGGCTGGTTGGTAGTTTCCTTGGGCTTATTTTTATAGGAAAGAATGAAGACATTTGTCTGTGCTCTCCTACATTAGCAAGCACTGCCTCACTTTTCCTAAGGAGGCACTAACTAGGGGCAGAGCTGCCTTTACTCCCCGGATACACCTGGAAAAATAGGTCTTATAAAAGTCTCCAGGTATGCTGGAGGGGTTTGCTGTGCCTGTTACTGATAGTAGCTGCTGTGTGCTTCAACATGAGAAGGGAGAGGGATCATAAGATGCTATTGGGATAAAGGTACCTCAGTTCTGAGGACTATTTTACTTTACTTTGTGAAGCTGCTGTATGGTAACAGCAAAGATTGTCTGGAATTAGCTTGTGTTTATGTATCGGGGGTAGCCGTGTTAGTCTGTATCCACAAAAACAACAAGGAGTCCAGTGGCACCTTAAAGACTAACCGATAACAGCTTATTTGGGCATAAGTTCACGAAAGCTTATGCCCAAACAAATCTGTTAGTCTTTAAGATGCCACCGGACTCCTTGTTGTTCTTGTGTTTATGGTGGTTCTTTCTGGAATATCTCTGTCAGGACAACGTTACTAGTTCTGCAGGGATGCTATCCAAATTAAATAAGAGATGTGCATGTGTCTCAATATCATTGTTTTAGTCAAAAATGATTAAAGGTCTAGAAAACATGACCTATGTGGGAAGATTTTAGAAATTGGGTTTGTTTAGTTGGAGAAGAGAAGATTGAGGGGGGACATGATAAGTTTTCAAATACATAAAGGGTTGTTACAAGGAGGATGGAGAAAAATGGTTCTCCTTAACCTCTGAGGATAGGACAAGAAGCAATGGGCTTAAATTGCAGCAAGGGCGGTTTAGGTTGGACATTAGGAAAAACTTCCTAACTGTCAGGGTGGTTAAGCACTGGAATAAATTGCCTGGGAAGGTTGTGAAATCTCCATTATTGCACATTTTTAAGAGCAGGTTAGACAAAGACCTGTCAGGGATGGTCTAGATCAGGGATAGGCAACCTATGGCACGCATGCCAAAGGCTGATTTTCAGTGGCACTCACACTGCCTGGGTCCTGGCCACCAGTCCAGGGGGGGGCTCTGCATTTTAATGTAATTTTAAATGAAGCTTCTTAAACATTTTAAAAACCTTATTTACTTTACATACAACAATAGATTAGTTATATATTATAGACTTATAGAAAGAGACCTTCGAAAAACGTTAATGTATTCCTGGCACGCGAAACCTTAAATTACAGTGAATAAATGAAGACTCGGCACACCACTTCTGAAAGGTTGCCGACCCTTGGTGTAGATAATACTTAGTCCTGCCATGAGTGCAGGGGACTGAACTAGATGACCTCTCAAGGTCCCTTCCAGTCCAAGATTCTAGTTGCTCTTAGAGTGTTATCAAACTATGAAGAATTATTAATATGCACTTATTTTTCCCAGGTTGTGCTGTTTATTTTTAGCAGGTTGCAATTTAACAAGATGGGCCAGTTTTGCTTTCAGCTTACAGACCCTGTTTCAGCAAAGCAATTAAATACGTACTTAACTTTAAGCACATAAATAGCTCTACCACTGGGACAACCCATGTGCTTGAAGTAAAACACCTATGTTACTGAATCAGGGCCATAGTCAGTCAGGTTTTCCTACAGAATTTTGCTAAGTACTAAAACAACAAGGAGTCTGGTGGCACCTTAAAGACTAACAGATTTATTTGGGCATAAGCTTTCGTGGGTAAAAACCTCACTTCTTCAGATGCATAGCTATCTGAAACTCCTTGTTGTTTTTGTAGATACAGACTAACACAGCTACCCCCTGATACTTGCTAAGTACTGAATTTCCCCCAGCCCCACCCCTCCAAAAACAAACAAACTTGTAATACCTTGTTTAAAGTGATTTTATGTTCCTAAACTTTCTTATTTTCCATAACATTTTAGCAAAAATAATTTTACACATCAAAAATATATACAACTGCAGCCATTCACAATTTCAGTGCAAAGCCTTGAAAATGGTGGGTGTTTTGTGACTGTATCAGATGTACATTACTCTGGGTTTGCTGTAAGAAGACTTTACAATAGTAGCTTCTCTCTGGCATTCCAGGGCCTGGGGTTAGCCTATTCCTCCCCCAGGCTCATATCAGCCTCCATCCTACTCCTTCCTATTGCCTTTAGTCACCTGCTTTTGCATCAGCAGACATGTCAGTTTGAAGAGGTGGTGGTAATTGCAGGGAGGAGTGACTAATTCATAATGAAAATATTATTTGACAAAATTAGCTTGTTTTGAATTGCCAGAAACCAGTTTCAGATTTATTGGTTATTTGAAATTATCAACTTCTGCAATAATAATTCTTGATCTGTAGGTTGTTCAAGTGGTTTTTTGCATATATTTGAAATCAGAAACTTGAGCAGCCTTGTTCAGTTTTGTTTGGACATGTCACATGCTAGATTTCTGGGCCCTGCTTATACAAGTATGAGAGATGCCATCTTGGCTGGTACAGCAGGAATTGACCTGAGGATCTCTAGAGCTAAGGGCATGAGCTACTGTAGCTTGAGCTGAAGCTCTCGATTGGGTACAGAGCGGGATCTGTACACACATTCCTTTGTCGCTTACATAAGCGTAACTCCTAGAAGCAGCTTTCTAGTGTGAATATTTGTATGCAAGAGTTCCGAATTCACTTCCTGTGAAAATTATCTAATATCAGCTGAGAATCGGTTATTTGCAAGAACTTCCTGCCACTAAGCTTATTTGCTGGAATATTTGCAGAAACAAAGGCAAAAGGGGGTGTAGGCAAGCTTTAAAAAAAAAAAAAAAAATTCTCTCATATCCAGATGCAATAACAGCCCCTTTCTAAAATTAATGGTGGTAGCACCAGGATTCTCACTATGAATAAGCAACCCCATCTTCTGGCTCTGGCATGTACTTACCCACTGTTTTATGATCCCAGATGGGTTTGATGAATTCAAGATGTTGAAACAGCAGATTTTAGGCCGACAGCATAGACTGAGGTGAAGAGTAATAGCAATGAAGCTATATGCCATCTCCTTCAGCTCCTGTGATGGGTTCTCCATGTCCAGTGATAGACCCTTGCTGATGCTGTTTGAGGGCTATGATGGTGCAGTTCAGCTTCCACCATTATCAGATTTGGTCTGCATCCCAGTGTCCCCTGTTGGTTGGGTTAGCCCTCCAGATGACCCCAAAAATTACCCCCTTCCAGGGTCCACAAAAATAGTCAAAAAGAAGGAAACACTCAGACACGCTAGGCTACAGCTTCTTCATCGGGGTCTGAGTGGACACTTCTTCCCTCTATTGGAGGGGCTTGCTCAGTCTTCCTGTAGCCCTGCCAAATGGTCCTTTGCTCAGCTCCTCTCTAATCTTCTTCCTTAAGCCCCTTTCTCTTTGACAAGATCAGCACACCTGGGAGTGGAGGACTCTTCCAGAAATACACAGAACTGACACTTGGCCATTGTGCAATGCGACAACGGAATTGGTCTTTCCAAAGAGATTATTTCCTTGTAAAAGGAAGTGTAATAACATGAGGCTCAAATCTCAGATATAGCGAAACAAATAACGCAATGTCTGGGCAATAATAACCACAGGAACTCCATATGGTAAGACTACAGTGGAGTGGAGACCACTTATTTTCCTTGTAAAAATGCAGTGGCATATGAGAAGTATCAAGCAATAAAAGCACTTCTGTGTAACTGTTGGAATTATAATAGTATAAAATGTTCTAAGCTACTGTCTGCCAGATACAGATTTATCGAGTGAGGTTAAGAACTTTTCTGACTTTAACATGCCACTCATAGGTAGGGAGCACAGCCTCTCCCTCTGAGAAACCTATTAAAAATGGCTTCCTCTCTGCTGAGCATATGGAAACCAAAAGAGATACCATACCACATCCACAAATAACCAACTCAGCAAGTAACTCAATAGTTCTTGGGAACGACTTTCTTGAATGTGTGGATATCACGATAGTGCTAAAATGACCTGTACCGCTTAGATAACTTTTCTCTTTTTGCGGGATTGGGAGGAGGAGGGAGAAGGGGTCACTGAACTCTAAGAGCCATGTCAATTCAGAGAGGCTAGTTAGACTACTTCTCTCTTTACAGTTACATTTGTGTGTGGCATGCTTGAATAAAATCTATACTGAAATTCATTCTAAATAATTAAAACATTGAAAAGCAATTTTGTTGCACAGAAACCTAATTTTGCCCTAAACTTCTTGGGTAGCTATTAAAGACAAATCTACCAAAATAGAGTTTGAATCATAAGTGCAGACATCTCTTGTGGATGTGATAGAACCCCCATTGTAATGTCATGGGGACAACAGACTGTTATTGGGTCACTTATTAACTCACACTGCTAGATGCAGATATCTGATTGTACTTGCATCCATTTCTCAGGCAATGGGAACAACAGATAGGCACATTTCCAAATGCCAATTTCAAATTGCTATCAGCACCCAGGCTTTGAATGCATGTTCCCCCAAATGCATGGTTTTGTAGCACAGCCTTAATTAACAATTAATTCACCAGCAAGTTGCATGTGCACCAGAAACAAGTAAATCCACGGAATAACAGCAACTGCTTAGAGACTAATCCAGTTCTGTGTTTTTCAGCTGTCACTTGATCTTTACTACACTGAAGATGAAATATATGAACTATCGTATGCACGAGAGCCAAGAAGCCACCGAGCTGCAGTAAGAGCCTTTCCAGAACCTTAACAAAACGATTTAACAGCAATATGAATTTCATCCCTAGTAGACACTTTGGTTTAGGCTACAGCTCATTAAAGACACTGACGTGTTTGTGATATATCGTTGTTACAAACAAACAACATATTAGTGAAGCAGAATAGTAATAACTCTATATATGGGCCTGCTTCTCCTCTCACTCTTATACCAGCGTAACTCCATTTATTTCAATTATGTATTATGTATTTGAAATGTATGTAGTTACTTCTGATTTATATCAGCAGGAGTGGAGACATCAGGCCCATGAGTTGCCCCATTGATAGTGAACTCTAATTCCTTTAAAGCAACAGGCGTCCGTCAATTCCAATAATCTGCCCCAAGGCATTTTTATAATATTTTATTTTTTCAAATTTTTTTTTTATAAACACGGAAAAGAAAGCTGCTTACTGTGACACACTCTCAGGGTGTCCAGAACTGTAAGTCACCTTGTTAGCCCTCTGCCTTTACAAAAGGGAGATTTGCGGATGCTAAACCAACTGACAACATCCTGCCACCCCAGTTGGTTAGCCAGCCAAACAAACGCCTTAGGACTCTGTCAGCCCTTACTTTGCCTTGCAGGTAACACTTGGTGCACCCCAGTGCCCAACCCCCCTGGAAGAGCCTTCCCTTTGCAGTATCCAGCCCCTGCCACCAGACACTCACAAAAGCTTGTTAGCTCTGCTGGAGATTCACACTTTACTGTAATATTACAGCCCTGAGATGAAGTTACAGTAAAATCAAGAATAAGTTTATGAAAAGTGAACAAAGATTTAAATGAGACTATGCAAAGATAATAGAAACAGAAAATGGTTACAAACAGAAGTATAACACTTTGTGGTGACTAAAAGTTAACTTGACAGGCTACAATCCTCGTCTAAGTTTCTCACCTAAAGGCACCTCTCAGCGTCACAAGCTGAGAATCCCTGGGTCCAAAAGGCACTGGCCTCTTTGTTCCCTCAGTGATGAATTCCCAAGGGGTTCTTTCCCCCTTCTTATAGTCCAGAAAACATAGGAAAGTATTCTTTTGCCATGTGCCTCCAGCCAAAGTTCTCCCCTGCTGGCATGCAGACACCATGTTATCTATGCTGTTTTCTCATCCTTGTGTTAATTTGCTTTTCCTGTTGACTTAATATGCTTGCTTTGAGTTTCTTTTACCATGCTCGATTGAGACCTAGGCAGACAGATATCAACATTCCATTGTCTAGGAAAACCTTGCCTATCAGCCCGGCCTGGGTTGAACAGATTTTCAGTATACACTCAACTGTGTAATGGTTACCCACACATACATCACACACTGATTGTGATGACCAGTGTGATATAAGTTTTTTCAACTGACACTTTACACTATATTCTTTACAGATAAGTACCATGACAGCAGTGTGTTAGGTGTAGTGAGTTTGTCAGGCCTGATAGCAGTTGCTGTTATATGACAGTGATCTCTTTGGCATTATGCATTGAGGGGCTTTTAAGGTCACCCTTACATTGCATAAAACTGATCTACTGTTAATCAAAATGCATAGGACTGAATGTAGTAGCAATGGGGAAATTACTGCTGTTCTTGGTAAATCGGTTGAAACAATAATTAAAAGTGTTCATGATATCAGAGAGACTAACCAGCCGTTATAAAGGAAAATTGTGCCTCACTAATTGACGGTTCAAAAGGCCTTTGACAAAGTCTTTCACAAAAGGCTAGTAAGTAAATTAAATAGTCATGGGGTGGGATACACAGTATTGTCAGGAAGCAGAAACTTGGATAGAAAAGAGGAGTTAAATGGTCAATAGTTTAACAGGATGCCACAGGCTCCATACTATGACAGGTGTTGTGCAATATATACTCACTGAGCTGGAGCAGGGGGTGAAAAATGAAGTAGCAAAATTTGCAGATGACAGTTTTTTAGACTAGTCAAGACTGAAAAATCATGTAAGGAATTGCAGCAGCAACGGATTAGTTTGTGTTGAGGGGGGGAAAACAGCGAAGAACTGCACCTTGGCAGGAGTAATTTGAACTACTCACCCACCTTACTGGGCTCTGAATTAACTGTAATAACTTAGGGAAAAGACCCAAGTATCACAGTGGATAGCTCAGTGAAGACCTTCCTCTCAAGTATCTAGTACTGACCACTGTCAGAGACAGGATACTGGATCCACTAGGCCACTGCTCTGCTCCTGGCTAGCCATTCTTATTCTTCTGTTAGACAAAGGAAAGAACTTGGTTATTGAAAATACTTGATGAGATGGTAATAAGTTTCTATAATGTTCATTTTAGCCTTTGACACCTTCCAAACCACCAGTAGTTGCAGACTGGGCCTCAGGCATAGCTCCAAAACCTGATCCAAAGACCATCAGCAAGCATGTTCAGAGAATGGTGGATGTAAGTGGCCATTTTACCATATATGTTTGATTACATCCTGTATATGATAATATATATAATGAGAAGCTGCATACTGAAAACCAGACATCTTCAAAACTGTGCTGAGTCTATTTGTAAACAATGTTAAAAACATTGCATTGTTTGAAAGCACAATTTTATTATAGTAGTTATAGTCCCATCAGGGGTATCCGCTAACTGCGCTGCTACTTAAACTGCAGCACACATTCATTCTTTGCTAAAGTTTGTTTTGATACAGTGTGTTTGTCGCAACTGGGACATGGGCGATCTGACCTAGTGGTCAGAATCAGGCCAGGTCACATATCAGAAAGTCAGAGTCTGAGACAGGCCAGAGGGCGAACTGGGAGTCAAGCTTGAGAGCCAAACCACAGATCAGGAACCAGAGTTGGGCCAGGTCAGGATACCAGAAAGTCAAGCCAGAAGAGCAGAAGCCCACAGTCCATAGCAAGGTGGATCCCAGTTGTATGGACAACTTCCTGTTCCTGTGCTGGGTTTAAATAGGACTTTGGACCAATCAAGCTTCCAGGACTGGGGCACTCTGTCTGGGTTCAGCTTCGATTCTGACAACAGTTAGTAGGGCTCTCAAGGGCAGGTGGAACCTGATAGCTCCAATGAGCCCTACAGACCAGGATTCAAGACCCATGGCCCCTGCCAGTGTTTCACATGTGTTTTCACAAATTGCTTGATAACAAGAATTTGTTATGAGCTAGAGGAACTTTTAAAGTTAAGATTTAGGACCTGATTCTGCAACCCTTATATACTTAATAGATGCAAGCAGTCACATCAACTTTAATGGTGCTACTCAACGGGCGCAAGGGTTGCAGAAATGGCCTTAATTCAGCCAGGTACTTAAGTATGTGGGCAGTCCCACTGATGTCAATGGGCTCAGAGTTAAGCATGTGCTTAAGTACTTTGCTGAGTTGGAGGCCTACAAGAAAGAAAGTAACTTTTGGCTTTTCTACACCTACAAGTTGTGCAGGTGCAAGTTATATTGGAGTAGTTAAATCGATCCAAGTATTTTGATTAAATGCATTCACACCATTGCACTTGCACAGGTGCAGACATCACTGGGGTCGCACAGCCTTGTTGGCACGGAGGGGATTATAGTGAACATTTTTAAGGAGGGAACTAGGAGATAGAGAGGCAGTGGGGGCCTGGCAGCCCAAACTGAGTGTGTGGCAGGTGGAGATGTGTGGGAGAAGGCAGAAAACACCAAGCAGAGAAAGCAGGGGAAATGGTCAATAGTGTTTGTAGTGGAGCTATGGGGATATAGAGAAGGGAAGGACACTTCTGCCCTCCCCCATAGCTGTTTCTGCCTGGTTTCAAATAACAAAGGCAGCAGGCACTGAGAATCGGAAGGAAGCTCCTGAGCTCAGAGCTACCCTCTTGTATGACAGGTACTGGCAGACGACCTTGTTTTGGGTGAGAGTTTCTGAGCTCTGTTTACACATGCTTCTTGCCCTAGAGAGCAAGGAAGTCAATTCTCTACCTTCAGGTCTAGGCAAATGTGCTAGGCATTATAGCCCCTTTGGTGAACCCAAGAATGCTCAGAAAGGTTTGGCGTTCTAGTGGCTTGCAAATGGGGCTCTTGGGAATTTATAAAACGTCTTAAAGTCCGAGTGACTTTGGGACAAGCTGATGGCTAGATCGGGAGTGCAGAAAGGTCACCACAGCTCAGTGCATCAGTCACTGCTGCAGTGTAGGCTAGAAGTGGGAGGATTACTTGAACCGATGTCGCTACATTAATGAAAGCATGTGTCTACGGTGCTACTCCATTGATTTAACACTCCCTCCAAGGTAGAGCTGCCCTGATAAAATAACTTAGGGAACTATTTTGGTTTAACTACAAAGCTCTAGCTCTGGGAGATGGTGTGTGCACATGCACGCGCCTACTCCCACTTTAATAAAGAGGGCTACATTGGCGCAACCTTTGTGTGTAGACCTGGCCATAGTGGCTTAGAGAGGGGGAAAGGGGCTGAGTGTGAAAAACAAAGGGATCTGGGGAAGGGAAGTGCCACCATACCCAAGTAGTGGGGTTGCACACACTATGGAGCAATACAGAATTTGGTCCATGTTGTTTAGAATTTACCTTTAGGTTTTGACATCAATCCAGAATGTACGATGGTTCTATAGACTTAAGCAGGGCAGGCAGCGAGAAAGGTCCTTGCACTGTTTTAAAGAAAACCATTAAAGTTTATTTTACACTGAATGACTGAAAAGCAATACATGTTTTTGTCTGGGATGCTAATATATTTTGAACTTAATTTTTTTCCCCAAAAAGGTGATAAGTAAGTTGTCCAACTTCATTATAATTTCCTCTATTATCTTATCCAGTCTGTCTTCAAAAATTATGACCATGATCAGGATGGATACATTTCTCAGGAAGAATTTGAAAAGATTGCAGCCAGCTTCCCATTCTCATTTTGTGTCATGGACAAGGACAGGTGTGTGTCTGTGAACCTCATTTTTACATCTGTTTCTGCATGTGAGCTTCGTAACAGATAGTTGTTGTCATAAGAGATGTTAAAATCACCCTTCCCTATGCCAAAATGAAAGTGGAAACATAACTCACAAAAGCACCTTCTGAGTTGGTTGCAAGTGACCTCGCCCACCTGCAGCAAAATTAAACCGTTGTCTCTTGTGAGACTCCAATACTCTGCTTAGACCGATTGGAGAAAATTGAAGTGTAATATCTTAAAGAATATTTTGTTGAATTATATTCAGTAACATTAACTGTATTGAACATTTTTCTAAGGTAAAACGGTGTCTCAGAACAGGCTTTTGTTGTTGTCGTTGTTAAAGACCATGTAGAGAAATAAAATATGTTGGCGCAGACATACCTGTGTTTTGACCAAATGACAACAGATTTCTGTGTTAGCCAAAAATGTTCCTCAAAATATAGAAAACTGCAGCTGTGGTCATTTGGAGTTTCTTTGGCCTGCCAAGGATTAACATTAGAAAGCAGAGAAAATTAAAATTTGACTCTGCCAGAAATCCTTGGTGTGTCTCTTTTTTCCTCCTAAGAGAAAGCACGTTTTCTAACACCACAATAGAGATTGTAAAGAACAGTGTGAATTCCTGTTGGAAGGAATTATTCCCTTGCTTCATTTTTTTTTGTTTTTGTTTTTGTTTTGATAATTGCGCAGTGTTCTGAAGCTGTTGTGAGTTTGAATCTCACAAGAAGCTAATTTTGTTTAGTTGTATAAATTGCATTTTAATTCATAGATAAATGAGTTTCTGTAGAACCCATGACCAGCTTGGCCAGATTACTGAATAATTCTGACATCTACGGCTGTTAGAAGTGGGGGTGGGAGATGTAGTTAACTCTCCTTGTGCTGTTGGAAAGCAGAGCCCCAATTAACCATCTCTCTCATTTATTTTCAGGGAAGGTCTGATTAGCAGGGATGAAATAACAGCTTACTTTATGAGGGCTAGCTCGATCTATTCTAAATTAGGTCTTGGCTTTGCTCACAACTTCCAAGAGACCACTTACCTAAAGCCTACGTTCTGTGACAACTGTGCTGGATTTGTAAGCTTATTTTTTAAGTACATTACTTTAACATCTGTTAGCATAACAATGTTTCTTCAGTCTAGTAAGCAAACATTTATCATTTAATATTGAAATCTTAACATTAAACATGTAAATTGTCCTATTGACCATGTTTCAATAGAGGCTTTTCCCTCCTTAGTGGTGTTTTTGCTTCTCTAACATTGCTCCCTCTGCCTTGTGTTCTTCTGGCTGCCAAGGCAGCCGTGTTTCAAGCTACATCACTGTCAGGCAAGAGGTTCAAAGCCTAGAGCCTCCCTCTCCGAGTTTGTTGGGACTGGCCCAGCACTGAGCGCAGCTGGGCCTGCTTCCTGTTTAGCAAAGGAAGATGGGGCAAGCTGACTGCGCTGCTCCCTGGTGACCGTTTCCTGGGATCAGCATCATGCTGTTATGGGGGTGATGTCTGATATGCATTAGTGATGGCTCCTGAAAGCGTGTCACAAGCTGGAGACTAGGCTTTACAAAAGCACAATAGACGTGACTTGTAAGACCCCTGCTACTCGAATTCAGGAACCTCTTTGCAGATCAGCAGACACGGTTGACTGGCAAGAAAAAGTATCAGGCTTCAAAACAAATGGGTGGGCTTTTGTCACATTCTTATGCCTGGAGGGGGTCATCTGACATGCCAAAATTCAATGAAATATCTTAACACAAATATGCTTTTTTTCCCTTTGTCCCTGAACTTCAGCTCTGGGGAGTTATTAAGCAAGGATATAGATGCAAAGGTAATTACTACTTCCTCTTCTGTTGACTTAATGCATAGTTGTGAAGGTGCCCTGCAAAATTAGTAAGATTGTAGCCTGAGGGTACATTACCTTTTCCATAGCCTCACTTCAATCCCCCCATCTAAGGAGGCAGATCCCAGGGGCGTCTGCTGGCAGAGGAAGCCATGGCCTGAGATCTGGAGGAGGAGCAGGTGGCCCTCAGCCAGTTCGAGGTCATAGGACCTCACAACAGATGGCCCTAGCCCTCTGCAAATCCCCACAGGATATGTAATGGACACTCCTGTTTCACAGGGAGGCAAACCCCAGCTCCCAACAGAACTATTTGGGGAGCTCCACAATGAAAATCTTGCAGGGTTTTCCTTCCTCTGAATACGCTCCTGCAGGCTTTTGCATGGGAGAAGACAATGTGACCGTGCGATATTAAGTAGGCACCTGGGCCAGTTCCACTGTAATGTGTTGTGCTTGGCTGAGTGTTTGCTAGTGGGATATCTTCAGTATAAAAGTGGTTTGAATGGTACATTGCACAGGGATGCAGTTGAGTATATTTACCTTCCATTTGTGGTTTCATACCATGCCTTGTAGAACATGTAAGAAGACCTCTGCAGTTTCCTGCAGTTTACAGTGTGGAAACAGATCTCAGATGTTGCAGCAAAACCACTAAATGCTACAAACCTTGTTTTACTTGTTTACAGACTGTGGAATGAACTGTCACAAGCAATGCAAAGACCTGGTTGTATTTGAGTGCAAGAAAAGATCCAAAAGCATGACTGCAGATAACAGCCCGACCTCAGCCCTCGCTTCTAGCCTCTGCCCTGTAGGAGTCAAAGAGCAATTCCATGGTGAGGAAGGTTCAGATATCCAAGATCAAAGTGACCCTCCCCCAACATGCTGATTGAATACCTGGGTGGTGGGTGAAGCTTCCCCTAGGGGAGGCTAGCTCCCTGTCCTGCCTCTTCCACCTACAGCTCTGCCACACTCCCCCTACTTTGCCCAGGCCCCCTCCCTGCTTAGCCCCCACACCGCCGCTCCCCACGTCCCTCCTCACCTCTCCTCCCCCCTCCCTTGTGAGGCTCCCACCACCCGCCACATTCCTCCTCTCCTTATCCCCGAGGCACGCGCCACTCAAGCTCTCTGCATCCCTCCTCTTCTCCACCCCCCCTCCCCAAGGCCCCCGCCACTCAAGCTCTCTGCGTCCCTCCTCTCCTCCATTGGGGGTGGGGGGGGGTGAGGAGGGACGCAGCGAGCGGCAGGTGGGTGAGTCTTGCGGGGAGGGGGTGGAGGAGAGGAGGGACGCGGGGCAGTGGGTGCCTTGCGGGGAAGTGGGGGTGGAGGAGAGGAGAGACATGGCAAGCAGTGAGGATCTGTGGAGAGGCAGGGTAGAGGAGAGACTCACCAGGCAGCGGCGGGGGCCTTGGGGAAGAGCAGGAAGGGGAAGAGGCAGAGTGGGGCCACCACAGCCCAGGAGTCTGGCGACAGCTATGCCAGGGAAGGCTTATACCCATCGCCTATGATTGAATAGCATTAGTTAATAAACACTAGAATTCTGTAACAACATATTGACTGCAGCTAGAAACAGACATAAGTAAACCTAGTTCTGGGTGCACCCACCACTATCCCTCTCCTGCTCACAGTATTGCTAATTATTTCAGTCCTGGTCATTTCCTGAGCAGAGACCTCCAGTTATGTGAAATTGTATGACATGCACAAATTCCCACAAGAGCTGAGCCGAGATGCTGCCCAACTTTTCTCAGCTGTGACTCAAAGGATCTGAGCCCAGCTGTCTAGCAGTGAAAGGCTGATGTGTTAACTAATTGTGCCACCTTGTGACAAGCAGATCGCAGTGTGCTCTAGTTTCTACCATTTGGCAGGAAGCAATTGCAATATTAAATAAGTGGCTCCGGGTTAAATTCATATTTCGCTTCTGGGTTTCTAAAATCAACTCGTGTACATTTCATGTGCACCAAGAAAATTAAGAGCTGTAATTACATTCTTTTCTTCACTTCCCTAGGTGATTTCAAACTCCCTCTTGGTCACCTTAACCAACCCCCTTACATTAATACTCAGCTGTACAGATCTTTACTAATTGCCCATTCTTTCCTGCCTATCTCAAGCAAGGAAACTTGGCTTAATCTCAGATCTAACCAGTTAAGCATCCAAAAGAAGAAGTGTTTCTCTTGAATGAGACCACAGGCTATTTCTTTTTTTGACTCAGATTTCCCCAAGATATTCACTCATCATCTTTGAGCTCTCCTGCTCTTTGCACATCGCCTTTGTCCGTAAATCTGCCTGTAACCACACCCCTGCATTGCCCATGTACACCACTGCCTCAACTGCTCTGATGGTGGAGTTCTCACCCATGCTTCCATATAAAATGTAAACGTTTCATAGTGATGGTAATTAACCATTGGAACAGTTTACTAAGGGTCGTGGTGGATTCTCCATCGCTAGCAATCTTTAAACCAAGGCTGGAGGTTTTTCTAAACAATATGCACTAGGAATTATTTTTGGGAAGTTCTATGCCCTGTGTTATAAAGGAGGGCAGGCTAGATGATCAGAGGGGTCCCTTCTGGCCTTGGAAGCTATCAGACTGCTCTCACTGACCTGCTCTGTGGCCTCCCTCAGGCCCATCTCTCTTTCCAGACTCCAGAACATGCAGGGCTGTAACACATGCAGATATGGCCGTCCAGGTACAAAGAGCCACAGCTGCATCCTTCATTCGCTCCACTGACTCCCCGTTCATTTAAAAGTTCTCAAAATGTCTCTATTTCTCACCTCAAGTGCTTGCCCCACATAGTTACTGTAGTCATACTTGGGTTGCAAGGTATCCAATTTTCAACCGAACACCTGGTCGAAAAGGGACCCTCCCCAGCCCGGTGAAAATGAGTGAGTGAGGGTGGGGGAGAGTAAGCGACACATGGAGGGGGAATGGAGTGAGTGGGGCTGAGCCTCGGAGAAGGGACGGGGCAAGGGATGTTCGGTAAGAAAGTTGGCAACCCTACCTGAAACCAACAGCTTCTGGTCCCACAATCACTGATTTCCCAGTCTCCACAGAGCTCGCCTTCTCTGTGCCAGCTAGGGCTAACCCCCGAGTCCTCGGAGTGCTCCGTGCAGTATCCAGTCCCTCTCACTGGACACTCTCAATAATTACCAGGTAAGCTGTCCCCAAAGAAACAGTGTACCCACAGCTTGGCTGGTACATCTCAGGATCTGATCCTTTTATAACACCACAGCACTGTAATCTACTTATATGCTTATTAACAAAGATTATGATTTAAGAGATATTGATAAAGGATAATGAGTGGAAACATATTTAAAAAAGGAATCTGAGGTCTACACTTATTAATGGTTACCTTTCCTGTTTTATAAAGTAGATCTTCTCCCAAGGAGTCAGTTATGAGAGAGCTGCTGGTTTTCAGTCAAAACCAGGACCCAAGTTTTCATAACTATGGCCACACCCTTCAAGGGGTTTCCTCAGTAAGGGGATACCAAAATGGGAAATAAAAGGAGAAGCAAAAAGCCAAACTCATTGTTTTGACCCCACAGTCAGGATTCCCCCCCCCCTCACCCCACCATTGTGCAGCCTCCAAGTTGTCTTCAGATCCTCCTGCTGATTTGAAATGCAAATGTAGCTCCCATTGTGTTTGGCTTACAGTGCTTAATCTACATATTAACCTAGGCAGACTCCTGAACATACATGCCTTTGTCTGGCAAAACCAGTTCTTCACTTCTGCAGGGAATAGCACCTTGATACAAACCACAAGGACATAATTTTTTTACGTATAATCAGTACATAGATATCACAACAATATTAATGATCAGCAAGATATTAGCTTTCATTTAAGATCTCACACAATGTGCGTTACTGATAAATGCCATGACAGCAACATCTTAGGTATAGTGAGTTTAGCAGGCCCAGCAGGAGTTGCTGTTACAGAACAGTGAGTCCTTTGCCAGTTGGTGTGGAGGAGCTCTTAGAGTCACACCCTTACCTCTCCATTTCTCATTCCCTCTGCTTTCATTTGTTGCTTTCATTTTGTAACTGCTGTTTAACTCAGCAAACCATTTTGAGATCACTTACATGAAAGACATTGCAAAATGAAGTATTTAATTGCACCAGTTTTAGAGGGGCAAGCTAATACAAAAAGATTGTGATTTTTCCCCAAGGCCATGGGGAAAGGAAGGGTACGTAAAGGTGTAGAGAGGTTGTTTTACCTTTGTATTTGGCACTGGTGTGACCACTGCTGGAATACGGTGTCCAGTTCTGGAGTCTACAATTCAAGAAGGATGTTGATAAATTGGAGAGGGTGTAGAGGGAGAGCCCAGAGAATAATTAAAAGATTAGAAAACATCCTTGCAGTGGCAGATGCAAAGAGCTCAATCTACTTAGCTTAACAAAGAGAAGGCTAAGGGGTGACTTGATTACGTTCTCTAAGTACCTACATGGGGAACAAATATTTAATAATGGGCTCTTCAGTCAAGCAAACGAGGTATAACATGATTGAATGGCTGGCAGTTGAAGTTAGACAAATTCAGATGGGAAGTAAGGTGTACACTTTTAATAGTGAGGGTAATTAACCATTGGAACAATTTACCATTCTCCATCAGTGGTAACTTTAAAATCAAGATTGGATTTTTTTGTAAAAGATCTGCTGTAGGAATTATTAGGAGGAAGTTCTCTAGTCTGTATTATTTCATTTTCATTCATAGTACATAAAAGGTTGTTACAAGGAGGAGAGTGAAAAATTGTTCTCGTTAACCTCTGAGGATAGGACAAGAAGCAGTTGGCTTAAATTGCAGCAAGGGAGGGTTAGGTTGGATATTAGGAGAAACTTCCTAACTGTCAGGGTGGTTAAGCACTGGAACAAATTGCCTACGGAGGTTGTGGAATCTCCATCATAGGTGGTTTTTAAGAACAAGTTAGACAAACACCTGTCAGGAATGGTCTAATTATTACTTAGTCCTGCCTTGAGTGCAGGGGAGAGGACTAGATGACCTATTGAGGTCCCTTCCAGTTTTACACTTCTTAAAGACAGCTAAATTTACAGTAATACTTTCCTAATAATACTTTTCCATGTAAATAATTGTTGCAGTTGCTGCAGGGATTTTATGGGATTGTGAATCAGAGGGGAGTTGTTCACACTCTGGAAAAAGTTTAAGAGCCTGTGCTACTAGACCAAATTCAGAGAGATGTGAATATAAACACCATTTCAGATTAAATATTGCATAGTACATTGTTTTAAAAAGGCACCCTGAATGACTATGGCTATATATCTTCCTTCCCAATGCAGGTCTCCAATTAACTCAGTTCGTTGTTTCTGTTCTGTAGGGCAGGAGGAAGGACCATTTACATTTCCTAATGAAGAAGTGGCTGAACACAATGAAGAGAGCAAGGACCGAACAATTATGCTTATGGGTGTCTCATCACAAAAAATCTCAGTGAGAGTGAAGCCAGCTGTTCTCGACAAGAGCACACAGACTGAGCCAGCACTGGCAAATAGCGCTGTACCCAGTAGGCAGATGGAGAATGAGCATGGGATGCCATCGGAAAGTATTTATCTACAGCCCGCAACACCATCTCCATGCCCAAGCCCAGTTCTAAGCCGCAAAAAGGCTTATGTAAAATGGGAAAACAAAGACTCAAGTCAGAAACGAAAGGATGAGCAGCGCATCTATAAACCCTCGTACCAGGAAGTGGAGCAGGTACTTACACAATGGACCACATTCTCCTTTACACTACAGTGGCACAGTAAAGAGGCCTTAAAGTTGATTTAAGGATCTACTGTCACTTCAAGGGCCCTTTGCACTGCCAGGGTAGTTAACTACTGGAACAATTAATAACGGATATTTGTAGAGTCTCCATCCCTTGAAAACTTTAAATCAAGATTGGATATATTTCTAAAAGATATGCACTAGTTCAAGCATAAGCTATTGGGCTTGATGCAGAAATCATTAGGCCTTTCTTATGCAGGAAGTCAGACTAAATGATCACAATGATCCCTTCCAGCCTTAAAATCCATAGGTGAAATCCTGGCCTCATTGAAGTCACTGGAGCCAGGATTTTACCCTATAAATCTAGTCATCAATTTTAGGGACACTCCAGACTGGGCAATAGTTTGCAAATTGCAGGCCCCACTCAGCCCGCTGCCGAACTAGGTGAACGGAACCCCAGGCCAGCAGCGGGCTGGTGGCGTAAGATCAGCATTTTAATTTAATTTTAAATGATGCTTCTTAAACATTTTGAAAACCTTGTTTACTTTACATACAATAGTTTAGTTACATAATATAGACTTATAGAGAGAGACCTTCTAAAAAGGCATTAAAATGTATTACTGGCACGCGAAACCTTAAGTTAAAGTGAATAAGTGAAGATCGGCACACCACTTCTGAAAAGTTGACAACCCCTGTTCTAAGCACTGTACAAAACACATAGTAAGAAACAGTTCTTCAAATCCTTGTCTGTGTGGATCCCGCTGTTATTGGTGCACATGTGTTCCATGAACATGAGTTTCAAACTTTCTGGTAAGCAGCGTCCATTGGGGCCACACCTGTGCCCAGTACGTGCTTGTGCTCTCCACAATCCCACAAAAACTCAGTATGGGAAGTAAGGTGGGAACTGTGGCGTCCTCCTTTCACTTGCAACTAGTCTGATAGGTTTTTGTTAATAATTGCATATATAGATTTAGATTATTAGTTAATAGTTTTTCTGCCCATTTGGCAGCTTTCCATTCCCCTTTTGTCTCAGGGAATGTTCTTAGATGTTTGTGCCTTACCACCCCTATGATAGACTCCAAACCCTCAGCACTCGAGTTCTACCCTTTCTGCAACAGGCTGATTCCTACCCTCGCCCCACATACTTAGCTGATGACCCACAGCAGATGTCTTGTGTGCTTGGTGGAATCATATATTCTCAATTATTGTTCAATGTGCACATCCTTGTCTACTCAGATCAGAAAACTGAAAGAATCTCATCTAAAACTGTAGCTGTAATAACAGTCCATGAGGGGTACCTCAGATCCTGAGAGGCCTTCCCTGGACCCAAAATAACATCCCCAGAGCCAGACGTCGCACTCCCACAGTGCTTTGGAGACTGTACTCCCCAAGCTCCAGCTCCTGGTGGTACCAAGAAAAAGCCTCAAGATCAGTGCCATCCTTGGGACGTCATCCTGGTACTGCACACAGCTCCAGTTCAGGACCCAGGTAGTGACACCACCAGACATAGTAGATCCAAGACATGACCCAGGGCCAGATGACACTGCCATTCTCCTTCCCTGGAATGGAATAAAGCAAATGTGTTTAAGAGGAGCCTGGAGCCCTGTGACTCTGATAACTCTAAGGCCAAGAACATAGATCAGCTCAAGAAAGTGACCCTGACTAGCTCACCATCTCCCTCAGGACAAGGGAAGGCCACTTCAGCTTCAACAGTATTGACTGCCTCAGCAACGATAGAATCCTCAGATGCTGGAGTCTCTCTCAATACCAAAAGACTTTTTACTCTCTGGTACAAGGCTCAGTTAGCCATCCTGTTCCCTGCCCTCAGGGAACCCTCCAGTGCTTAATTTGTGCTGGGGCTCAGCCCGGCACCTCTAGGCTTGGCTGTTCATAGCCCCGGCACCTCTGGGCTCCAGCCAGCTGCTGCCACTCTCCAGTCACCCAGCTCTGAAGGCAGCGCCGCCACCACCAGCAGCGCAGAAGTAAGGGTGGCAACACACCATACCATGCCATCCTTCCTTCTGCCCTGCTGCTTGTGGCGGCACTGCCTTCAGAGCTGGGCGCCCGGCCAGCCGCTGCCGCTCTCCGGCCACTCAGCCAGTGCTTAATTTATGCCAGGGCTTTCTGGGGCTGAGCCGTGGCACCTTTCATTACAAATTAAGCACTGGAACCCTCCTCCTCAGTGCTGATCCTATCAGCACTTTCTACAGACCCAATTTATTCCTCATCTTCCCCATCCTCCTACCTCCACTCAGCTTCTGCTAAGGAGCATTCCCATGCTCTTAAGAGCCGAAGTATAGGGATATCACCCCAGTTTCCCTTAAGGAAAGGCACATCCCCCATTACATGGTTGAAAGACTTTGGAACACTACTTCTCCTTCTCAGTTTTTCTTCCCTTCCTGGCTTTATTGGGCATACTGGGGTCCAGCCTCTCATACCTCTAGGTCCCACTCTCCTGTACCTTCAGCTAGAAAAAGACCAAGATCAACTTCCATGCAAAGGGCAGCGTCACCCACACACCAAAGATACGTCTATACATATGGTGGCATGCAGAGTACGGACACTACATGCCCAGCGAGACATGGCTTAGGCCAGTAGAGTGCCCTACACGCAGGAACCCCCAGGATAGATACTCTACACGGCTCTTTACACCCAAGCAGTGCCTCCCATGTCTACGCTGGTATTTTTAGCAATGTAATGTCCCGCTACCTCCCTGCTGCTGGAGCCTTTCCCTGCCACTGAGAGAGCCTCCGGCAGCAGGGAAAGGCTCTGGCAGGGGGTAGGGGAAGAGGCACCCTTGGAGCCTTTTCTCGCTGCAGTGAGGTTCCCTGTTGTCGGAGCCTTTCACTGCAGCAAGGAAAGGCTCTGGCGGGAGGGTGGGAGGGGGAGACAGTGGGGAAAGGCAGGAGCTGCTGGAGTTGTTCCCTGCAGTATGTAGCTACACGTGTGGTGCCCATACGCCACACACTGCTATCAGTGTAGACATAGCCAAAAAGTCAAAGAAAGAGTCAGGGCCTGAATATGAAGAGGAGGATTCCTCCAGAAATCTGGTAGATGAAATGATAAAACAACCTGCTGCTCATTCATTACCATCTCCTGCTGAGGCAGTCACCCCCATACTGATCCTGCCTGCAGCTGATTTTAGAGCAGTGGTTTTCTAATTTTTTGAGCTGAGCCCCTCCCCCCTCTTTGGAGTTCAATTTTTTTTTTTCAAAAATAGAGAAAAAAAAAAAGTCAGGGGGTGGGGATTCCTCCCTGAGCCCTGCTGTGAGGGGCTGGCCGGAGCCACCTGCCATCGCCGCTCCCCTCCCTCCCACCCGAACATTCCTCCATGCCCACCTAGGGGGGCATGCCCCACAGTTTGAAGATCTTTGTTTTAAGGCATTTCAAGACCTGCTCGAGAGAATAGCCAATACTTGAGTTATCGCCTTCAGTGAACCAAGAAAAGCCACCAAAGCACTCCTGCATTCTCCATTCCCAGATGATAGCTAGAATGGCCATGCCTGTCAGTGAAGGCATCTTAGAGCCAGCAAAGGACTCATGGCAGACACTGGCCTCAACTCCTTCTATCTCTGAGGGCTTAGAGGAGTTACCAAGTACCTGCAAAAGGGATATGAATGTCACTTCTCACCCTACTCTGGACTCTCTTGTGGTCTCAGCAATATTAGAAAAGTCCTGACAACCAGCCCTGAGTCGATCCAGTCCCAAGGAAAATGATCTATAGAGGTTGGACTTATTTGGTAGAAAACCATATTCCTCAGTATCCTTGCAACTTATTACTTGCCAAACATAACAAGCAGGGATAAGGTTCTTCCTTTCTCGATCTCTCTCTCGAGACCAAATAATAAAACTGAAGGTGGTGAAGCAAAAGGTCAATAGTGGCCAAGACCTCTCACCAAGTGCATCCAATGCACCTGTTCGATTCCTGGCCACAGCAATAACAAAGCATCCTGGCTCCAGCCATCAGGAATCCTGAAAGAGGTCCAGTATACTATTCAAGGAGCCTGATCTCTTCCATTCCCAAATTGATGAGGCTTTAAGATCTCGAACCAACCACATCAGTAAGGTTTTGCTTAAAGCTACTAGGTCATCTTGCTTCATGCACATATGTGGTGCTTCTTGCCAGATTTTGCATATGTCCACTGCAGTCCTGGCTCAGAATTGTGTCGCAGCCTTCTAGATACCCCACGGACTCTTATCACAGTGCTATATTGTCGACTTTCTCAAATGGTGGATGAACCCCAGCACGAGGAGAGGAGATCCATTTCAGACTTTATGCCCATCACTAACAGTAGTCACAGATGCTTCTACGACACAGTGAATAAGGTCCCAAAGCAACGCCTGCCTTCACATTAACATCCTGGAGTTTTGAGTGATCAGGCCAGCTTTCAAGGAGTTGTCACTGACCGAGGGAGCCTTGATGGACAATACATCTGCAATGTTCTTCATCAGACAAAATGGTGCTCACGCCTCCCTTTGTCAAGAAGCAATAATTTTCTGAAACTGGTGCGTCACTCACAAAATAACCCCGGGCAGCCAGAGCTGATGCCATATTTGGAAGGGCTGTTCTCAGTTCTCTTTTTGACTAAGTTAGCTAGTTAGACAAGACTCCTCAGTATGTCCTGTGAGAATTACTGCTTGCTAGCCAGCACCAGTGGGATCCACATGGACAAGGACGCAAAGAGGAAAGAACAGTTACTTATCATACAGTTACTGTAGTTCTTTGCAAAGTCTTGTCCATGTGGATCCCATGACCCACTCTTCATCCCTGCTCCTTTGGAGTCCTTATCTCTGGGATTCTGAATTACTGAGGGAGCAGAGCTGGTTGGATCCATACAGCCTGTTGTATGTTTAGCTGGGGATGGTGGAAGGGAGGGGTGAGGATGTTCAGGGTGCAGGTACAGCCCCCAACACACTACTTACTAGAAGAGTCTGATCTTGTGCACATGGGGCACAAGCACATCAACAGTGAGATCTGCACAGACATTGCATCTTGCAGAACCACATCTACTGTAAGGTAAGTAACAGTTCTCTTCTTACAAGCTTACCTGATCCAATTCACACTGAAGTCAATGGAAAAACTCTCATTCTTCCCTAGGAGTTGGATTGGGCCCTAAACTGACAAGGCAGATAAAAGGTGGGAGAAAGCAAGCATTGCTTACCCCTGTTTTACTGAGAAGGACTTGAGGCACAGTGCTATTAAGTGACTTGCCTAAAGTATCAGAGGGGTAGCCGTGTTAGTCTGAATCTGTAAAAAGCAACAGAGGGTCCTGTGGCACCTTTAAGACTAACAGAAGTATTGGGAGCATAAGCTTTCGTGGGTAAGAACCTCACTGAAGATGCATCTGAAGAAGTGAGGTTCTTACCCACGAAAGCTTATGCTCCCAATACTTCTGTTAGTCTTAAAGGTGCCACAGGACCCTCTGTTGCTTTTTGCCTAAAGTAATGCAGGAAGCCTGTGACACATCCAGGAATTAAACCCAGATCTGAATCTCTGTCTAGTGCTTTAACCACAAGATGGTCCCTTCCTCTCACAAAAGTTAACCAATTCAAATGAAAACTGAAATGGTTAAAATCTTAACTCCAATCAGCATCACTGTCCTAAAATCTCAGGCAAGCAAAAATAAAGCAAGCTCACTTCAGTTTGCAGTCAGCCAGCACTTTGTGGACCTTTGCATATTAATGCAAATGAGGAAATGGTTCAATTAGTACACTGTCATTACACTAGGTAGTGGAATCAAGAGACAGCCTCTTGCTGCCCTATGAAGCCTTCAGTCTTTGTGAAAAAACACCAAAATACTAATCCATGTTATATCTACCTACAAACCCAAGCAATGTCCAAAACTAAACCCTCTCCCACCCATCCTTGAAATACGGACTCCCACCTACCACCCAAATCTTCTCCTCCATCTTTGCATCTCCTATGCACCATGTGGTTGAAAGCTCAGTACACATTTAGAACAAATATATTCTGCATGAGTCAGATTGAAAAATACTGGTTCCAAGCATGAAATGGTTAATTTACCAGGTAACCAAATACATTCTTTAGAGATGCAAACAGAAAATTAATTGCCATTTGCTCATGCTGATCTTTTTTGTTTAACATGCCATTTACTGTTCAGTGCATAATAACCATTTGGAGAATAGTTAAGTAGTCTCTCACGGAAAATGTGAGATGCCAATCAAGCAAATGCACCAGCAAACAGGGGTGAAATCTCCATTTAAAAAACCAATACCATTCATATGACGCCTGCCATTCTCTGTTTTTGTTTAGGAAAGAAATATTCTAAAGGCAGAAAATGAAGCTTTAAAGATTCAGCTTAAACAGGCACACAAAACAATTGAATCTCTCAGTATTCAACGCAGAAATCATGTCTTGGACAATACACAACACAGAGACTGCGCGTAGCTGACAAGGCACGAGCTCTCCTCTGGATGAATGTAAAAGGAGAGGGCTTTTTGAACTGTGACAAAGCTGCTGTATTCAAGTGAACAGGAAACAGAGACTGAAAGATTTTAAACAGAAATATACTCTGTTGAATCAGCGTATTTTGCCTGTTCAGTATACTGCTGAATGTATAAATGTTTCCTTTCTCTGACAGTTTAAAATAATTTATCTTCTGAACCCAGGAATTAATACATTCCGGAATCTCTCTCAAGAAGGGTGATATAGGCCCTGAAGTTTATATTTATCATCAGTAAGCAACTTCCATGTCCAATATGGATGATGCGACTCTACAGGTAGCTACTGTTTCTATCGAGTGCCCAGTGCCCACCTACAAGTGTTCCGACAAGGTATGTAATTAAGCGGACACCATCAACTCAAATTTGGCCCAAATTCAGGTTTTCTAACACGAAACATTTGATAAATCTAAGACTTTTGAGCAATTTTTGATAAGATAGAAATTTCATGGTCCCAATCATCGCTGCATTAAGAACTGGAAAGTGCAACTGAGTTCATTGATTTTCATCATCCAACATTAGAAATATGAACTGTCAATAAGCAGTGAAACGAATGACGATTTTAAGTCTTTCCTTTTTAATGCTCTAAGATGTGGTATATAAATATTTTTATAACTGATTAAAATTAAGCGTTCCTTTAAAATCCTCGCTTTCTGAGCTGGCCATAGAGGTTCTAGCTACCCACACTTTAAACCCTGCAAAACTAAAAATTATAGTGCCTCATACAGAGCACAAGACTAGAGATTTCACACTGGAGTATTGCTTCTACTTTAATGTCCCATGCTACCATTCAGGTCAAATAGTCTTGATACTGGCCCTGGTGGCTCAGTGGTTAATGGTTGAAGACAGATTTTATTGACAGGAGGAAAAGATGTTGGCTATTTTCTTTAACTTCTCTCCATCTTTCAGTCCTTCATTTATAAGCGTGCAATATGTTCTTATATTTCAAGATTTAATCATAAAATACAAATATTAAAATTAAGGAAGGGGAATTTTCAGTCCATGACAGCATTTAACTGTCATGGCCTCCAACTATGGAACCTATCAAAGTTGGGGAAGTACAAAGCCTCCTCACCATTGACAGCCTTCCTCTATAGCTTAAGTTATTGTTATTTATTATTTCTGGCACATCTAAGGGTACCTGCCAGGGACTAGGACTCTAGTGGGCTAAGCACTGTACAAATAACTTGAAGGCACTCCCTGCCCCCAAGAGCTCGAGCTAGGATTTGTTGGCATAAATACCAAACAGACTTTGTATGTGATTATTACGTGGTTGCCAGCATTTCGGAAAAAAGTGGCCATGGAACAATTCTGAGAAGGCTGGGGGGAGGGGGGAAAAGTTGCATGTACATCATGGGGAATTTCAGGTTATGTTCTTGTGGGTAGTTTAGTTCACTAACGGTTCAGCTAGGCAACCAGAATCCACAGCAAACGTGTCTCTCCGTCGTGAACCCATCCCTCCCCAGAGAATCTCCTCTTCCCGCTCCTTACCTGCAGTTGTCTTTTTGGGAGGAGGACTGAAGGTCTGTATTTCTCCCCTTGCATGGGAAAGAGGCATCTACTTCACACTACCAGGGAGCCTCTAGCCTTCATCTCTTTTTGTCTCTCTTGTGGAAGCTGGGGAGATTTGGAGTTTCCTGAATCCCTTAGGGTCCTCCTGCCCTGTCCCCATTCTGTATTGAATCCATGTACTCTTTCCTGGCCCCCGTCCCTGAGCAATTAATCCCCTTCCCCAAACATGCCCTCTCAAAATTCATTGTTTCCTCCATCTCTCCCCTCCCCCTCCTTACATGTGTGTTAATTTGGTGCAATAAACAAACAGTCTCTTTCTAACAGGAGTCCTCAGCAGCAAGAAGTTCTGCTCTGCCATTAAATTTCCTGCCTGACTCTCAGGACCCTGCTACACCTGCTCTTCTGCACACATTCTCCCCCTCTGGTCCTAGGTCACTGGCTGGAGCATCAGCTTGCTAAGGCCATTTGTAAAGTTCTTCAACGGCCTTGTCTAAAAATCCATGCCAGTGTGGGTCAGATTTTTGACACAGACTATTAATTTGTGCATATGGAACCGGCATTTGGGGCTGTACCTAGCTCCCACTGAAATCAACAGCAAAACCTCCATTGGCTAAACTGGGAAAAAGAACAAGCCCTACCACATGCAAGTCACATAACTGCATTTCTGATTTTTGCACAGGTATAAAAATACCTCCCTTTGTTTCTGAAACTGGGTTCTTGTCTGTAGTTCTAGTATCCCTGTATTTCTGTGATAGTGCAAGAAACACTCTTTATAGGAGAGAGCTCCCCAGCCTGTGCCTTTTTGACCAAGAAGCTTGAGTGCTGGAGGTTTCAGACACTCTCCTTTCGCTACCTCTTCTTAGAGGCTGAAGGTTGCTGTACCTCCCTGGGATGATCTGCCTGGAGTTTCCAAACAACAGTCTAGTTTTCAAAAGTCTGATGCTCATTTACAAGGTCCCTTTACACTGCTCTACCGGCATAAAGGTATTTTAATGTAAATACATTTCAGGGGGTGTAAGTTTCATTAAGAATAGAGAGGAATAGACATAGATTAAATACTGTATACAGAGCCTAACACTGTAAAATTCAGCTAGATAGGTTCTCCTTATGACAAACTCTTAGAAATATGATGTATTTTTATTTGCTGTGGGCTTGTCTATACAGGGAAATTAATTCAGATTAAGGTAAAGCGTGAATTTAAAGCAGAATAGCTATTCTTGATTAACTCCCTTAACCCATTTTAGATTAAGCTAATTCAGAATAAGGCACTTTTATTCCAGATTAAAAACATCTACACAGGGAGTTAATCAAGAACAACTTTAAATTTAAATCCAATCTTAATCTGAACTTCCCTGTATAGACAAGCCCACAAAAAATAAAAATTCGAGCTGTCAAGGAATTTAAAAAAATTAATCGCGATTAATTGCACTGTTAAACAGTAATGGAATACTATTTATATAAATATTTGTGGATGTTTTCCATATTTTCCAATATATTGATTTCAATTACAACACATAATACAAAGTGTACAGTAGTCACTTTATATTTATTTTTATTATAAATATTTGCACTGCAAAAATAAAAATAGTATTTTTCAATACACCTAATAAAAGTACTATAGTGCAATCTCTATCATGAAAGTTAAACTTACAAATGTAGAATTATCTATAAAAAATAACTGCATTGAAAAACAAAACAATGTAAAACTTTAGAGCCTACGAGTCTACTCAGTCCAACTTCTTGTTCAGCCAATCGCTCAGACAAACAAGTTTGTTCACATTTGCAGGAGATAATGCTGCCTGCTTCTTGTTTACGTCACCTGAAAGCGAGAACAGGCGTTCGCATAGAACTGTTGTAGCTGGCGTTGCAAGATATTTACGTGCCAGATACTAAAGATTCATATGTCCCTTCATGCTTTAACCACCATTCCAGAGGACGTGTCCATGCTGATGATGGGTTCTGCTCGATAACAATCCAAAGAAGTGCAGACTGACGCACGTTTTCATCTGAGTCAGATGCCACCAGCAGAAGGTTGATTTTCTTTTTTGGTGGTTCGGGTTCTGTAGTTTCCGCATCAGAGTGTCGCTCTTTTAAGACTTCTTGAAGCATGCTCCATATCCCATCCCTCTCAGATTTTGGAAGGCACTTCAGATTCTTAAACCTTCAGTTGAGTGCTGTAGCTGTCTTTAGAAATCTCACATTGGTACCTTCTTTGCGTTTTGTCAAATCTGCAGTGAAAGTGTTCTTAAAACGAACAACATGCTGGGTTATCGTCCGAGACTGCTAGAACATGAAATATATGGCAGAATGCAGGTAAAACCCAGAGCAGTAGACATACAATGCTCCCCTAAGGAGTTCAGTCACAAATTTAATTAACGCATTACTTTTTAACGAGCATCATCAGCTTGGAAGCACGTCCTCTGAAATGGTGGCCAAAGCATGAAGCGGCATACAAATGTTTAGCGTATCTGGCATGTAAATACCTTCCAATGCTGGCTACAAAAGTGCCATGCGAACGTCGGTTCTCGCTTTCAGGAGACATTGTAAATAAGGATAGCAATGCGGAGATCTACAAGATGTGACTGGGATCGACTCCTCCCTGCTGGCACCATGGCAGAAGATCAATGCCTTGAACACCTTCCTGATCCCCCGTATCTCATTTATCCTGAGGGGATCTGCCATGATGAAGGTACCTCTGAACAAAACAGACAACACCATCCGGCAGCTGGTGAAGAAGTGTATGTTTCTTCCCCAGGGGGCCAGCAATGAACTGGTGTACATCTCGCACAGGTAGGGCGGTGCCAACATCCCTCGAATGGCTGATCTGTGCGACGTTGCCGTGATCACTCACACTCTCTGCCTTCTGAGGTGCCCGGATGCCATGGTGAGGAACATCACAGAGAGTGCTCTAAAGGATGCCGTCAAGAAGCAAATCGCCAGGACCCCCTCCAACCAAGATGTCGCCACCTACCTGAGCAGCTCGCTGGAAGGTGAATTTGGAAGAGACAGGGGAGTCTTTGCTTCGCTCTGGACTCGTGCCCACAATGCTACACGTCGACTGGAGAAGCGTATCAGCTGCCACTGGACGTGGTGCGAGGAACGCTAGGAGCTGGGAGTCCTGGTGCCACAGGTGAAGAATACAGATCACACTATCGTCACTCAGAAAACTAGAACCATGCTGGAGAGGACCCTGAAGGATGCCATCCACTGCCAATACGTGGAAAACCTAAAACGGAAGGCAGACCAGGGCAAAGCATTCGAGGTGACTTGCAAATGGGACGCCAGCAACCACTTCCTCCCCTGGGGCAGCTTCACCCGATTTGCCAACTGGAGGTTCATCCGCAGGGCCCTGCTCAACTGCGTCCCACTGAACGGAACCGTCTGCCACGGGAATCAGGACAAGCAATGCAGGAAGTGCGGCTATGCCAACGAGCCCACGTCCTGTGTAGCTGCAAGCCCCATTCGAGAGCTTGGCAGCTGCGACCGAACGCCATCCAAGATCGCCTGGCCAGAGCCATCCCGCCACCCGTGGGAAAGGTTGCCGTAAACTCCACTATCCCTGGACCGACAGCCAACTGCGACATAGTCATCTCCACCGAGGACTGGAAGAAGATCATCATGGTGGATGTCATGGTACCATTCGAGAACAGGACCCTGGCCTTCCACGATGCCCGAGCTCGAAAGTTAGAGAAATATGTCCCTCTGGCCAAAACCTTGAGAGCTGAGGGTTACCAGGGCAGACACACGCACTGATCGTTGGAGCCTTAGGTGCATGGGACCCCAGTAACGAGCGAGTGCTGAGAGAATGCAGAATTGGTCAACGCTATGCTCGGCTAATGCAGCAACTCATGGTGTCGGACGCCATCAGGTGATTGAAGGACATCTACATAGAACACATCACTGGACATCAGCAATGATGAGCTGCAGTGCCAATGAGAAGCGCAGTCAGGAAAGTAACAAATACTTTCCTCATGAATTGTATTATCTAAATGGACAACCAACATAATTCTCAGGTACTGAGGGGCAATCTTCACTCATTGATGTATTTTGCTTTCCACAACCAAATCTCTGTACAACTTTTCATGAGTGATGTACCTGTGTATTCGGATTTTAATATCAAAACTGTATTGTTAAATCTATTCCCCTACATTTGGGTTATTGCTGATTATATACTCTATGTATCATACGTCTTTTAAAAAACTAACTTTGTATTTGTGGATAATCTAAGCACTATACCCAGATGTACAGACATTCTTTTTCCAACCTATGTATTATATATTTTTTTTTTAACATTCGCTTTAGTAAAATTTTTATTTGGCATGTAAATACCTTGTAATGCTGGCTACAAGTGCTGTGCGAATGTCTGTCCTTGCTTTCGGGTGACATTGTAAATAATAAGAGGGCAGCATTATCTCCTGCAAATGTAAACAAACTTGTTTCTTTTAGCGACTGGCTGAACAAGAAGTAGGACTGAGTGGACTTGTAGGCTCTAAAGTTTTACACTTTTGTTTCTGAGTGCAGTTATGTAGCAAAATAAAATCTACATTTGTAAGTTGCACTTTCACGATAAAAAGATTGCACTACAGTACTTGTATGAGGTGAATTGAAAAATACTATTTCTTTTGTTTATGATTTTTACAGTGCAAATATTTGTAGTAAAAATATAAAGTGAGCAGTGTACACTTTGTATTCTATGTTGTAATTTAAATCAATTTATTTGAAAATGTAGAAAAGCATCCAAAATATTTAATAAATTTCAATTGGTATTCTATTAACAGTGTGATTAAAACTGCGATTAATCGCGATTAATTTTTTTAATCATGATTATTTTTTTTTGAGTTACTTGCATGAGTTAACTGCGATTAATCGACAGCCCTAATAAAAAATACATGGCATTTCTGAGGGGTTTGTTTTGTTTTTTTAATTCTGACCCTTTTGACCTCCCAGCCTGTCAAGAGTCACATCTCTTAGTCCCAGGCCAAGTAGAATCTTGCTCCCAGTCCTTTAATCTGCGACCAATTTGATATTCAGGTGTGACAAAATCCATTACACCCTCCGGGGCAGAGGTGACATCAGCATTTCACCAATATTAATTATTATTGCAGTTGCATCTAGGAGCCCCAGTCATGGACCAGGACTCGGTTGTGCTAGATGCTGTATGAACGTTGTAATGTTTAATTGGGAGGTGGGAGTAAGAGCCTCCATACAATAGCTTTGTCTCCTATGAGGACTAGCATCCTCCCCTTCTTCAGTATTTTCCCTCTCAAAACCTAGCAGTTCAAATGCCGCTTTGATCTCTCCTCCACCGTACTCACCCTAAAGTCAAGGACTGGATCCTGTGTTTGCCAGTCAATTTTCCCTGGCTGAAGGTGCTAGAGTGAGTTTAACCCAGTCTGCTTTTAAAGCAAGAAAGTGTAAATATTGTTAAGAGGCAACTGAATAGTCTTTCAAATTATTGACAGATTAACATCCATCTGGCCAGGATGAAAACTGTGTTTGTGTTTCAAGACAAAGAGATTCATTAGACTTTCACCTTGTATAACACATTGTTCACATTGACTGAATGGGGAACCGTTATCAAATAGAATTCAACTAAATATCAGAAACTTGTGTAACTGAAGACATTCATGTGCAACATCTACTCAGAGCTCTTCAAGAATACATCTCATAAGTTACTTTACAAGAATATGTCGTCTATTGTACACTGAAGTCTTAGCTGACCAAACAAAGATCGCATGTGTAATTTGCATTCAAGTATATGGTAATAAATGGACATTTACCCCATCAAAGCAATTTAAATTGTTAAATATAAAGTGTATGTAGCTTTTATTTAAAAAAAAGTTTTAAAAGTCCAGTTGAAACGACTTGTAAAACTCTGTAATTTTAAATTCTTGTTTTGAACTTGGATCTTGGGCTGCTATCTCTATTGTTGGGTAAACCAAGCAGAGATATAAGCTAAAATGATTTGTAGGTCCAGTGCTATTTTACTGACTGTAAATACATGTACAGTATGTAAAGATAATTGTTATGGATGTGACTTTTTTTAATCAGTAGCTGTGAACTCTGTGCAGCTTCTGTTACTCATACACTAAACTTGAACTATCCAGGATAACTGATAAGCATAATAAATTGCATGTCTGTGTTCAACAAAGTAATCCCAACTGATCTTGGACCATGCTTGCAAACTTGCTTTGCCCCCTCTCTTTCATATTTCTTTTTTTCTTTATGAAAAGAATTAAGGCAAGGAAAGTGCTCTACAAGTCTGACTAAGATGACTTTCAATTTTAAGATTAGTGGATACTAAAATATAAAGTGTCTGTGCTTTCTTACATCTGTAGATACTGAATGAACCAGATATATGTTGCATCTATTGTCACATATTTGGAGATTATCCAGCAAATTAAACAAAGCCTGAAGAACCTGGCTATCTACTTAAAAGAACCCTGTCAACTAATTTTAGGGCTAAAATGATAAAAATCTGATTTCATGTAATAGAATATGAATAGAAATAGGTTTTAAAATTAAAGAGTTCTCTGAAGTTATGTGAATCTAACCACAAAGCCATTGTGCCTAAAGCAAGAGAACCACACAGTAAAACTGATGCAAAACAGAAGTGAAATTTAGCAGCTTAACCTTTTTCTCCAAATTAAGTGAAATGTTACAGTAACTTTTTATAACATACACAGCAAAAAAATTTCATGTTTAAACTTTGACTTGTGACAACCAAAGGCATTAATAACAGGTAGAATAATAATTAAAAAAAAGCTAAATTCACAGTCTCTTTAAATTACAATTTGGCAGATATCCCATGGGATTTTAATACACACACGGGATTTATCCAGGCCCAGTGCGATAAACTAACATAAGGGGTGCAAATTGTGTGTTTGGAATGAGATTTGCAGACCCTGTTTGAACCAGCACTTCTGTCCTGTAAACCACATACATGAAGTCCTGATTCTGGAAAGAAAGGTTTTTGCAATCTCAGTTTTATTTTTCTCTTAACTCCATCTCAACTTCTCCTTTTCCCTTCTTCTATCATTTTGGTGCATGCAGTATTGTCTTCCTTCCCATCTACGTATCACTGCACTGATCATGAGGATATCAAAAGGGCCTAAATATGAGTCACAGAATATCAGGGTTGGAAGGGACCTTAGAAAGTCATCTAGTCCAACCCCCTGCTCAAAGCAGGACCAATCCCCAGACAGATTTTTGCTCCAGATCCCTAAATGGCCCTCTCAAGGATTGAACTCACAACGCTGGGTTTAGCAGGCCAATGCTCAAACCATATGTCAAAACGTTATAGATCCGAAATAAAACTAATCAAATCTCTCCTGTTTAAGGACTGGCTAGACTGCCTCTCCCCGCTTTCCACATCAAGTAAAAATTTTCATCTTAGTTTCATATTAAAATCCAGTCAATCAGCTGCCATTTTGGCTCTGCTACACCTGTGCCTTGATTGTCAGCTGCTTCAAAGTACATTCATCCCAGCAAACACACAAAAAATGGGGGGGGGGGGGGGAAAGTTCAGGGGAGAGAATTAGGTATCAGGCCAGCATTCCCCTGTGTACTGTACACTCAGTGGTTGTACAAGGATTATTTGAGTGACTGGGACAGATCCATTTACAGGAGACTGTACAAGATAGGTATGGTTGTTTCACATATATTGAAAGTATTCAACCAAAAGAGAAGCAGCTGAAATCTGGAAATTTCAGGACATTAATAGTAGTTTCAGGTAATATATTTGCCCGTTAAGTTCCTGTGAATGTTTGCAGTTTTATATTAATATTTTCCTATTTTTATATCCTCTCTTGCTCTGTGAAAGACCCATACCAACAACAGAAACTGACTGAACAGGGGGAAAAATGAAACTGACTACACAAAAGCAAAAAGCACAAAGTAAATAAACTGAAAACAAACTTTATAGAAATATTTTTCATTTCTAGTCATTGTAGGCCTTGTCTAGACTAAGGACAATGGTGAGTTTTTAGAAATGTGTTAGCTGACATTAGAATTGGATGCTGTCTAGAAACTAGTTTGGATAAGTTTTAACTCTTAAAATTTTGTTAATATGTCATGGCTTATCCAATTTAAAAACACCCACTTCTTTCCCTAGTGTAGCTAAGGCATTAAGATTAAAAAAAAAAAAAAAACAGAAAAAAAAACAGAATTTTTTTTTTTAGAGAAGTATAATTTTGGGTGGTTTTTTTTTTTTAAGTTGATGGTGTCCCTTTAAAGGAAATATTGCTTGTCCTTGGGTTTCTAGTCTAATCATTTGGAGTGTTGATTGGTTAGTACTGGTACAAGAACAAACTGGGACTAAATTTATTACCATTTGCCTAAGGTAGAGGAGTCAAGTATAATTACTGTAAAGTAACTTATATGTGTTGGAAACAGCAAAGAAAATGTTGCAATAGTAGCAATCTGCATTAATGTTTCTGTAAATTTGTTCGGCGTCTATAGTGGTGGTAATTTGTAGAATTCTGTCTGAAGATATATGTTAAAGAAGACTGACTGAAAAACCAAGTGTATAGATTGTAAAGATTTTTTACATATAAGTAAGTTTTCTTTGTGTAATATTTATATTATAAAAGTTGCTAAAACAGAATTAATGCCTATTGTAATTTTGTCCCATAAGCATCCAAAGCCTTTTTCTCTGGCAGACTTGCCTGATGCCTAAAATACATCCAACAAAATCTCTACTCTGAAATCAGCATCTCTGCATGATGAACTATGAGCTTCAGGATATTTCTTTCACCACTTCCATTCCCATTCATCTTCCTTCAGTCTAATATCTGATGCACATATGGAGGACAGATTGACATCTGAATGGTCTTTTCCATTGTTAACTACTACAATCCTTACTTTTGAGCTCTACCTCTGCTTACTCATGTAAGTTACTATGTTTTCTCAAAAGCTGTTACTTCTTGAAACTCTGCAGTTGGCCAAGACTTTTGCCACACACACAGCTTCCAGGCAGGAAGGCTTTGTCTTCATTGACATAAAGCCTTTTTTACCTCCAGCAAGATAACTGATGCACATTAGTTATCTCACTGTAAAACCCTAAGAGGAGAAATTTTTTTGTAGTGTTTGCTGAGGCAGCTAGGTGAGGTTGCACCATATCCCACTTGTAATTGACCTCACCTAGTTTATCTTAACAGTAAAACTAAAGAGCCTTTCCTCCATTATGTTTTCACAGGATAGCTAAAGCCTATTAGTTATTTCATGGGGGGAAAAAAACCTATACAAACATGCTATGCTTTCCTCTTTATGTTCAAAACGGTCTCCTTTTCAAGGACAGAACTGGAGACAAATTAAACATCATGCCATTTGGACTAATGCAGTAGCCTGCCCAGAAATGTGTTAATGTATTCATCCCACCAATTCTTGTGAGGCTTTTATTTTTCATAAAATACTTTAAAAAGCACATCACTTCCAGCTCAATTAAAGTTAGTGGCTACCAGAGCGAGCAGAACTGTCTCAAGAATTCAAAATGGCAGACCTCAAGATATTGTTTTCTTCCCATTAACTCAAAGTTAGTTCTTCCATTCTTGCAAGCTACCAATAGGAGACCATTCTTTAACATACAGAAGCAACTTATGACAGATGATCTAAACCACACTGTATAAAAGACGCAAACAAACTTTAAATACAGTACTTTATTTTTCCGTGTTCACAGCTATTAAAGTGTTTTCTTAAATCCTGAAAATAATTTTTTCCCCCCACTCTCAAACAACCCTCCCACCCCCACATTTTGGATGGATGATCACTAAATGAGAACATTAAAAAAAAACCCCAAATGTTCACAAACATATACAACAAAATCCATATTACCCTCCCAAAACACAAGCTGTATTTACTCAAAACCAAAGTCTTGAAAATTCATTGTTCAGGACGGAAACATAAAAAAAGATTTTGAGAACAGGTTTAAATCAAATCTATTTTTAGAAGATTTTATTGCATCTTTTGAAAGTTAAAAACATACATACTGAACAGGGGAGACACAAAATAATGTAATCTTTGAAATGTGCGTACTTGTTCATTTTACTTTCTTAATGCTTCAGATTTTGCAAGGTTATAAGAAAGTTTCAATGGGCAAATTAAAAAACCCCAATTTATTTCACTTTTATTTTAGATCTGTTTTAGGTCTGGTCTACATGCTGAAGGTGCACTGATATAACTAAAGGTGTGATGTTGCACCGATTTAGTTAAATTGGTACGACTTTGTGTGGCCACTCTTACATGGGTTTAAACTTGATTTATGTCTGTCTGATTTATGTCAATCCTGTCCCAGGCATGCTAAGCTAGTTCAAAACCAATGTAAGAGTGGCTACACACGCAAAGCTGTGCCTGTTTAACTAAAAATCAGTAAGATATTTCACTTTTACTTAAACTGTTGCAATCATAGCATATAGACAAGCCAGATTTTCCTAGCCTCGGCCTCTTGGTGCTATTCAGATGTCCTTTGTAGCAGAAGTCATCAAAACACTACGTTGGGACAAACAGGCAGAATTTCAGCTTAGGGACTGTGTGAGAGAAAGGAAAACTGTTCCCTTCCTTCCCTTTCCCTCCTGGTTGTTCTTCTACAGAGCCAGTTTGAGGACAGCAGAGTTCTGTATTGAACTTTTGTCCCCATCCTGACCGAAGTATCTGACAGGGCAGAGCTAAGCTAAGAATACCTGGAAACACTGCTCTCCACACTCCCTACCTACTGCTCTCTCTAATGCAGCAGGAGGCTGTCAGTGACTCCCATCTAACACAAGAAGCATGTGCAGGAGAGGAACTGGTGGTGATGTTGTGTAGTGCCAGAAGCGGAGTGAAACAGTCAGCTGACAGCTACAGTAGGCCAGGAGCTGCTGATGAAAAAATCACTTTCCTAATTCTATGAACAGCTTTTTCAAAACAGTGCCCTTTGGTTGCTCATGACCCCATTACTGTAGGATTCAAGGGTTCTCTGCTCACACCAAGCTGACCTCGAAGTGGAAGCAAAGGGAAGTACCGTTTTCCTTCAGTACTGTTTAGCTCACTTCTGCCACAGATGTCCTAAGTAGTGCTCTCAGCCATTCTCCAGGCAGGATAGGAGGTCAGGACTGGGAAAAACTACATTCAGTCTAAAGGAAAAGTTCAAATAAGGAGTTTAAAAAAAACAACAGAAGTGTTGTTATAACTAATCTTACAAGATTAGAGGAAGATATTTGAGGGAGAGAGAATAATTTTTAATGTTGAATATAGCCTTGGGCCATATTTTGGCGCAAATACATGTACATGAGGCTCCTGCTGGAGTCAAGGGGACCCATATGGGACCCCAGAACCAGAATATATTAGGCTGGGACATTCATGAGAAGTTAATAAAGAAGGATCCAGCCTCAGAACTCTAGCACATAAAAACAAAAAGCAGGCCCTATTCAGCTTAAAGTTACTACTGCAGCTACATAGGCTATGGAAACTCTTCACGTTTTCTGTGCTCTGTAGTCAGGGACACTGCTCCCTCCCCGTTTTGAGAGACTTTCTTCTTGGCCTCAGCCACGTAAGTTACTCCCCTTTCCCAAGGAAAGGCTCTGATTCTGCTCAACTCAGATGTTATTCATGGTAATCAGACCCTGGGGACTCGTCTCAAGAGTAGACACATGTCTAATGCCTCCCCACTAAGCTGGCCGACAGCTGGGGAGTAAATAGGCTGGACAACCTAAAGGTCTCTCTCTAGCTGACAGCTATAAATTGGAAGTTAGGACTTGTCTACATAGGGATATTTACTGTTATAATTATACTGCTATAATTACCCCATGGACACACTTATTTCCAAATAAGAGTGCCCTTTTCTGGTTAATTTGTGTCACTTCCAAGCACTTAGGAGACAGTGGAGCCAATAGGGCCAAATAATAGGGCCAAATAATAGGGCCATATACATCTCTAAAAATCCTACATGATTATGATCCTCACCAATTTCAATCAAAATGAGAGCACCCAAACTGATACAAAGAATGAGTGGAGTAGTGTTTTGGGGCAGGAGGCAAAGGAGGAGAAAAAGGATCTCATCCTTGCAACTGAAATTATTTTTGGGGAGGTGGCAGAAGGACATTGTGAGCTCCCCTTGCCCACTGACCAACTACCAGACACAGAGCCTGTGACTGACTTCCTTCTCAACAGGACAGTTCAGGGCACAGTCATCTTACTCAGCCTTCTGGGGCTTATGTGTTACAGAAGACCGTGTAAGTGACCAGCTGGCTAGGTGTTAGATGGTTGGGGAAATTTTTCATCACAGGTAACAGGGTCTGATTTTAAAGTAAGGTTCATAGAATGCCACTTTTAGCAGATCATTTTCATTTTACCTATCAAGGCTCATCACAAATCAGTTTTTACAATGCAAGTTTTTGGCTTTGAAATATTTGTATACATTATATATAAATACAGCATAGCCTTGTTTTGTTGACCATGGAATAGCATGGATTCAATACATCACTTGGAAACAATGAAGTTTTTTTGTTTTAAAATTTTTAGAGTATTTTAGATTTACTTCTGATGTTACATTTTTTTCAATTGTTCCATACAGAGGACTGAAAAGACAAGAAGCAGGAACCAGCATTCTACAGTCCTTTTAAAGCATATAAAACTAAGTATGGCCTACAAAGCCAAATGCCTCCTAAATCATTTCCTGTATTCTGGATATGACAGGCAATAATTAAAGAGGTCTGAACATAAAATAGTAACATTGAAAAAAGAAAAATTCATTGTTTCTATTCACTTTTCTGAAGTTTGTTATTTAAAAAACCAAACTGTTTAAGAATACACACATGAGCAGTGCAAAAAGAGGACTACTTTAAGACATCACATTTCGATATAAAAAAAATGTTCAGTTGACTAACAGGATTAAATAATATCAGGGATCAAATGCAGTGATTCATTAATAAAGAGATCATAATTAACTTTCCTATCATAACACTAAACCATTGCTAATATACACACCTCTCGCTACCAGTAAATATCACAACCATGTTTTGTCAGTTATTAGTATTTACAATGTTGTTGTTAGTATCTTCTATATCCTCCTCCCCTTCCACCATATGGATCTCCATAGCCGCCTCTGCCACTGTAACCCCCCCTGCCTCCATAGTCTCCCCGTCCTTGGAAACCACCTCCACCTCTACCACCACCACCTCCTCTGCCACCTCCTCCCCCCCAACCACCCCTCCCACCACCACCACCTCCTCCCCCCCAACCACCCCTCCCACCACCTTCTTGTCTCTTCTGCCAAGGGGGCATTTCAGGAGGTGGTGGCTCAATCTCAGTTGGTCTGCCTCCACGGTCTGGCACTCTCCCCATCAGGACCTGCGTAGAGAAATACACAATGCTTATGTTTAAATAATAATAAGGCTGCTGAAAGGATGTAGAAGTTATCTTGTGGATGAAGAGCACGTGCCTACTCATCACAGGGAATGCAATCCTACCCAGAGTGATCTGTGGGAGTTAGGACTTCCAAGTTATCATCCCATGTCTGCCACAGACTTGCCATGTGACAATAGACAGCCTCTCAGAGTCAGTCTTCCACCAGTACCACCAGCTAGATACTGCCTAGGGTGGTCAGGTTTAGTTGTTTATAATGAGCGTTGAGATTTTTTTAATCAAAGGTGTTACATAAGGGCTATCAATGCTCATGGCTCCTTAATCCTTATATTATGATGCTATTTAAATTCAACCAGAATGGCAAACATCGTTCAAATCCCATCAGAAAATACTGCACTGACAGCTACAGTGGGTAGCATATATGATCTGACAAAACTGGTAACCATATGCAACTATAGAATGGTTCATTGCTCTCTTTTCAATCAGGCATTACTGATGCAGTGCAGAGAACTGAAAAAGCAACCAAGTCCATAATGCAATGCTATAGTAGCACCTTCCAGTGAAAAGTGTTATCTTGAGATTCACTTGACATGAACTGATGTACAAAGAAAACATTATTGGGAAAAAATATTCACACAGCATGTTATCATTCTAACATGAAGAGACACTGTACTCTAGTCAGCTTACATCTAAAACGGTCATGCAGAAAGACATGAGTTTTAGTTACCCAAGTAGCCTGTTGATAATTTTCTTGCTTTCAGAGGTTCCCTCCCAACCCCACACAATGTATACCAACATGCAAGCTACTCAGATCACACTCTGTCAAAATAGCATATACTGTATACTAAAATAGTATTTACAAAAACAAGGAAGCATGTGTCATGTAAACCCTTGGATTCCAGTTGGCCACTTACGTGATGTCCTGGGATCACTCTGATGCCAAAGGGACATATCAGTCTTGTTTGACATACAACCCTTGAGTCTAAGGCCTGGTTTACACTGGGGGGAGGAGGAAGGAATCTAAGTTACGCAACTTCAGCTACGTAGCTGAAGTCGACGTACTTAGATCTACTCACGGTGGTGTCTTCACTGCGGTGAGTCGACTGCTGCTGCTCCCCCGTCGACTTTACCTGCGCCTCTTGCAGCGGTGGGGCACAGGAGTCGACGGGAGAGCGCTGGGGGTTGATTTATCGTGTCTAGACTAGACGTGATAAATCGACCCCCGCTGGATCGATCGCTGCCCGCTGATCCGATGGCTAGTATGGACATACCCTTACTCTTTCATTACTATTCAGGACACTGCCTGATCCAAATCTAATGTCTCCTCTTGTCTCCAGCTCACTCTCTCGATCTGCCCCTCTCCTGCTGCTTCTCAGTTTCTTGCTCTTTTGACCCACGCATACTTCATGATCTAACCAAACCACCCACTTCCCAAGTATTCCAAAGCCAGCCCTCCCCTAAGTCTGCCTGTGTCCAACCTGCAATACCCATTCCTTTCAACTGGCTGCTGCACCCTGCAACTACTACCTTACTCCATTTGCACCCCATCCCATCTGCTTCTACTTTCCAAACCCTCAGCAATCTGCCCCCTTTGCTCCACCCATCACTGCAATTCACATCAAATAGGAATCCTCAGCAAGATTCCAACTTACCCCTAAAATAAATAAGAAATATGGGAACTGTAGTGGTGATTATGTATTCCTTCTAAGAAGGCTTTGGAAGTTTGTAGATAGGTGGTTAAGAAGTAATTTGTTTCATCTTCATTTGAGTAATTATGAAAAAAATTATAACAAACTAATAACAATGTTTGCAGTATTTGAGTTTCATCATTCATATGTAGCTATCACATTTACATAGGTAAACCACAATATATATATTTTTTAATTTTGTAGTAAGAATTTCAGTCCCGTAGACGCCTGTTGTGCCTAGTTTCAACAAAAAGTTTTAAATTTAACAATGAGTTATAAATCTCAGAACATTGGGCCGTAATGAAAACTGTTTTAAATCCTTAGCTGTTATGGTATGCATAATATTCCTGTGATGGAAGGAATTACAAAAACCTGATATTTAGTAGCTAAGGCCTTCATCCTAGAAGCACTTATGCATATGCTTAACTTCAGACAAATGTAAAGTTAAGCATGTGCATAATTGGGGCCCATTGTTGTAAATAAAGTACCAAGAATTAATAATGCATTTGGACATATTGGCTACTACATTTAGCTACAAGTCCTGAAATAGACTATAAACCCCATGGAGATCCCTTTACAGCTTTGGGGCTTTACACTGTTAAACACTTGTCACTACTAAAATGAACCAACGATCTATCAACAATAAATATGTACAAAAATAATATTCCCCAGACAATCTGATTTCTAATTAGGCAGCAGAATTAGATGTTACAAAAGAAATTGGTGGAAACAAACTGTCAGAAATAAACAAAGTCATTTAAACAGGAGGCAGGTGGGGGAACCATCCAAAGCTGGATTTAGCAAGGTATAAAAAAATTAAATATGAATAGTTTCAATAGCAAGCTATTTTCTGATTAAAGTTCATGTCATTTTATGATTTTGGTGAGCAGTTAAAAAGTGAGAATCTTTTTTCCATTACGATTTCATCACAGAGTATAGTATATGGTCCGAATAACTCATTTGCAAGTAATTATGACCATAATATTTCTTAATCATGGAGACCACTTTCATTAAATAGTTACACAAATTGTGAAAAGCATATTTATTCTCAACTGTGATTTCAAAATATCTGACAATTTACATTGATCAGACAAGCGCCTCAATAATATTAAGCCTCAGTTCCTCACAGTCCCAATTTCAAATTCTGTTGGTTGAGCAATCTGGAAATTCACTTCATTTCACTAGTTCATAAAAAGAATCATCTCAACAAAGTTTCTCCTACTCAAGAAACAATGTACACTAACATCTCTTGTGACTTGAGTCCCTGTTAGTGAAGCTACAATGAGCACTGATGACCAATGACAAATTCAGTTTTTCTCTGAGGTCCTCCTTGCAAGAAAATGTTTGGATGCTCTTCAGATTGCTCAAGATTCCTTGCAGGGCTGTGCAAATCCACTTTGACAGTCTCTACTGACTAGAAGATTTTGAAGCAAACCTAGGGAATCAAAAAGTGATATCTGATTGTTTTTTTCTTGAAGTATCCAGGCTTGCCATTTCTACAATGGGTTTCTTCTGCTCTGTAGCTTCAAAAAAGCAGGACCACACCTGTTAGCTTCCAGGGAAGGCTTTGAGAAATCTACCCAGTGAAGCTGCTTCTGAAATTGGAAAATGTATAAGGATTCTTATGAGAGACAAGGTGGGTGAGATAATATCTTTTGTTGGACCAACTTCTGTCGGTGTGAGAAACAAGCTTTCGAGTTTACATAGCGCTCTTCTTCAGGTCTGGAAAACTTACTCAGGCCAGGTCTACATTTCAGACCTATATCGGTATGACTACGTCACTCAGGGGCGTGAAAAATCAACACCCCATAGCAACATAGTTATACTGACCTAACCCCCCGTGTAGATAGCACTATGGGAGAGCTTCTCCTGTTGACATAGCTACCGGCTCTCGGAGAGGTGGATTAACAATGCCAATGGGAGAAACTCTCCCGTCAGCATGGTAATGTCTTCACTAAGGGTATGTCTACACTACCCGCCGGATCGGCGGGTAGGGATCGATCTATCGGGGATCGATTTATCGCGTATAGTGTAGACACGATAAATTGATCCCCGATCGCTCTGCCGTTGACTCCGGAACGCCACCACGGCGAGAGGCGGAAGTGATTCTAAGTCGATCCAAGATACGTCGACTTCAGCTACGCTATTCTCGTAGCTGAAGTTGCGTATCTTAGATCAATTCCCCCCCCCCCCCAGTGTAGACCAGGCCTAAAGCACTACAGCAGCTCAGCTGCACACCACTACAGCACTGTACGTGAAGACAAGCCCTGAGTAAGTTTCCCAGAGCTGAAGAAGAGCTCTTTGCAAATTCAAAAGCTTGTTTCTTGCACCGACAGAAGTTGGTCCAAAAAAAGATATTACCTCACCCACCTTGTTTCTCTAATATCCTGGGATCGAGACGGATACAACAACACTGCATACAACTAAGGATTCTTGTGACATTTATGGCCATTTCCTGCAATATTCTGGAAAAATCTTATTGAATTAAGTTTAAGTACTTTGTATTAAAAATGCAACTGTTTATGTATTACTGTGGGGCTGTATGGAACGTCTTTAGGAGGAAGACAGGATTAAGGTGATCTCTAGGAAGTACCGTGAGCTTCAAAAAACTATGCTGAACAATGTAGCAAACATGAGTGATCTTTTGGGACAATATGTCTGAAGTGGAATTCCTAGGAAATACTTGGAGGAAGGGATTGTAAACTCCCATCTCCATATTCAGCCTTTGAAACTTCATCTTGAGGGACCTTTGGTCTGCTGCTCATCTGTTAGGTGAGGACAGTTCAAAGACAAAAGAGACACATGAAGTCGTCTGTGCAACAAGGTGGATCCTGGCAAGCTGATACTATGGACCCTGCTGTCCACTTCCTGACTCCCGGCTTCATCCCCAGTTCCTGCCTTCAACGCTGCCCTGTTTCTGGCTCCTGTCCCTTGTCTTGTTCCAGTCCCTGAACCCTGTCGGCCTGGTGACTGACTGCTCCGGCTCTGACTTCCAACTCAGCAGTGTCCCTTGGCTTCAGCTCCTGTTTCTTGTATGACCCCAGTTCCCACTTTTGGCTCAGACACCTGGCTCCTGATTCTGGACCTACCCCTTGGCCTCAGGTTCCCGAACACCAGGCCAAACCACCCACAACTCGGTCGCTGGTACTGGTTTTCTACAGACCCTGTGTCATGATCGGAATGTGGGCAGTCTGACCTAGTGGTCGGAGCAGGAGTCAGATGCCAAGAGGTCAGAGTCCAAGACAGGCCAAAGGGCAGACCGAGAGTCAGGCATCAGGAGGCAAGCAAGGTCAGGTTACCAGGAGATTGGGTTCAGGCACCAGATTAAAGACATCAATTGGAGAGCAAGGTCAAGGATGAACTAGGGTCGGAAGCTGGAGTCTAGGGTCTAATGTTAGCGGAGTCTGGAGCAGAAGCAGGCAGGCAGTCTGTGTTGTTGCTCAGACTGTTCCTCACCATGGCTTCCTGGTTTACATACTGGTATCAGCCAATCAGTGGGCTGTGAGGGGCTGCCAATCAGTCCCTGTGGGGCGCTACTTCCCGCTGAGCCTAGCTTTGGAAGGTCCTCCCAGGGATTCCTAGCCTAAGCCTCTATATTCCTGGGGGAATTCTGCACCAAAAAATTAAAAATTCTGCACACAATATTTTAATATTATGCAAAATTCTGCATATTTTGTCAAAATACCACATTATAATCACACCAATTTTGATTATTTTGGTCATTTATTTCAAAATACTTGTCAGCAAGAACATCTCTAACAATACAGACAAGAAAAAAGATTCAGGAATTTTTTTTTGACAAATAGATTCCTTATTAGGCATATTAATACAGAACTCTGAGTAGTAATTCATTTAAACTACAATGCAGAAAAAGTGGTTACTCACCTCTTGTAACTGTTGTTCTTTGAGATGTGTTGCTCATATCCATTCCAATTAGATGTGCGCATGGCGCGTGCACGGCCTTCGGAAAGTTTTTCCCCTAGCAGCATCCGTCCGGTCGGCTGTGGAGCCCTCCTGGAGTGGCACCTCCATGGCACTCAATATATGATCCTGCCAACCCGGCGCCCCCTCAGTTCCTTCTTGCCGGCTACTCTGACAGAGGGGAAGGGGAGCGGGTTTGGAATGGATAGGAGTAACATCTCGAAGAACAACAGTTACAAGAGGTGAGTAATCGTTTTTTCTTCTTCGAGTGATTGCTCATATCGATTCTAATTAGGTGACTCCCAAGCCTTACCTAGGCAGTGGGGTTGGAGATAGGGAATGCTGATTGTAGCACCGAAGGCCGCATCATCCCTGGCGTGCCGGACGGTGGCGTAGTGCAAGGTGAAGGTATGCACCGAGGACCAAGTTGCCGCCCTGCAGATTTCTTGGATCAGCACCTGGGCCAGGAAAACCGCTGACGAGGCCTGGGCTCTAGTGGAGTGTGCGGTAAGAGCTGGGGTCGGCACCCCTGCTAGTTCATAGCAAGTGCGGATGCAGGACGTGATCCAGGAGGATATTCTTTGAGAGGAGATCCGGTCCGCCACTGTTACGAATAGCTGGGTCGACTTCCTGAACGGCTCATTGCACTTGATGTAGAAAGCTAGGGCTCTGTGGACATCGAGGGAATGCAGCCACTGTTCCTGGGGACCAGCATGAGGTTTCGGGTAAAAGACAGTTAGGAATATGTCCTGGCTGGTGTGGAAGTTCGACACCATCTTGGGGAGCAAGGCCAGGTGTGGTCTGAGTTGCACCTTATCCCTGTGGAAGACCATGTAAGGCAGTTCCGAGGTGAGGACCTTCAAGCTCGGAGACGTGTCTCGTGGACGAAATGGCGACCAGAAAGGCTGTCTTCCAGGAGAGATACAGGAGGGAGCACGAGGCCAGCAGTTCGAATGGGGGCCCCCCCAAGAGCCTCGAAAGGACCAGGTTAAGATTCCACGCAGGGATAGGCTGACGGATCTGAGGGTATAGACGGTCCAAGCCTTTGAGAAAGCGACCAACCATAGGGTTGGCGAAGACAGAGTGGCCAGACATGCCTGGGTGGAAGGCCGAGATGGCAACAAGGTGAACCCTTATGGAGGACGCCTCCAGGCCTTGCTGATTCACATGCAGGAGGTACTCCAAAATGAGGGGTACCGGTGCCTGTACAGGGGGTGTGTGGCGCTGGTCACACCAACACGAAAATCTTTTCCACTTTGCCAGATATGTGGCTCTAGTAGAGGGCTTCCTGCTGCCTAGTAAGACCTCTCTTACTTGGTCCGAACACAGAAGCTCCATGGGGTTCAGCCATGCGGCTTCCAGGTGGAGGGACCATATGTCAGGATGGCAGAGGCGACCGTGGTCCTGAGTGAGTAGGTCGGGGAGGAGAGGCAACGTGATCAGTACGTCCACTGACAGCTCCAGCAGCGTGGTGTACCAGTGCTGGCGAGGCCACGCCGGAGCTATCAGAATCACCTTTGCCCCCCCCCCAGGGATTCTGAGTAGGACTTTGTGCATGAGAGGGAACGGAGGAAAGGCGTAGAGCAGGCGACCTGTCCAGGGTAGCAGGAATGTGTCCGTGAGGGAGCCCGGGCTGCGACCCTGGAAGGAGCAGAACACTGGGCACTTCCTGTTGCATTGGGTGGCAAACAGGTCGACCTGGGGAAACCTCCATCTTTGGAAGATGGGGTGTGCGACATCCGGCCGGAGAGACCACTCGTGCATATGGAAGGACCTGCTGAGGCGGTCTGCCAGCGTGTTCTGAATCCCTGGAAGAAAGGACATTACCAGGTGAATAGAGTTGGCTATGCAGAACTCCCAGTCGAATGGCTTCCTGTCAGAGGGGGGAGGAACAAGCCCCCCCTTGCTTGTTGATGTATAACATGGCCTGGTGTTGTCTGTTAGAACCGCCATGCAGCAACCTTGCAGTTGGGCCTGGAAGGCTTGGCAAGTAAGGCGCACCGCCATTAGCTCCCTGATGTTGATACAGAGGGAGAACTCGTTCTGTGACCACAGGCCCTGAGTCTGAAGGTTCCCCAGATGTGCCCCGCACCCCATAGCTGATGCGTCCATAACCAGGGACAAGGAAGGCTGGGGCTGTGGAAGGGAACTCCCCCGCACACCGCTTGGGGGTCGAGACACCAGCAGAGGGAGGCAAGGACCTGTTCCGGCACCGTGACCACTGAATTCAAGCTGTTGCGCCTCAGACAGTAGCCCGAGGCAAGTCATGCCTGCAACGGCCTGAGCCGGAGCCTGGCGTGCCGGGTCATGTACGTGCCAGAGGCCATGCTTTACCATGAATTTGTTAAGCTCGTGCAGGTCCAGAATGGGCCGGAGGCCCCCTTTGGCCTTGGGGATTAGGAAATATCAGGAGTAGAACCCTTTGCCCCTTAGCTCCCATGGAACCTCCTCCACTGCAAGGAGCGCGTGAACCTCCTGAATAAGGAGTTGCTTGTGAGAGAGGTCCCTGAAGAGGGCCGGGGAAGGAGGGTGGGAAGGAACAGAATTGGACAGAGTATCCTGTTTCCACCATGTGACGGACCCAGCAGTCCGAGGTTATTTGGGACCATGCACAGTGGAAGTGGGATAAACGATTCAAAAAGGGTGGGGAAGAATCCGGGGTTAAGTCCGGTACGCCGTCCCCGGGCCTCCCTTCAAAAGGCCTGCTTGGAACCCAACGATGGTTTGGTCGGGCCCTGGCCTTGTCCCAATGGGCGGTTGGAGGGCTTCCTTCTGCCATTCCATCCCCTCCACCTGTAGAAGTTCTGCTTTGGCTGAGGATAGCAGCATTGTTGCAGCTGCTGGGGCTTGAAGTGCTTCCTTTGAGGGCACGAAGTACTTGAGTTCGACCCCCTTGGCCGTAGGGGGAATGGAGCCTGGGGTCTGCCAGATGGTTTTGGCATTGGCCTGAATGGTCTTGATGAAGGGCAGGGCCACCCTCGATGGACCTTCCGGGGCCAAAATGTCTACCACCAGGTCCTCCAATTCCACCACTTCCTCAGCGCAGGCCCATGTTGCGCGCCACCCTGCGCAGAAGGTCCTGGTGGGCACGGCTGTCTATGGGGGGGCGGCCCAGAGACGGAGGTGCCTGCTACAGCCTCGTCAGGGGAGGACGACGAAGAGGCCAAGGTGGGAAGGGGTCATCTCGACCTTCCTGCACCATGGGAGCTCAATGCCCTGTATCGCTGACTGCCTCAGGCTCAGACACTGGAGTTGGGAGGGGTTCCGAGGGGGGAGGGGGCACGTCGTCTCCTCCGCACCCCTATGAGTAGGCCGACTGGCCGAGGCCTCTGGCACCCTCGGTTCAGATGTGGCCGAGCAGGAAACTCCAGACTGTGCACCATGGGCCTGGTGGTACGCCCACTGGGTCCAAAATGGCCACTGAGTGGGTCCCTGCCAGTGCGCCTGCCATGGCTCTGCCCCCACATCATGGCGTCCATGGTCTGACCAGCACCAGTCCTGCTCCGAATACCGAGACCCCATCTCTGAGCCCAAGGAATGGGATTGGGACCGTGAGGGCCAGGGCGGTGCAGAGCGGACCTGCTCCGGCGAACGGCGCTGAGAAGCTGGAGAGCAGCATCGCGAGGCTGGGGAGTGGTGCCGGGACCTGGAGCGGTGCCGAGATGGTGAATGGTATTGTGACCGGTGCTGAGTTCAGGACCTGCTCCATGAAGGTCGTACGGAGCAGCGCCACGATTGGGAGCAACGACGCGATCGGGAGCCGTGCCATGAGTCCAACCAGTGCTGTGAGTGTGACCGGCGCCGCAATGAAGAGCAGTGCCAGGACTCTGAGCAGTGCCGAGGTTCGACCGACGGTGCCAAGGTTCAACCAACGGTCAGATCAATGCTGGCTTGCCTCGAGACGGTGCCACATGCTGAGGCACCACAGGCTTGGCACGGACAATAAAAGACCTCTGTGCCGTCATGGCGATGAGGTCCCTCGCAGCCGAAAAGGTGTCCGGGGTGGACAGCAGCTGTACTTCCACAATGCTGTGGGTCAGGGAGTCCAAAGGCACCAGACTGAATGGCTCCCCTTGCGGGGCTGAAGTCGACAGTGCCGCGTCCACAGCCTTTGCCCCCGGGTGCTCCTCTCTGGAACGCGTCCCATTGGCTGGCTCCAGGGGGGTGGGCCTCTGCATAGGAGAGCCACTCTTCTCCTGCTTCCGGTGCCACTTCGGTGTCGGAGCGGTGCCAGGTCGATGCCACCAGTTTCGGCGCCAGGGAGCAGCGGTGCTGCAGGTCTCGGCCAGAGTCCATCTGCAGTCCTGCTTCCACCACTGCCGCCGGTGCCTGGCGCACCGAAGAACCCAGTGCCTGGTCCTGCCGTGCCGAAGGAGGCTGGGGTCTAAATGCCGGCTCCATAAGGAGCTGCTTAAGACGAAAGTTCCACTCCTTTTTGGTCCTAGGACAAAACCTTGCAGATCCTGCACTTTTCAGCTTGGTGAGCCTCCTCCAGATATTTCAGACAAGAATCATGGGGGTCGCCCGTTGGCATGGGCTTGTTGCAGGGTTCGAATCCCAGGGATTTGGGCATGAGAGCCCTCCCAAGGAAAAGCATTCAGAGCAGAGGGAAACTCCCCCAACCCAACTGCTACTAACTACAACAAAAAAACAAAAAAGAAACTACAAGAAAGAACAACTACTATTAGAATCAAGCTAGGGAAATGTGGAAAACTTGCTAAGCAAGACGCCACAGTTCCAACAACCATCATGGGTGGTAAGAAGGAACTGAGGGGGCGCCGGGTTGGCAGGGTCATATATTGAGCAGCACTCCAGGGAGCTCCACAGCCGACTTGACGGATGCTGCTAGGGGAAAAACTTTCCGACGGCCGTCCACGCGCCATGCGCACATCTAATTGGAATCAATATGAGCAATCACTCAAAGAAGAAACGTATTTCCCGCACACCTCAGAAACAGTGCAAAGGCTTATGGGAGTCAGTGGTAGCAGAGGAACTGAGGGCAAGGGAAGTAATTGCTGGGAATGAACCTGAAGGATTGCTGGGTGTAGGTAGAAGAAGTATGAAACAGGGGTTTGGTTTGGTTTATTTTTTTTTGTGGGGGGGGTAGTTAGGGAGCCTCCTCCATGCAGACTCTGGCTGATCCCTAGCCTCTCCATTCAGTCAGGCACATCTGCCCCTGTCCCCGTATGTCCTTGCACCCCCACTCAGCCACCCGTCTCCCTGTCCCCATGTGTCCCCTGCATGCCCACTTAGCTACCCCCTCTTCCTCCCATCCCCATGTGTTCCTGCACTCCCTTCCCTCATGTGGCCCGGCACCCCGACTCCCATTCAACCCCTGGCTCAATGCTGTCACCCCACTAGCTCCTGTGCCTCCGTCCCAATCTATCCACCCTGACTAGCCCTTCTGAATCCCAGTCTGTGTGTCACCCTCCCCTCCCCCCAGAAACCCAGCCTGCCCCGCAGGCAGGGCACTGTGAGGAATGCAGCCTCTCCATGGCTGGCTGAGCCAGTCCGTGAGCCAGCTGCCCTCTGTTCTGGTGCCACAGCAGCCCTTGATGGGTGAAAGGTGTAACTGCAGCGCCTCTCTGGCAGAATGTATTTTCTCCGGAGGAAAAAAAAATCTGCAGGGGACATGAATTCTGCACGCATGCAGTATTCCCCCAGGAATAGCCTCTAGTAGTGATGCAGAGGTGTCAGCAGCCCATGAGCTCCATGGTCCCAGATTCTAGCCCTCCAGACTCTTGCACATTAACAGTGTTTAGCTTTGGGGGGGAAAATGGTAAATTTATCGTCTGATGTGAAACTCGGACACTATACTTTGGGTCAGGTCTAAGGAACAGTTTATTCCTATGAAAAATGGTAAATGGCAGGTCTGCCATCAATACATGCAATTCACTCACCCTTCTAGCAGATGTTACAGAAATAATAAACAATATTAACAGATAAAGAAAAAAGACTCTTGGTAAGGTTTCAAAAGGCAGCTTCATAAGCACAAACAAAACTTAAGATCCCATGCTGCAACAGTATCTCCCAAGAAAGAATACCTGTTACATAACCCCTTAAAGAACTTTTTAACTGCACCATGCACAAATAATGATCTACCATCCATAAAAACAAAATAAGCTGACAGAGCCACCAAGTGGATTCAGAGAGGAATCAGATAACCCTTCAGGCTTTAGATACATCACATATTCCAAAACACAGAGAACAGAAGCAGTTACTGCAACTCAAATTTACACAGCATTATAAGAGACAAACCAAGCCCCCTGCAAGTGACATCATTTTCTTGCAGAATGCTTTCTAAAGGTAAGCAATAATTCTGAACCATTACTGAATAGGATTGTTCTAACACTAGTCAGAGTCTGACAAGCCAGGCCATCAGATGAAGAGACTGAGGATACGGATGAAGAATTCTGCCACACTATTGCAACAACAGGTACAAAGACAAGGGAAGCAGTCAGAATACTCCTCCTGACAGCTGAAGCAGGTCTATATCCATATACCATTTGTCCTTGCCAAGCCATGTGACTCAAATTAACCTTGCCTTGTCCTATCTTATGTTCTTCACCACCTTCTGAATTAATAGAAAGGTGGTGGGGGTAGGAGGGAAGTACAGAAAAAGCTTTGCTATCTGGCACTTTGGAGGAATGGGGGGTGCTGGTTAGTTAAAAATTCCAGTTAACTAGGAATTATACTTACTAATGGGTTGGGGCGTGGGAAGGAGTGTGGGCCATGGGCTCTAGGAGGGAGTTTGACCGCGGGAGGAAGCTTAGGGCAGGGGGTTTGGGTGCAGGAGGGGTTTCAGGGTGCCAGATCCCGGCGGTGCTCACCTCCGCGGCTCCCCGCAAGCAGCGACATGTCCCTGCTGCTCCTAGGTGGAGGCGTGGCCAGGGGGCTCTGCACACTGCCTCCGCCCACAGGCACCGGCCCCGCAGCTCCCATTGGCTGCAGTTCCTGGCCAATGGGAGCTGCGGAGCCAGTGCTCGGGGCAGGAGCAGTGCACAGAGCCCCCTTGGCCATTCCTCCACCTAGGAGCAGCAGTGACATGTCACCGCTTGCTGTGCTCTCAGCAATGCTAACCAGAGCCACCAGGGTCCCTTTTAGACTGGGCATTCCAGTCGAAAACTGGACACCAGGCAACCCTATTGAAAATTTGTATTGGGATCAGAAATGCCGGTTTCTAAAGCTTTCCAGTTGGTAAAGTGCTGAATAACAAGCTTTTACTGTATACAGAAGCCACTTTCCCCAGTGCACTAGGAAAGTATGAGATGGACAAAAGAAATGACACTTCTGTGACGTTATCTGATTAAAATATGACCATGTAGATCACTGTTGCCACCACTGTTATATAATCACAACAAATCTTATACAAAGAATGTCAAGAAAGGGGTCTATGCAAAAGTTATGTTTTGCTGAATATGATTATCCTATTTGTATGCATGTATCGTTTTTGTATTTGAAGTTATGAGTATTGGCTCTATACATGTATTTCAAATGTGTTTGCTTCTGGGTAGCACCCACAAAGAATTTAGCCAGCACACTGTGAAGGAACTATTTAAGTTAAATGGCCCATCAAAGAACACTTAACTCACAATGGAAGATGCCTATCTACACTTAATGGACTTTCTTGTGAACGTTCTAACTGTAGTATGGGTAATGGCCTGTGCTACACCAACCTCCTTATTGAGCTTGCAGGAACAAACCATCCTGATGTGTAGAAACAATAGTAAATATGGCACGTGACCAGCTTGGCTTAACAGTGAAATCCTTGCTGATCTAAAACACAAACAAGAAGCTTACAAGAAGTGGAAGACTGAACAAATGACCAGAGAGGAGTATAAAAATATTGCTCAGGCATGCAGGAGTGAAATCAGGAAGGCCAAATCACACTTGGAGTTGCAGCTAGCAAGAGATATTAAGAGGAGTTTCTTCAGATACGTTAGCAACAAGAAGAAAGTCAAGGAAAGTGTGGGCCCCCTTACTGAATGAGGGAGACAACCCAGTGACAGAGGATGTGGAAAAAGCTAATGTACTCAATGCTTTTTTTTGGCTCTATCTTCACAAACAATGTCAGCTCCCAGACTACTGCACTGGGCAGCACAGCATGAGGAGGAGGTGATCAGCCCTCTGTGGAGAAAGAAGTGGTTCAGGACTATTTAGAAAAGCTGGACAAGCACAAGTCCATGGGGCCAAATGCGCTGCATCTGAGGATGCTAAAGGAGTTAGCGCATGTGATTGCAGAGCCATTGGCCATTCTCTTTGAAAACTCATGGCAATCGGGGGAGGTCCCGGATGACTGGAAAAATGCTAATGTAGTGCTCATCTTTAAAAAAGGGAAGGAGGAGGATCCGGGGAACTACAGACCAGTCAGCCTCAACTCAGTCCCTGGAAAAATCATGGAGCAGGTCCTCAAGGAATCAATTCTGAAGCACTTAGAGAGGAAAGTGATCAGGAACAGTCAGCATGGATTCACCAAAGGCAAGTCATGCCTGACTAACCTAATTGCCTTCTATGATGAGATAACTGGCTCTGTGGATGAGGGGAAAGCAGTGGCTGTATTATTCCTTGACTTTAGCAAAGCTTTTGATACGGTCTCCCACAGTATTCTTGGCAGCAAGTTAAAGAAGTATGGGCTGAATGAATGGACTATAAGGTGGACAGAAAGCTGGCTAGATCGTCAGGCTCAACGGGTAGTGATCAATGGCTCCATGTCTAGTTGGCAGCCGGTATCAAGCGGCGTGCCCCAAGGGTCGGTCCTGGGGCCGGTTTTGTTCAATACCTTCATTAATTATCTGCAGGATGGCGTGGACTGCACACTCAGTAAGTTTGCAGATGACACTAAACTGGGAGGAGTGGTAGATACGCTGGAGGGTAGGGATAGGATGCAGAGGGACCTAGAGAAATTAGAGGATTGGGCTCAAAAAAAATCTGATGAGGTTCAACAAGGACAAATGCAGAATCCTGCACTTAGGATGGAAGAATCCCATGCACTGCTACAGACTAGGGACCGAGCGGCTAGGCAGCAGTTCTGCAGAAAAGGACCTAGGGGTTACAGTGGACGAGAAGCTGGATATGAGTCAACAGTGTGCCCTTGTTGCCAAGAAGGCTAATGGCATTTTGGGCTGTATAAGTAGGGGCATTGCCAGCAGATCGAGGGACATGATCATTCCTCTCTATTTGGCATTAGTGAGGCCTCATCTGGAGTACTGTGTCCAGTTTTGGGCCCCACACTACAAGAAGGATGTGGAAAAATTGGAAAGAGTCCATCAGAGGACAACAAAAATTATTAGGGGGCTGGAGCACATGATTTATGAGGAGAGGCTGAGGAAACTGGGATTGTTTAGTCTGCAGAAGAGAAGAATGGGGGGGAGATCTGATAGCTGCTTTCAACTACCTGAAAGATCGAAAGAAGATGGATCTAGACTGTTCTCAGTGGTACCAGATGACAGAACAAGGAGTAACGGTCTCAAGTTGCAGTGGGGGAGGTTTAGCTTGGAAACTTTTTCATTAGGAGGGTGGTGAAGCACTGGAATGGGTTACCTAGAGAGGTGGTGGAATCTCCATCCTTAGAGGTTTTTAAGGTCAGGCTTGACAAAGCCCTGGCTGGGATGATTTAGTTGGGGATTGGTCCTGCTTTGAGCAGGGGGCTGGACTAGATGACCTCCTGAGGTCCCTTCCAACCCTGACATTCTGTGATTCTATGACTAAGCGAAGCATGCCTGGACATGTGACTTGCCCATGTGACTCCAAACACCATCTTGTTATCTGTAATTTTCCACAGTGACAACAATGGAATTCCCTTCACTTGGCAGATGCTGTAAAAGGTCCTGGAAACATCTCCATCTCTATAAAACTCTTTCTTGCTCAAACCTCTGGACTATGAACTTATACTAAAGGGAGCATTTTAACCAAAGGACTGAGGACCTTCCAATGATTTGGAAGCAACCAGAGATTTAACAAGCCAGCAGTTTATTCCATCATTGCTACAAGCCTGAACCAAGAACTTTGCATTTATTGTATGTATTTGATTCCTTTAATTTTAACTCTCACCTTTAATTCTTTTTATAAATAAACCTTTAGATTTTAGATACTAAAGGACTGGCATCAGCATGATTATTGGGTAAGATCTGAGTTGTATATTGACGTGGGTGTATGGCTGGCCATTTGGGATCAGAAGAACCTTTTGTTTGATGAAGTTGGTTTTAAATAACCACTCATCATTAAGTCTAGTGTCTGGGTGTTGAATCCAAGACTGGAATACCTATGGAGGGTGCATTTCTGACTTGTTAGCCAGTGAGGTGAGACAGAAGTTACTTTTGTTGCTGGTTTGGTATATCTCATGAAAGAATAACCACCAGGTTTTGTTTCTTTTTTTTGTGGGGGGGGGGGGGGGGGGGGGGGGGGGAGGGAGAGTCTGCCATTTTCCCCAGCAGCTCGTCCTGAATTTGGTATTCTCAGTTGTGACCCACGAAGGCACAACTTCTTGTTGAACCTGGTTGCAAACCGGCCTACGACACTTGGTCCTTTAACGACCACACACGCATCTGAGAGCTGTCCCTGCTTAATTTATCTGCCGAACACATTGCTCTCCCTTGCTAAACACAGGGCCATCAGGAAGACATTGTGTGTTTATCTGCCCTCTTAGAGATAGGTTGGCAGGAAGCAAAAGCCACACAAACGGCTTTAACAGGTTGCAAAAGTCCATCCTACTTCTTGAAGGAACTCCTAAAATGTTGAATACCAGATGCAATGTTTCATATTGTAAATTAAAACACATTAGCTAACTATATTAAAACTACAAAAAACTAATCTAATATTAATAGACTATTCCTATAGGACACTACAGTATGAGAAAACCCTGGATCCTCAGGAACAGACTGTTCACGTCACCTGGTGCTGAGGTTTGAAGAAACGAGGCAATAGAGGGCACAGAGCCCCCTTTTATGCTCTTCCCATTAGCAAACATTGAGGGGAGGGATGGTTGGGGTGCATGAGCACTGTTTGGAGAAGATTCCACAGTTGGGCTGCACTGGTCAGTGCATTACCCATAAGCAGGAATATAATGGGCCACTCAAAGAACCATCAGGTACCACCTTTCACTCTCACTTTCATACAGGCTCACCATCCTTTCAGTGGGCTTTTTTTTTTTTTTTTTTATAAACACAGCAGTGCAACTTCAAGAGCAGGCTTTTAATGCTAATTATTTGCAGGCTGTATTCAGAAAAAGAACTGAGATACCACAATGTACACCCTTCTGAAGGAGAAATCTGCTGAAGTTTGGATGGCTAACATGTCAAGTCTCATGAACACATGCAGAGATAGACAAGTTGCTACCTTGCAGATTTCTTCATATGATGCAAAGGAGTTCTCTGCCCATGAAGGGGATACTGCTCTGCTTTGCTGACCTTACTTTTACCTAAAGATTTCAGAACTTTAGTTTTGCAAGTCTTCTTGATGCAAAATTTTAACTACCTAATAGATACTTTTTTACCTCATGGGTGTTATATTACAAATAGGATACAAGACTTTCTATAGGACTGTAATCTTACATGTTTTGAGCACCCTGCAGACATTTAGCATGTATCATTGCCTTTCTTTGGGGTGTTTTGGTTTGGTGCAGAATTGGGAAAGAATGATCTCCACGCTATGAAAGAGTGAACTTTTGGAATTAAAGCAGGCTCCAGGAAGAATACCTCTTTAACAGCATTGAAGGTACAGTACTGGGATAATTCTCCCAGTTCAAGACTTCCATTGCTCAAGTGATAGCCACTTGTAATGCTACTTTAATGGAGAAGTAAATCAAAACTAATGTGTCCAACAACAGATTCAGCTTCCACAGGGCTCCCCTATATATTTCCAGAAAGTTAAATAGGGAGACTGCTGTGAAAAAGCACTTGCTATGAGGGGAAGACGTCTTAGAACTATTCACCCCTAATATGCTGATGAATGCTTTTGGAGAGCGTATGTCTTCAGTTCAATCGCCAGACTATCCCAGCAGTATTCCAGAATTAGAAATTTGTTTGATGCTTTGATTCTTCATGTTCTTCTCTACACCATGAAGCACAATTGAACAAAATTTTAGCATATTCCAAGTCTGTTTATTTTTTCCCCCTCAAAGCTAGGAGACTTAATTGCTTCCCCTCTCCCAACAGTTGTTTCTATTTAGCATCTACACTGTTGAGTATCCGTGGGTCTAGGTGCACTAACAATCCTTGATTTAGGAGGTCTTTCAAAAGTGGTAGAGAGAAAAGAGGACAGTACCATCTTATCTAGAAATAATGGTCCTCTGGTATGGGCTAGGTACTTCTCTGGTTCCCAGCATCATAGCATTCATAAATATTAAAGGAGTTATCTTTACAATGAAAATGTGAAGTATATCCCCAATTTTACAGAAGGAAAACCCAGACACAGAGAGATTAAGTAATTAGCCCAAGATCCCCAGGAATTGAACCCAGATCTCCTGAGACCTAGTGCCTCAATCACAAGACCGTCCTTCCTCCCTTAGGTTCAGTGGGTTCTCCTTTGATAGGGAGCCTGCCAACCCTAACTAACTGAAGTAGTAGTAGAGGCTTAGCTGGCTTTCAGTAGAAGGTTGCCTTTGAATGTCTGTCCAAGTAATCCCTAAGGTTAGCAATGGCTGAATAAAACTATTGGGAGGGTGGCAGTCTGATTTTTTGTTTTGTACCAGCACAAGATTTTTTAGACAGATTAGAGAGCCTCTTAATCTTGTTTGGTAATTCCCACTCCAATTTAACTACATGCTTTTGTAATTATTAGAGGTATACCGAGCTCTCTTCTGGAAGTTGAAGGAAAGATTTTTTTTATTTATATGATGGAGGTTCAATACCCACAGGGATAACCACCTTTGCTTCCTAGCTTTATCCTGAACGGAATCTCTCCTCTGAGAGAAGAGATCTTGAAGTAGACAGTTCATTCTTATACTCAGGCTTGCTCCAAGTTGCATATGTGACCTGCTCAGAGAAAGCAGGATGGTGGACCATCTGTTGCTGCTGGGAGGCAGTGAACTGGCAAATTTTCCAGAAGAGAGTCAAGCATTTGTCATCCCCAGGGACTGACAGATTTGAAGCATAAAAAAGGAATACCACTGTAGGAGGCATGAGATTCTAAATCCTCCTTTTTCCATCCACTGCAATTCTTATCTAGAATTGTTTTATCTCAGTGTGGAAGTGACTGTAGGTCTATATATACACACTACTCACCTCTTGAGGACCCATGTAGGGGATGCGTAGTTACGCACCACAATGAAAAGCAGGCTGTGTTCACATTGCAGTGTGTAGCTACATGTAACAGTGACAGGCTCTGGCAAGGGGGAGGCAGAGCAGAAAAGCTCATCAGTGGAGAATTGCCAGAGCCTTTCCTTGCTGCTGGAGTCTTTCACTGCGGCAGGGAAAGGATCCTGCAGCAGGGAGGCAGTGGGACACTACACTGCTAAAAATAGCAGTGTAGACAGGGAAAGCACTGCATCGGTGAGTTGAAAGCCCTATAGGGTTCATACCACATGGTTCAGGAGAGGCTTTACTTGCTTAAGCATTGCCTCATCGTCTATGCTGCTATTTATACCCGTAAGGGGCAGGGGTGTACTGTTTGTAACTCTACATGCTACCAAAAGGAGTGTGCAGTGTACTTTGTAACAAAAACTAGGATAATGGAGCTGTAGTGATATTTATGGGAGTGCTGCAGCCCTTCCTTTTCCAGTGCACTAAATACAACAAGTTTGCAAAAAAGAAGGAAAACCATATTATAGAGGATAAGCAAAAGTCAAAATTCTTGCTAAAGATATCATTAATTATACATTATCAGTTATTATACCAGATTACTTTCAATAGCTCTATAAATCCACAAGAGAAAGAGAAGTATACCTTATTGATAGCGCAGGCTGTCTTTTCTCGTGTAGATCCACTACTTGTCCTTATGATCTTTGATAAGTCTTCTCGAGCAGCAAGAAGGTGGGCAAACGTAATGGTTGTTTTAGGAGATAGTGCGTAACGTTTGGGCTGATAAATTCTTGCTATGTCATCTGTTTTAACCTAAATGACAAAGTCAAATATAATTTAGTTGCTAAGTATTTCATGTACAAGAATGCAAATGCTCAATGGCTGTTCGTGTGCTGTTTGGTGACTTATGGTCAGTGTGAGTTTACACAGAGCACAAAGTTTAGACATTCAAACTACCTTAGTAAAAACAGTGCCAGTCACTCTTATAAATGCCTCTTGGCCTTGCTCACAACAATCAGCTACTATACAAAAAAAAAAAAAAAAGGTAATGCAGATGTTTAGTTAATGCTGAAGCCTAGTATTACCTATCACAAATTGATATGGTCTAGTCCATGCCCCATCCTGTAACCAGTCCCTTGTGAGTGACCCTTTTAATGTGTCAAACCCCAAGGGTCCACATAGTTCTACAGGGGGAAGGTCCACAGTGTCCATGGGTCCAAAACTGAGCCTTTGGGCACCAGCCATCCCTGTCTCTCTGTGGCTCCCTGCAGCAAATCCAGTCAACCCAGATGCCTGCGGGAGGCCTGTACCATACCCCTTCATGGTGCAATGGTCTCAGTATGTATTTTTGCATGCAGTCTTTTCAAAAACAAGGTAACAATTTATTATGTATACCAGGTGACTAATCTAAAAGTGCTTAGGTTAGCATAGAGAAGCAAAGGTTAAGACAGTTCAGATTGGCTCAAGGCACGGCTCCCTTGAGCCATGTTGCTGAAGGAACCATCTCTGCCTCCCTTCTCTGTCTCGTTTCATTTCCATTAGTTTCAGGTGACTATCCTGTATCTCTGAGAGTTCAGCTCTTAACGTAGACACCTGGTACCTTTTGTCTTTGTTCTCTGGACACAGCCATGCTGTGTTCACATCTTCAGCTGCCTCTGCAGCTGTTAAATTTTGATCATTGCAGTTTCCATGGTCTCTGTAGGGCTTCCACTCAAATGTGTTATTCCAGCCAAGACAGTCCTAGTGGCTATATGTCTCAAATACCTACCCTGGTCTCCCACATCGTATGGAGAAAATAAATTCTTTCCCCCCAATGGATAGCAATGCCAACATGACAGTTAGAGTCATATAGATAGCTCAAAAATATTGAGAATTCCCACATTCATCACACCACCACAACACCTCTCCTTCTCATTGGAAACAAATGGAATCTCTATTTTCCAAAGTACCCAAAGGTCCAGCACTTTAGAAATAAGGTTGCTATTTTAAAAGATTTAAAATATGGTCAATTGATTACAAAAAAAAAAAAAAAAAAAGTCAGTATTGCACAGATACCAGCAAGAAGGGCAAAACTACAATGACATTGTGCAGAATGTGAAAAGAAACTGACAAGGAGAGAAAATATGAACTTTTTTAAAACAGGGAACAAAGGGAGAGAAAAAAAAATGCTCCCTGGGAGACTGGGAGCTTCAGAGCAACTGGACATTTGCCTGTTGACACTGGAGACACACTGTTCCCTGCAGTAATATATTGTTAAGGAATGACTGACAGTAGGACTTTCCCACTGTGGGAAACAATACCTGAATTCAAGAAACACCATGGTCAAAAAGCAGAAACACAGGGGCCAGTTATATCTAAATCAAGGGTGGGCAAACTTTTTGGCCTGAGGGCCACATCTGGGTATAAAAAGGGGCAAGCCTGATGTGAGAAGGGTGGATGTTCTCTGCAGCTCTGCCCCACACTCCTCAACTAACTGAACAGAACTAAGTTAAATCTCACTCAGCATTATCTGAAGTCCTTCCCAACTGTATAACTTTCAGGACAATATCAGGTGAAGGAGGCTGCCTATACTACATGGCTCCAGACCAGAAGGTAGGGAGGAGAGAAAATGCCTCTCTGAAGATATCTCCAAGAAGAGCTGCAGGTTTCAAGGAATGAACCTTTCCACCTATTGCTAGAGCTGAAAGTATTACGGAAAAGAGGGAGAGAAGGATCTGGATCTCTGCAGCTTCTTCTGTAACCTCAGTTACTTTTTCCCAATTAAGGAGTCACCTGGCTCAAAACCCCTGCCCCCAAAATCTTACAAGCTATACAAAAATAAACAGTAGGTCATATGAATATATCACGTAGATCTGAAATCTGCTCTTGTAAATATATATTGTTCTCAGATAAATATTTATAAGATTCCATGTACATGTTATGAGAAGCTATATGCAACTGAAAATTGATTTCACAAGGCTAAGTTTAAAATTTTCCAAAATGACAGGTTTTTTTTCAGGTGCAATCTACACCTACCAATATTATACCTGCATTTTACATCCATAATTTCAACGATAGCTATAAAATTGAGTAATTGTGCCTCTTGCTAGCTCACGTGTATCTGTGTTCAGGTATGAAGAGACATAAGTACTCAGATTTGCACTTGTAATTCATTTTTGCAGGCAAAAATTGTACCCTCAAAATGGAAGTTGCGCTTCAACCCTTTGAAAATCTACCCAGTAATGTAACTTTAATACAAAATTACAATAGGCCTTCTGGAAATCTCAGTAACTGTATTTTGTTTTTGCAGATTTTTTAAGAACAGGCTGCTGACTCATCTCACCACTTTAACTTCATTAAATAAAACAATGGTACACTTTCTTCATGATTGAACAAAAGCTATTTAAATAGTTTTTAATGTCACATCTAGGAACTAATACGATATCAAATGACTCAAATTAAGTCAATTTAAGCTACGGTCATAAATTAAATACAATTTTAATATTATTTATTAATAATTATTTTAAATTATTTAAATGTGAAGATTTATATAGTTGTACACAGAGAGCAGTGTGGAACAATATAAGACAGACAACCTCTACTTTATCCTTGGTATAGAATCGTAAGAATATAGGCCTACATCTTCAAGCTTGGGTGTCTAAAGTTAGGCACTTACATCCCTATTTAGGCACCTAAATAAAAGTTGCCTTGCTCTGAATTCTACTGGATCAGTCATCCTTCAGTCATAAGGCAAGAAAAAAAATGTGTTTGTGGAGAGGGAGAAAGGAAAGAAATGTATGCAGTAGTCTCCTTACCACAGCAAGTTAAATCCCTTTTCCTTTCCTCTCCTACAGTGCATCAACATTCATGCAAGCTGCTGAGGTGAGAGGGTGCACAAAGAAGCAATAGCTGAATGTTTGAGAATAAATTTTCAAAGCTGCATACGAAGATGTAGCTGCATCACTCCCACTGATATTTAATGAGAGTCATGCAACTGAGGTTTTGTCTGCACTTGCATTAAGCTACAACAGACAACACCAGGTAGGTTTTTAAAAACAGATCTGTAAGTTGTTTTCCATTATTTTCAGTATGCATGCAAAGCCTTAAACCGGTTTAAAAATGGACAGGACCTAAACTATTGTATTCCTTTGTGAATAAAGTCTTGTGGCTCATGCACAGAACTGGGAGTTAGGATGTCTGTGTGCTATTCCCAGTGATTCCATAAGCTTCCTGTGTGTCTACTTGTCAAATCACAACCTCACTGTGTCTCAGCTTCCTAATTTGCAAAATAACCAGCACTGCCGGGGATGGGGGGGGGGCCGCGGGCGGAGGAAAAGGGGCAATTTGCCCTGAGCCTCACCCCCGCGCTCCTCAAACTGAGTGGCATTGCAGCCTGCCATACAGGGTTGCAGTGCCTCTCAGGAGAGGCAGCTGGACAAATTTGAGCGAGCAGCATTACAACCTGGCACCAGGTTGCAAAACCTGGAGCAGAGAGCTGGGCCCAGACCAGCAGGACAGGAGCCACGGCTTCAAGGTAAGTTTGTTCTCCAACACTTACAGAAGGGCCTCTCCTCAGCAGTAAAGGGAGAGTAAAAAAAGAGAGAAAGTAGGAGCACTTCGCACAAAAATCGAGATGTTGAGTACAAACTTAATCAGGGAACCAACGGACATGAAAAGAAGAAATTCTTGAATTGCCCATACAGCAATGCTAGGACCCTGGGTAACAAACAAGAGGAATTAGAATTACTCATTTATGAGCATAAATTTAATTTAGTTGGGTATTACTGAAACCTGGTGGGATGATTCACACAATTGGAATGTTAAAAATCAATGGTTATAAACTATTTAGAAGGATCGAGTGCGAAAAAGGGGAGGGAGTGGCATTCTAGGTCAAAAATGGCATTGCCCGTTTCTGAGTAACTGATAATTCAGAAGAAAATGAACTTGAATGCTTACGGATCTATATCCTTAACAGATAAAGGACAAGATGGGGTATTAGTTGGTGCCTGCTACAGACCACTAAATCACACTAGGGAACACACTAGAGATGACTGTCTCCTTATGCACCTATGTAGAACGACGTGTAGTGAAAAATTTTGTATGACCAAAGGGGACTTCAATTTGAGTGACATGCTGGAGGTCACATGTACTCAGTACTAAAAACATCTATGAAATTTCTAAACATTATAGATGACAATTTCCTAATTCAAAAAGTGTTGCAGTCAACACAGGGGAATTCTTCATTACACCGTGTCTTAACAGATAAAGAGGAACTGATCACAGAACTAAAAATTAATGGTAGCTTAGGTACAAGTGATCATGACATGAACACATTATTTTGCTTGCACATTATAAAAGTCCAGACCAGTAATATATGTACTTGGTGCTTTAATAGGGCTAATTTCACAGAGCTGAAACAATTATGAGTCAAAACTACTGGGAGGTAGAATGTAATCAGAAAAATGAATGATAACTGGGAATCATTTTAGAACACCTTCCTAGATGCCCAAAAAGCCACAATCCCAGAATACAGGAAGAAGGCCTACTGGTCAAAAAATTGACCAGGTTTAGAGAGTAAGTGAAAAAACAAATGGAGGAAAGGGGAAGTTGACAATAATGAATATAAAGCTGAAGTTAGGAACTGAAGAAAATTGATAAGGGAAGCAAATGGACACAGAGAAATCTAAGGCCAGCAAGAGTTAAGGACAATAAGGACATTTTAAAATATATTAGAAATAAAAAGAATCTTGACAAAGATATAGGTCCATTACTAGATGGAAATAGTAGAATTACGAATAATAAGGCAGAAGCATTCAATAAATGTTTCTGTTCTGTATCTGGGAGAAAAGCAGATAATATAGTTTCCTCATATGGTGATAACACTATTCCATTTTACTGGTATCTCTGGAGGACGTTAAATAGAAACTAAAATTAAACATTTTTAAATTATCTGGTCCAGATACCTTGCATCCAAGAGTTTTAGAAGAGCTGGCTCACGAGCTTGTTGGATGGTTAATGTTGATTTTTTGTAATAAGTCTTGGAGCACTGGGCAAGTTCCAGAAGACTGGAAGAAAGCTAAAGTTGTGCCAATTGTTAAAAAAGGCAAATGGGATGACCCAGATAATTATAGGCCTGTCAGCCTGACATCAATCTTAGGCAAGATCAGAATGGAGCAGCTAATATGGGCTTGATTAATAAAGAATTAAAAGAGGGTAATATAATTAATACCAATCAGCATGCATTTGTGGAAAAAAGATCCTGTCAAACTAACTTGATATCTTTTTTTGATGAGATTACAAGTTTGGTTAATAAAGTTAACAATTTTGATGTAATGTACTCAGACTTCTCTAAGGCATTTGACTTGGTACCACAAAACATTTTGATTAAAAAACTAGAAAGCTAGAAAATTAATATGGCTCCCATTAAATGGATTAAAAGCTGGCTAACTGACAGGTCTCAGTATGTAACTGTCATTGAGTAAGGCTATGATTTAGTCACGGAGATCATGGATTCCGTGACTTTAGCAGACCTCCGTGACTTCTTCCGCTTCAGCTGTCAGCAGCTGAAGCGGGGACTGGAGGCAGGACTGTGCGGCCCTGCCCTGCTGCAACTGAGTTTGGATAGCTGGAATCAGGACCCTGCAGCCCCTGCCCTGTGGTTTGCAGAGGGTGGGGGGACTGCAGCCGGGCTATACGACCTGTCCTGCAGCTGCGGCCAGCTCCGGAGTGGGGGCTGTGCCCTCTCATGGCTGCGCCCCTTGCTGCGCCCTAGCACCGTGACTTCCACTAGGTGCTGCAGCCATGCGCCCCAGCCCCACGGCTTCTGCCAGGTGCTGCAGCCGGGGCCAGGCACCCCAGCCCTATGGCTTCCCCCAGGTGCTGCAGCCAGGGCCATGTGCCCCAACCCCATGGTGAGGGCTGCAGCGGTGGCCGTGTGCCCCTGCCCTGCGGCTGCGGCCAGCTCCAGAGCTGTGGCTGCGCATCCCCCACTGCACCCCAGCCCCACGGCGTCCACCGGGGACTGCAGCCGGGGCTGCGCGCCCCTGCCCAGCAGCTGCAGCCAGTGCTGCATGCCCCAACACTGCAGCTTCCGCTGTGGGCTGCAGCCGGGGTCACACGCCCTAGCCCCGTGGTGGGGGCTGCAGCGGGGGCCGTGCACTTCTGCCCCGCGACATCCCAGGCCCGTGTACCCCCTCATGGCTGTGGATGGAGCTTGGGGGGGACTGCAGCTGGGGCCATGCACCCCTGTCCCGCAGCTGTGGCCACTGGAGCAGGGGGGGGTCTTGGCCTGTTCTCTGCCCCTCCCCCCCACCCCCCCCGCCATGGGACTCCATTCTTCCCCCTATTTAGCCCTACCCCTGGTTATTTTTAGTAAAGTCACGGACAGGTCATGGGTTTTGTGAATTTGTGTTTATTGCACGTGTCCTGTCCATGAATTTTACTAAAAATAACCATGACAAAATCTTAGCCTTATCACTGGGCAGTTGTGTTTCAGTGGAGTCACGCAGGATCGGTTCTTGAACCTATGCTATTTAACCTTTTTACCAATGACCTGGAAGAAAGCATGAAATCACCACCAATAAAGTTTTCAGATGACATAAAAACTGGGGGAGTGGGGAATAATGAAGAAGACAGGTCACTGATTCAGAGTGATCTGGATTGCTTGGTAGACTAAGTGAAGGCAAACAATATGCATTTTAATATAGTTAAATGTAAATATATACATCTAGGAACAAATGTAGGAAATATTTATAGGATGAAGGACTCTCCTGGGAAGCAGTGACTCTGAAAAAGATTTGGGAGTCAGGATGGGTAATCAGCTGAACACAAGCTCCCACTGTGACACAGTGGTCAAAAAAAGCTAACAGGACTCAGGGATGCATAAACACGAGAGTCTTGAGTAGAGAGGATTATTTTGCCTCTATGTTTGACACTAGTGTGACCGCTGCTGGAATACTGTGTCCAGTTCTGGTGCTCACAATTCAAGAAGGATGTTGATAAATTAGAGAGGGTTCAGAGAAAAGCCACAAGAATGATTAAAGTATTAAAAAACATGCCTTATTAGTGACTATTTAGCTTAACAAAGAGAAGGTTAAAAGTGACTTGATTAAAGTGTAAGTATGTATATGGAGAACAAATATTTAATAATGGGCTCTTCAGTCTAGGAGAGAAAAGGTTTAACATGATCCTATCGCTGGAAGTTGGAGCTAGACAAATTCTGATGGAAATAAGGTGTAAATTTGTAACCACTAGAACAATTTACCAAGGGTTGTGGTGGATTCTCCATCACTGATAATTTTTAAATCAAGATTGGCTGTTTCTCTAAAAGTATGCTGTAGGAATTATTTTGGGAAAGTTCTATGACCAGTGTTTTGCAGGTCAAAGTAGATGCCTCACAATGGTCCCTTCTGGTCGTGGAATCTATGTTTGTTTGTTTGGGTTTTTTTTGCAAAGGCGGGGGGGGACTGTTTCAGATTTTGCCTCGGCCTCCCCAAAATCTCTCAGCACCCCTCATAATACTTCTCTACCTTTCAGAGATGCTGGGATGATTAATACGCTCTTTTTTTCAAGTGTTCACATATTAAGACAGTGAGCACCATAGAAATGCTTAGACATAACAATCTGAAAACATACTCAGACATTCGGATAGTCGGACAGACAGTTACTGATGCGTAAATGGTTTGTTCCACTGTTTTTTTAAGTCTTTTGGAAAAACTATAACACCAACAGGCATACCCCATAGTAGTGATTTGGAAGCTTCCCCATGAGGCAGATACCACCTTTCTGGCTCACTGAACCATTACTGATAACTGTGAATTTTTCTGATATAAGCCACTATTCACCTTGATAAAGTATGAACTGAAACTAGCAGAGGAGAGACAAATGGTTATTTGAGTATGTCACAGAATCATAGAATATCAGGGTTGGAAGGGACCTCAGGAGGTCATCTAGTCCAACCCCCTGCTCAAAGCAGGACCAATCCCCAGACAGATTTTTGCCCCAGATCCCTGAATGGCCCCCTCAAGGACTGAACTCACAACCCTGGGTTTAGCAGGCCAATGCTCAAACCACTGAGCTATCTCCCCCCCCCCCCCTGTGCTTGGTTCAAAAGCTTGGGGTTCATTAACTGGCAGCATTCAGTTAGTAGGTTCTTTAGACCAATCCCAAGGATTCTGTAGCTCTCCTTGAGGGGTGGATGAGTGTGTCTCTCTGTATGAGGAACACTTTGAAGTTTTTTCCTACAATACCACAAGGGAAAAACAAAAATAAAGGGAGACTGACATCTTCAAGTGAAGAACAACACTAGAATTTATGTGGATTACAAGGATTGGTGGATTTGACTGTTTAGTCAAACCTTTCTCTCTCCACAACATGCAGGGAATGTATGTTACAAGTAGTGCTCAGAAAAGTTAGTTGTAATGAGATCTTCAGTAAGACAGCTTGGAGAATTGTAACAAACTACCACCACCTACAGGAAGCAAACAATAAAGCATGTTTACCTTTGCTCTATCAGACCATCCAAAGGATTGTACGGTCACATCAAGCCGCTTCATTAACATCCGACGACGACATTCATATTCACTGCAGAGGGCATCATTGATTTTTTCCAATCTTTCCTACGGCATTGCAATAAATAGGACAAATATTTGATTCCATTAAAATACACAAGCTAACCTGCCTCACCAACAAAAATGTCTGTCAACAGTTGACCATCATGAAAAACCACTTAACAAAAATTAGGCTGTGACCAACTGCTACAATGTAAGTGAATATCTTCTACAACTTTTTATATAAATTCATGTAACAAAATTGATCTATAAACAAACTAGTGTATGAAGTATTTGAACAGGATGTCATAAAGGTATTATACCATTAAATCAAATTTAACATTGAACATTCACTATCACACTACTTAAAACAGAAACTGCAAAACAAGTATGAAAAGCCAGAAAATAAGGTCACCAGCATTAATTTTGCAATAAGAAAAGTAAAATGGAGAGGGGTTTTACCGTCTGATCAGGATTCAAAGGTGTTGTTAGCAGTGGTTTCCCCACATGGGTATTTTTTACTTTTGAAAGAATGTCCTTGATCTGAAACAAAACACACACACCCTTCTCAGAAAACAACTCATGCTCCCAAACGTACTTCAGCACAAGTTTTTACCAAAAATTGGTGCTATTATGGGGTGTTCAATATCTTCATATAAAATTAGACTAGGATATTTTAGCTTGCTTGTAAGAAGAAGTCTCAAATATTTTTATAGCAGGGACCACATCTTAACAATGAGACAATTACTTACAGTGAAAATTAGAATGACTGAAATATTTATTGTATTTTAGCTATCGAATACAATGTAGCAGCTGGAAACAAGGAAATCCAGCACCAAATGACCCATCAACAATTGTGAAGTGAAATATTTTGGGAGCAACTACCTCATATATGAAGCTAAAGATAAGCGCTAGTATTAAAAGTACACCTCTACCCCGATATAACGCGACCCGATATAACACGAATACTGATATAACGCGGTAAAGCAGTGCTCCGGGGGAGCGGGGGCGCAGGGCTGCGTACTCCAGCGGATCAAAGCAAGTTCGATATAACGCGGTTTCACATATAACGCGGTAAGATTTTTTGGCTCCCTAGGACAGCGTTATATCGAGGTAGAGGTGTAGTAGCTAAAGATCTTGTCTTGCCACTTGTCTCTTAATCCCATTACTAGCTTTCTTCTGTATCCAATTCTACATCTTTATCTTCAGAGGTCTGACCAGCACCACCCCTACTTACATTTCTGCCTTTAGTTTCTTATTTCCCCTTGTGTTCTCTATGCTCTCCTCTACCTTCCTCCTAACTGCTCTATCTGCATCATCCCTTTCATCATAGTAAACTGCTCCATACCACCTTGATATTAGTTCCCTCTTCATTCAGCTGTTTTCTTCATGTGCAGTTCGTCAATTGGCCTCAAAGTCATGTAGAAATTATGTGGGTAGTCATTCAAATATTTGATCCTTTATGCAGGATTCTGTGCATCTGAACAGTACAGTCCATAACAAATTTAGGATGTAAACTTGGGATGCTTGGAGAAGGACTGTACCCTCATTAATTTTTCTTTTTTTAAACGAAACAGTGTTTATTTAGACAATCATCCAAATGAAAATACAGCTAGAACTGATGCAATTTTACACTCTATGAAGGATAATTATGGCAGCTTAAGAAAGGATGCCATTATAACCCTAGACCCAAGGCAAACCAACAGATCATTTCCTCAAGGCTGAAATTACCTGCATGTACACACTCAGGCATTTGTAGAAGATACATGGTATAAGGATAAATTCCAAATTCTCTTTCCACTAAAATGCCAACAATCCTAGACCTTTCTGTCAGAGGGTAGAGAGCTGCCATATTTTATATAAATTATAGGATCTTTGCAATAATTGTTAAGAAGCAGCTTTAGGCTGTCACTAGGAATCAAAATCTACAGCATCATCAATGCGTTAAGAAACCTATTTAGTAGCAATATTTTTAAGTGAGTTAATTCATTCCCCTCTTTTTCTTTTTTTATATCTGATTCATGGTTTTCTTTTTCTTGGTGTCAACAAAACCAAGAGGAAAATTTCTGTTCAGTATGTCTCATATATGAGTGTTTATATAGCCTGAGGAGAGCAAGAACCTTTCCTCCACTTTTCTTTTGGAAAATATGGTATTTTGAGTTTGTTTTCCCATACATCATCAGTGACACAGACAGAAAGCACTGAAGCAAGTTTCTTCAAATTGTGATTTTGCCTACAACAGATTATTAACAGCACACTGAAATGAGTAGAAAACTGTCTGGAAACTTACTGGTTTGACTCCAGCACAAAATGGCCTGCTAGACAGTGTAAGGTGATCCTCTGGTGGTTTAGAACAGGGTGCCAGTAATACATTTTAATGTTTTTAGAAGGTCTCTTTCTATAAGTCTATAATATATAATTAAACTATTGTTATATGTAAAGTAAATAAGGTTTTTAAAATGCTTAAGAAGCTTCATTTAAAATTAAATTAAAATGCAAAGCCCCCCGGACCGGTGGCCAGGACCCGGGCAGTGAGAGTGCCACTGAAAATCAGCTTGGGTGCCGCATTTGGCACGCGTGCCATAGGTTGCCTACCCCTGGTTTAGAATCTCCTCTGCCACCCCCTCCCCAGTGCTGCCCACATTGAGACTATGGATAAGAAAAGAGGACATGGCCAGGGCTTCCTTATGCCCCACTGATCCCCCATCTGCTATACTGGCTCCTTGAGGGCATCAGCAGCCTGCATAATTTACAGCCAACTTCAGGCTTGTCCAAATTAACAGGGGGACCACTCTGGTGTATATCCATACCAGGATCAGGAGAATTTCAAAGCCACGTGTTCATATACTAGTATGAGCTGCGCATTCCTCAGCCATAGCCAAGGGTCTGGCCACTGTGCATGGATTTTAGTAAACTACTTGTATACCATATCACAACATCTGCCTCAAAAGTCAAATTGGCTTAAATAAATACTATCATGGGACTTGAAAAATGGCTGAAGGGCCATGAACTAAAGTTAATAAATGGCAAAGTAACAATCTTTGTGGTGGCAGAGTTGGTGAACTACAAGGATCGAGGGGAAGAGGGAATAAGAAGCACATTAAATGACAATTAGAAATGACACTGAAAGAAGTCGCACTCGCACACACACACACACACACACACACACACACACACACACACAGAGTGTTGGGGACAGAAATGTAATTTTAAATGCTCTAATGAGATCACAAAGAAGAGCAAAATGTATCAAAGTGAGATTCATTTTGGAAAAAATACAAACCCAGACATCCGAGAGGAAAAAGAAAAAATCTAAAACAGGCATGTGGAAAAGAAAACCTGGAAAGCACTGGTGCTGAAAGAGACCTAGAAATGAGATTTAACAGCAAATCAGACATGAATTTGCAATGGGATAGGGTTACAACAATAATTCTGGGCTCCATAGCCAATAATCATTAGGAAGAAGCCATAAAAACATAGATAATATGCTCAATATAGGACAGGCACAATTGGAATACTCAGGTTAGCTCCACGCACCTATCATTAGCATAAAGATCGAGACATAATAGGGAATCTAGAAAAGAGGAACAAAAAGGAGTGGGTTGGAGGAATGGACTCATGAGGAAAGATTAAGTAGTGCCAAATGCATATGGTTTAGCAATACCAAGGGAGGAGGGAGAGATACAACACACAAAGATAGACTATACCATATACAATGAAACTAAGTAACAGACAATTTAAACATCAGGAAAAGTGTCCTCAAAGTGAGATGCCCCATTGTTTATAAGAAACTAGACAAAGACTGTAAGATGTTCTAGAGGCAACAACCTTGTATTGGCTGGGAGATTAAACCAATGAGCTGTGAAAATTTCTCTAACTTCTATACCATACTTTTGTGAGTTTAAAGGAATACATACACACTTCCGTCCAGAGTCAACTTTATTAGTCAGCAACATTAATTTAAAAAGTAGTAACATTTTGGGTATGCCTACACTGCAGCAGCACCACAATAAACAGAGTCTGGGCATGAGCAGCCACACTACAAAGCCATATGCAAGTTACTGTGTCCTCGCTGCTGCTGTACACACCCATGTGTGTCACTAGGACTTTTGGGGGCATATCCGATGGTTCATTGTGCTGCTGCCAGCTGAATCGCTCTGTGATTCTTTCCCAGTGAGTTGTGGGAGAATTTGCTGTCTGGGCACACAGGGGAATTTGGGAGAAGGTACTGGACGACTATCAGCACACATATGCGTTAGCACATGTTCTCACTGCAAACTGGATGGGTTACCAGCCTGCGTGAAAGCAGCACACATGCTTTAGTCTACTGTCCCAAACAAGCCAGCAAGCCTTAATAGAAAGCACCAATAAACTCATGTCAATGGTATTTTGCATGTGGAACGGAGAGGGGTTAACAGAAATAGCCAGATAAGAGCCTAGGCTAACTCTACAGTGAAGACATACCCTTTAAAGCAAATTTAGAAACATGCATTATGAAAGCAATCTCAACATATGGTTGTTGTGTACTTAAACAGATGAGTAGATCAAAGTCATAGAAGACACCCGGATCCATCCAGAAGTCATAGTTGCAGGAGCACACATTTGACTAATTAAGAGATATTTTTACAACGTCACTGTCACCACTGTGCATTTCTAGGGCAATTCTGAAATTATGTGTATCCTCTAGTAAATATGTTAGTCACTGAACCATCTGATCTGTTTTTCTACTGTTTAAAAAGACACAGCCAAGTTTCTGGTTATTGCACTAAAATCTATTACGTTTTAAAATATGCAGTTATCCTGTACCTACCAATTAAAAATCCCACGTGTTAAATCTGCTTTCTTCCTTTCCTTTAATTTTCTTTAAGCTTGTAGCTCTTTTATAAGTTTTAAAAGTCAAGCAAAAACTGGACAAATTGTGAAGCCCTGGGGTATAAATCGAAGATGCATAAAGATTCTACAATATTTCTCAAGCGCTAGGACAAGGAAAACTTTAATATGTATAAAATGAGTATGTGAAGAAACAATTGCACCATTAATTCTTAATAGTTGCATAGAATATGGCACAATGGATTAATACACTAGTTTTGACACCTATGAAGGTCCCAAAGCAAGCATAGCTGGTATCAATTCATTGCTGAATTGGCAGGCATTTTGGAAGAGAAGTACAAAATAGTTTTCACATAAAAAGAAAAGTTTGCACTGGAATTTTCTGTTCGTTTCAGTACCTGTTACATAAGTTACAGCAGTAATATATTTATACATCAGTGCAGACAAAGGATATATTTTGGGGAGGAAAAAAACCTTCAAGTTTGCAAGATATGATAGACCTGGGAGATGTAAGAGTCCGATGTATATTTGCTGGATTCCTTATTTTCCCCCCATTCTGTCAGATATATATACACCTGTTGCTCAGCTCAACATTCAGAATGAGAGGTTCTTTTGTTTCAAAACTAGAGCAATAGAGGCTTCCCCCCAGAGCTCCTCATGAATCATAGTCTTACATTGTATAACTATTTCAGTGATGATATCAGACGTGGTACGTCTTTTTATATATAAATATAATGTGTACGTACACACACACACAAAAATTGCAGTTCAGACTACAGGACTTGCAGCAGCCTGCCTAACCACAGGATGAAATTGCTTACCCTACATGCTCTTGCCTAGCCACCTCAGACAACCTCCCTTTTATGGTAGAATTATGAAATAATTTTCATTTGACATGAAATACTTTTTTTTTTTTTTAAGCATATAGACCAAACCTAAATTTTAAAAGTGCTTATATTGATCTACTGAAAAAAATGACGGACTAGTCAAGGGTCATATAGAATTACACTTGATAGTTAACCAATTGGGAACATGATGAATTTTTATCTTCATATAATACCCATTGCTAAATTGAGTATTACTAGTGTGAAATGGTTTTTCAAAGGCCTTTTCAGCTAAATTAGAATCTAGGATTCCTCTTGAATTTTACAGTAAAACCAGCAGATGCAGTGCAGTTGTTAATGCTAAGTGAACCTGAATCGACTTCTAGTGAAGTGGTCTTTTAATGTTGTTGTATAAGTTTTCATCATGGCACACGGAAGTACATAGGAATGTTTAGTACTAGCAGCTATGTGTGTACTAAACATTCAAAGTAATCAGCCTGAGCTGAAAATGTAGATTTAAAATTATTTGCTTGAAAAGCTCTCTTTTGTTGTCTCTTACAACTTTGACAACATGATTTACGCAATCAGACTAGGGGTATGCATACACTGCAATTAGACACCACGGCAGGTCCATGCCAGCTGACTCAGGCTCACAGGGTAGTTTAATTGCAGTGTGGATGTTCAGGATCAGGCTCTGGGACCCTCCCAACTCACAGGCCTGTGCCTGAACATTTACATTGCAATTAAACAGTCCCTTAGCCAAGCCCCGCAAGCCCGAGTCAGATGGCACAGGCCAGCCGTGGGTTTTTAATCACTGTGTAGACATACCGTATGTGAGGGTTTTTTTAATTTACAGAGGTCTGCTGGCTGGGCTAGTTGATTTTGAGAACTGGGGAGAAAACAGCTGATTAAAAAGAGATGGCAAATAAGCAGGGCTGTCGATTAATCGCAGTTAACTCACGGGTTTAACTCAAAAAAATTAATCGCAGTTTAAATCACACTGTTAAACAATAGAATACCAATTGAAATTTATTAAACATTTTTGGATGTTTTTCTACATTTTCAAATATACTGATTTTAATTACAACACAGAATACAAAGTATACAGTGCTCACTTTATATTATTTTTTATTACAAATATTTGCACTGTAAAAATGATAAAAGAAAAAATATTTTTCAATTCACCCCATACAAGTACAATAGGGCAATCTCTATCGTGAAAGTGCAACTTACAAATGTAGTTTTTTGTGTTACATAACTGCACTCAAAAACAAAACAATGTAAAACTTTAGACTACAAATCCACTCAGTCCTACTCCTTTTTCAGCCAATCGCTAAGACAAGCAAGTTTGTTTACATTTACAGGAGATAATGTTGCCTGCTTCTTATTTACAATGTCACCCGAAGGTGTGAACAGGCGTTCGCATGACACGTTTGTAGCCAACATTGCAAGGTATTTTTGTGCCAGATATGCTAAAGATTCATATGTCCCTTCATGCTCCGGCCACCATTCCACAGGACATGCTTTCATGCTGACGACACTCATTAAAAAAATAATGCATTAAATAAATTTGTGACTCAACTCTTTGGGGAATAATTGTATGCTTCCCCATATATTTCATGTTATGGCAGTCTCAGATGATGACCCAGCACATGTTGTTCGTTTTAAGAACACTTTCACTCCAGATTTGGCAAAATGCAAGGAAGGTACCAATGTGAGATTTCTAAAGATAGCTACAGCACTTCACCTAGGTTTAAGAATCTGAAGTGCCTTCCAAAATCTCAGAGGATGAGGTGTGGCACATGCTTTCAGAAGTCTTAAAAGAACAAACACTCCGATGCGGAAACTACAGAAGACAAACCACGAAAAAAGAAAATTAACCTTCTTCTGGTGGCATCTGACTCAGATGATGTAAATGAACATGCGTCGGTCCCCACTGCTTTGGATCGTTATCAAGCAAAACCCGTCATCAGCATGGACACGTCTTCTGGAATCGTAGTTGAAGCATGAAGGGACATATGAATCTTTAGCGCATCTGGCACGTAAATACAGAAACTCCCCACTTAACGTCCTCTTGCTTAACGTTGTTTCGATGTTACGTTCCTGCTCCATGACAGAACATGCTCCCCAGCACCTCCCACCCACCTCCCAGCACCTTTCCCCTGATCCCCCCACCTCCTGCCCGCGGCAATCAGCTGGTTTGCGGCATTGAGGAGGCTGGGGGGAGGGAGGGGGACGTGGCACGAAGCATCCCCCTGCCTCCTGAACCAGCTGATTGCCGCGAGCAGGAGGCTGGAGGGAGGGGGGAAGGGAGGAGCGAGGACGCGGCGTGCGGAGTAAAGGGGGAGGAGGTGGAGCAGGAGAAGAGGCGGGTTAAGGGTGGGGGCTTGGGGGAAGGGGTGGACTGGGTGGGCCAAGGGTTGAGCCCCCCGCCCCCGGCAAAGTCGGTGCCTGTGCTTGCACAGTAAGGGAAGCTGCCACTGCGCAAGGTGCTTCTCCTAACCTACAGCACCTTCAGCCTCCTTATCTGCCTCATTGTCTGCAGTGCCAGTGGGCTGTGCCTGTGTGGGATAAGGCAGGGATACCTCCCAACTATAGTACTGTACCGTATGTACAGTAAGTTTGTAAACACACAGCACGTGCACACTACCACCCACCCCCAGCGATTCACTGTTGCTTTATAGCCCAACGACCCTACTCGGGAAGAGGGGGCAACACCAAGCACTTGCAAGGCCACCAGCTGCCTGCAAAGCAGCTGCAGGTGGTGCACAACAGAGGCCCTGCCTTGGGACAGAATAAACAATGTTTTATCTGCTCCCCTCCCCCCCTTTGCTGGAGGGAGGTAAGAACACAGGGGGCGGCAGCCCGCCCAAAGCAAGTTACAGGAATAGCGTTCCAGCGCCTGCTTCACTGTAGCAAGGGGGAGAAGTGGCATAGATATGCACAGAACCTGGCCCTACTCCCATGAAAGTCTCTGAAATCCACGGGAGCTTTGCCATTCACGTTAATGCCAGCTGCATCTCTCTGCCCCTGCATGCACACAAAAGAGAGGGGCAAAGCCCTGCAGCAAACATTATTTTCCTCCTCTTACTACATTGGCTGCAATGCTGCCTGGATGCTGAGTGCATGGTTACTAGGGGAGATACAGCAGGGCCAGTTTTCCAGGGCATCCTGGAAAAGAGGCCTTTGGACCTCCAGCAGGGCTCCTGTGAAAGTAAGAACCTCCATAACTAGTTCTCGCCTAAACCCACAGGGCTTCCAGCAGGGGAGCAGATTACCATGGAGAATGACATGGGTTTTCCAAATTCTTTCCCTGGCAATAGTTGATTGATGCTGCATGACCCCGGCCACTCCAGGCTGAAGCGAGTGAAGAATAGCACATGCATGCGCGTCCGAAGGAGCATCACCCAGCATAAGTCAAAAACATCCAACAAGTGATAGTGGAGTGCCTAGCAGTAGCAGTACCACTAGCAGCAAGAAAACCAGGAAACCCATTAGTTTGGGTACTAAATTAGACATTTTAAAGCGTTTTCATGCAGGTGAGCGTGCAGTAGACATTGGCATGGCTCTAGGTCTTACTCCGACCACTGTGAGAACAATTCGAAATAATGCCGACAAGATCAGGGCTAGTGCTCGGTGTGTAACACCGCTTAGTGCTACTACAATAAGTCGCTCAAGAAGTAGTTTGCTGGAAGACATGGAGCGTCTTCTCTCACTGTGGATAGAGGACCAAAACCAGTGGAACACACCTCTACATTTGCTAGTGATACAAGCTAAGGCAAAAAGTTTGTATGACAATTTGAAGAGAGACCAAGGTGAAAGATCACAGACAGACTTTCACAGCAAGTCGGGGATGGTTTGATCGGTTCAAGAAGCACTTCCACCTGCATAACATCAAGATGTCCGGTGAGGCGGCTAGTGCTGATACTGCAGCAGCTAAAAAATCCCCCGACTATCTCAAAAACATAATTGAGGAAGGTGGCTATTCCCCTAAACAAGTCTTCAATGTGGATGAAACGGGCCTGTACTGGAAGAGGATGCCTGAGCGGACTTACATTTCCCAAGAGAAGACAGCGCCCAGATTTAAAGCAGCTAAAGACCGTCTAGCCTTGCTTCTAGGTGGTAATGCTGACGGAGACATGAAGATGAAACCACGGACAGCGTCCCAAGGGATTTTCAAAGGAACACCTTCTGGTCATTTGGAGATCCAATAAGAAGGCATGGATAACTGGAGCTATTTTTTTCAGAATGGCTGACTCTATGCTGTCCCTGCATGGAAGGAATACTGTGTCAAGGAAAATCTTGATTTCAAGATTTTATTGCTTATTGATAATGCACCGGCTCATCCAATCAACTGGACGACCTGTGCGAAAACGTCAACGTTGTCTTTCTGCCACCTAACACCACATCATTCATCCAACCCATGGACCAAGGAGCCATCGCTGCATTTAAGGTGCATTACTTACACCGTACTTTTGACCAGCTCAGAGGCACCGATGGGGAAGGCAAACCTACGATTCAGCAATTTTGGCATGACTACAACATCCTGAAGTGCATCAATAACATTGGTGAGTCCTGGGCTGAAGTTACTCAGGCATGCATGAATGGGGCGTGGGGGAAGTTGTGGCATGAATGTGTCAATGTCGTAAAAGGATTTAAAGATGTTGTCCCTGCTATGAAGAAAGATATCCTCGGCTTAGCCAAGAAAGCAGATTTTGATGAGGTGGAATAAGTCGACGTTACACAACTTCTGCAATCACACGGAGAAGAGCTAACCAATGAAGATCTGATGCAACTAGCGGTGACAAGAGCAATGGAAGAAGAGGTCCAAGAAGTAGAAAAACAACCAACCCATTGAAATTTGACTGCCAAACATCTTTATGAAGCTTTCCAAATGATTGAAGCTGGCTTGCAAATCCTTAGTGATGACGATCCTGACAGGGAACGCAGCTCCAAAGTGATTAGGGGAGTTGGTCATCTAATGACTTGCTATAAAGAAATTTACGAAGAAAAAAAAGGAAAGCAAAACAACAATCTCTAGATGTGTTTTTTCAAGTTCAGAAAGTTCAGCAAGAACAGCAAGAGGAACAGCTGGACAATCCACCCTCTTCCACTCTCTGACTCCACTACCTCAACCAAGCTTCATACTCAGGAATGATGACTGTAATATTAAATTGCTTGTTTAAAATGTATATAATGCTTTTTTGTCTGGCAAAAAATTTTCCCCACTGGAACCTGCCCCCCCCCACCCATTTACATTAATTCTTATGGGGAAATTGGATTCGCTTAACATCATTTTGCTCAGAAACATAACTACAACTTTAAGTGAGGAGTTACTGTATCTTTTGATGCCAGCTACAACAGTGCCATGCGAATGCCTGTTCTCACTTTCAGGTGACATTGTAAACAAGCAGTGGGCAGCATTAGCTCCTGCAAATGTAAACAAACTTGTCTGTCTGATCGATTGGCTGAACAAGAAGTAGGACTGAGTGGACTTGTAGACTCTAAAGTTTTACATTGCTTTATTTTTGAATACAGTTATTTTTTGTACAGAATTCTACATTTGTAAGTTCAACTTTCATGATAAAGAGATTGCACTAGAGTACTTGTATTAGGTGAATTGCAATACTTTTTTTTTGTTTCTTTTTTAAAAATGCAACCATTTGTAATAAAAAATATAAAGTGAGCACTGTACACTTTGTATTCTGTGTTGTAATTGAAATTGTGGAAAACATCCAAAAATATTTAAATAAATGGTATTATATTATTGTTTAACAATGTGATTAATTGGATTTAATGTTTTTAATCACTTGTCAGCCCTACAAATAAGCAAAATTAGTAGCCTAATTAGGCTACTGGTGTCGTGTTATTCGCAAAGATTTTGATAAATGGGTCAATATCTTGATTTACTTATATAATCTAGCCTGTTGTACAGCCACATCCTTGAAAACAACAGAAAAGTTGCATGGCTGAAAGAATACTTCGATGTGTGGGATTCAGTGATTTAAAATGCAAGGCGTTACCAATCTCACCATACTAATACAATATCTTTTGCATTTGCAGTATTTGAGACTAATACTAGAAGCTGAAATAAAAGCATACATCCTTCTGAAATAATTATTCCCATTTTACAATAAGACAATTATGGCAGTCTGGGAAATGTGTCTATATGAAATTTGTGAATTTAGGTTGATTTTATGAAACTGCTCTAGCACTGAACAAGTCATTCATTACCAGTGCTAGTGTCACATATCTCAAGGATCAGGAACAAGCGAGTCATTAAAACTGACTAGCCTTCCACTCAAATGGGAGCACATTAAAACAATGGGATATCTGCAGGCTAGGGGAAAGCCAGTTCTACCCAGGTTATCTAGAGGAGAAGGGGTTGATCAGTGGAAAATCCACAGCAGAAAAGAATGAACAAAGAAACATGGTGTTAGAACTTTCTTTAAAAAAAAAAAAAAAATACAGACTCTAGGGAACATGAAGGTTCTTTGAGGAGGGAGAACCTTTGAACCACTGGTTCTGAACAAGGTAAAGGGAGCTTGTTGCACGAGTGAGAGGAGATTCCATGATCAGGAAAAGAAGCCTGAGATGGGAAAGTGGGGTCCAGGAGAAAGGACCTGGGACCCCAGAAGAAACTCACCAAAAGCCCAAGAACACTCAAGAGTGGAGAGGACTCTGAGGGACGGAAATGCATACTGGCATTCCTTCTAACACTTAATCATTTTACATTTTTTTTTTAAATGATATAAGAAACTAAAGCCTATTCTATATTCTACAGCACAGAAGTCAATTGAGAATCAAATTAGAATCAAACAAGTTAGAACCTGGTGGGGTATAGTCTCAAAATCGGTTTTCCTTAAGTTGTTTGGTGAACTGGCTAACTTAGGTTATTCAGGCCCTTTCAGGCAATTCCACAATGGCATTCACAAAGTAAGTTCTTGCAAATATTTTCAAACCAAAAAATAAAAAAGTGGAGGTTTGGTATGATTATACATTCACACACATACATGTCTGGATCACTACTTATTCAGATAAATTATTGCACAACCAGTTATGTGGACCTAACTTAAAAACTTTTCCCCTTCACTACTTAAAATGACTTGCATTGCGTATCAAGAAAATTAGTACACTATCACTTTGTGGGACAAGGTGAAGTAGACTAAAAAGTATACATCACCAGGTATAAAGCACATCTCATCGCAAGTGCATCATACATATTTAACATAGTAACTGAAATAGGTTAGTATAAACCAGTTACATACAGTTTAGACAGGGTTAAACTATTTTCAGAACCAGAATACCTTTGTGCTAGTTAGACAGGACTTTAATGAACTAGAATGTTGGGTCTCTCACTTAAAAGACATAGTAAAAGAATACTTAAAGATTAAAAAAAATCTGTACCTTTGACTCCACGTTGCTTAACAAGAGAGGAATGTCAGAAGATGATGGCTTTGATAGGCCCAACGAGTCACAGAGAGTTTGCACTTCCTGATAGATTTCGTTATTCTTTTCCAAATGAGAACTTTTAAGTTGCTTGCTGTGCAATATCTGTAAAGCTTGAAGCTCTGTACTTAAAAATACTAGAGAGAAAAAAAGTGTCATAATAGCATCTTTAAGACATCTTAAATATTTTTGTGCCTGTTTTCTCATAGTAAATAAAACATACATGTAATACAAATGTAACAGAAAAGGAGTAGGCAGAGTTCTGCAAACTTAATGAAAAATGCCAAAGAGTTACTATTTTATACAAACTAATTAGAAAGAGTTATAAGCATGTAATTGGTTGGTACTCAGTTTTTTGGGAAGAGGCCTACTTCCTTCCTGACAAAGACCACCAATATAATTCTGTTTTTCTCTAATATGGGATTTTCTTATAAATTTTTCAGATTCATCATAAGCAAGTTATATTTCCTCTAGAAATCCTCAAAATATTGCCCATATATGTGTAACTGGCAGTGCCACCTATTAAGATTGTCCAACATGTCACATTACAAGACCCCATTTTCAGTTGTTTATACCTTTGCCAAACTTTAATCGTCTGGGCTGACATTTTTCAAGCTGAGTTCAAAAGTCATGAAAGGTGAAAACTGAGGTTGCCTACGCAATCATGTCATTAAAGAGTGTCATTAATCCATACAGCATGAATTAAGGTTGACAGACAAGCTTATTTCTAGCATTTCCTAATTTTTGAGCACTTGACTTTGCAACCTCAGGCCTGGTCTACACTTAAAAGTTAAAAATTAAGTCCTAGTCTGAATCTCTATGTCCAACCAGTTCAAGCTTTCCCTCCACACACATATCACTGTGCTTCCAGTGCCAGTCTCCTTGTCCAGCCAGTCCCTCGGGTTCCTTATCCCAATGTATCTCCCCACCCCATAGAGCCAGCTCTTGTCCCCTTTACATTTGAGTCAGGCAGTTTCTTCCTCCACACTACCTAGGTGCCAGCAGGGAGGTCATTGAGAGCACAGGAGAGAGACTCCCTGCTCTCAGTTTCACTGCCGTACCTAATCTGAAGCAGCTGTTACAGGGAAAGTCCAGCTTCTTCCCTGTATCTCCAGGCTGGAGCATTTGCAGTTACTCTGTTGGGATGGCACATGTACAGTCTGGTGACACACAGGAACTGTGAATGGCTGCAGCATGCTCAGTGCTGATGGAATCTTCAAATATCTTAACTACTTTAATCTCAGCTAAAGCACTCACATACAGATGCACAGGCAACGTTTATGCTGGTATTTTCTAACTTCTGCGTGCTTGACTTTGAAAAGTTAATTTTCTTTTAACACAGTTTTTGGTGTGTAATATAATTAGCAACCAGAAAACTGTATTTTGACACTCAAAGGAGGTAGAGCATCACTGATATTAAAAAACAACTAGTATTTTCTATGCCACTTGAACCCTAAAGGCTATTGGGTATTCTTAATTACTGCACAAAACTCCCATTGAGTTATACTTATAGATCAAGGGCTTCAGAACGTAACTGTGAAGACAAATATGAGGCAAAGGAAATATCAACACTGAAGACGGTGGAAGATAAGCAACCAAAAATGTGGAACTTAAACGATGTTAGAGATGAGAAATATGCAAAAGATTAAATAAGAGGACAAAGAGTTTACAAAAAATAAATATTATTGCAAGAGGGAAAATTGTCGCAACTTACACAGGAGTTTAAGACAATCCTCTTTCTTTTTTAACCTGTCCTTAATATCTCCAGACACAAGTGCTGAATATGGGCAAGCCATTTCTTTTAAAAAACCACTAATCTCAAGCTGGAAGCTCTCTACATCTTCCCCACCTTAAGAAAAAAAAGAAAAAAGATCATTGCAAAATTCAACGTTTTTTAATTTTAAACTCAAATTTGTTATTAAGAAAATTAATTATAATTACAAGTTTAAACATAATATATTAGTTTATGTAGAAACCAATCCAATAGGACTTGCTGTTATCTTAAATTAAAAACTGAGTCCTATACATAAATAAGCAACAATTTTAATCAGTTGAAGTGGACTAATAGTTTACATCTAGTGTAAGGTGAGTGGGATAGGCTTTATTTTCCCTTCAAACCATAACAACATGGTTGTCATTTTTATATCACAAATCATAGATCATAGTTAGGGCCCTACTAAATTCACAGTCTATTTTGGTCAATTTCATGGTCATGGGTTTTTTTTTAAAATAGTAACTTTCATGATTTCAGCTACTTAAATCTGAAATTTCACGGTGTTGTACTTGTAAGGGTCCTGACCCCAAAAGGAGTGGGGGGTGGGGGGGAACACACCAGATTTCACGGTCCGTGACCCATTTTTCATGGTCGTGAATTTGGTAGGGCCCTAAACATAGTAATAGGATGAAATTTAATAGTGCAAAGTGCAAGGTCATGCACTTAGGAACTAACAAAGGAAAATTTTTGCTATAAACTGGGGACTTGGTTGGAAGTGACAGAGGAGGAGAAAGACCTAGGTCTACTGATTGATCACAGGACCAAAGAAGGGCTACTAGCATGATCAGAGGAATGGAAAACCTACCTTATGAGAGGAGATTCAAAGAGCTTGGCTTGTTCAGCCTAACCCAGTGGTTTTCAACCTGTGGTCCACAGACCCCTGGGGTCCACAGACTCTAAAATTTCCAAAGGGATCCGCATCTTCGTTTGAAATTTTTTAGGGGCCTGCAAATGCAAAAAAGGTTGAAAACCACTGGCCTAATCAAAAGAAGGCTGATGGGAGAGATGATTTTCTCTATAAATACATGAGAGGGATAAATACCAGGGATAGGCAAGAATTATTTAAGTTAAGTGTCAGTATTGATAAGAATAAACGGTTACATACTGGTCATCAATAAATTTAGGCTTGAAATTAGATAAAGGTTTCTAATCATCAGAGGAGTAAAGTTCTGGAACAGCCTTCCAAGGGGGGTAGTGGAGGTAAAAATAACTTAACTGGCTTCAAGACTGAGCTTGAGAAGTTTATGGAGAGTAGTATGATGTGACTACCTACAATGGCATATAGCCGATCTGCGACTTCTAGTAGCAAATATCTCCAACAGCCCATGGGACACTAGATGGGGGAGGGCTCTGAGTTACTACAGGGAATTCTTTCCCAGCTGGCTGGCTGGTGGGTTTTGACCACATGCTTGGGGTGTAACTGACTGCCTTATTTGGGGTTAGGAAGGAGTTTTCCCCAGGTCACATCGGAAGAGAGCCCAGGGGTTTTACCTTCCTGGGAAGCATACATTACTTGCACGTTTAAACTAGCATAAATAGTGGATTCTCTATAATGGAGGATTCTCATGATTTGAGGACTTCAGTAACTCAGCCAGCGATTATAGGTCTATTACAGGAGTGGGCAGAAGAGGTCTGTGGCCTGCAATGTGCAGAAGGTCATACTAGATGATCATGATGGTCCCCTCTGGCCTTAATGTCTACCTCGTAGGATGTTTTCACATAAAGAAGTTATGGAGGGAAAACTTAACTAAACGAGGTACCTACATATTGTTTTATCATTTCATCACAAAAATATAGAGTCTACAATCATTTGTAGGTTGTATGTAAATGCCTTTTTATAGTAAGGATGTTTTAAAAGAATTAAGAAAATTTTAAACACACCAACACATGAGTTTTACCCTTGGGTTTGTTCTTTACTACAACTATCTTACTCCTAAGCATCAATACTGTTTCTTTGACTAAGATTACAAGGTTATTATTAAACAAAATATAAATGATAAACAATAAACAGTCTTAAGCAACCACTACATTATTTCAATAAATTAAAGTTCAAATTCTGTGGAAATACCAGCTGTTGAAGTGATGCTTTCTTCCAGGTCACACACTGATTTTATTTCAGAACTTAACCAAACACAAAGCTCAGAAAAGTCTGGTGAAGATAATCCATTTTCTACTGCTTTGCTAAGTGCTTCCTCCTCTAACAGGGGACCTTTATACCTGAACGGGGGGAGGAAGGGGGGGAAAAATACCAGTATAAAAAAAAAAGTTTGACAAATACAGCACCGGGATTTTAAATTTATTTTCATATAAGTTGTTTCACAGTAGTTAGAAACCGGATTAATCCATTACAATTTTTTAGATCACTGAACACATAATTCACAGGTCTTACAAATATTTAACACCTAAGAAAATTTGTAAAAGAAGTTATGCAGCACTAACGTTAATCTTCTGACAAGGCAGAAAGTATGCATGTGTTTATGTATCACAGATATGTAAAACCACTTAAATAAAAGTATAAATACAATGTCTAAGATTTGGACTATGCTGAAGAGATTATAAATAAGGACACAATTTAAATGGACTTAGTCGATTTAAAAAAGTTGTAAAGAAAATTTGAAGTAATAGGTAAAACAGTTATTAGCAGTGAAATAATTTGAAAATCAAATATACTTATTATTTATGCCCTGTTTTATTTTCATTGTCCAAACTCAGGGAAATGCAAAAAGTAATGAAATCTCTTTCATTTTGCTCACTTTCAGGTTCTTGGTACTGCAACCTTTGAGGTTCAGATTCTATAGGGAAATGTTTAAAAACAGTTCTCATTGCAGTTTTTAAAATTACACTGTAAACTCATCCTTATTTTAATTTCTTCAAATCATTATCTCTAGCAGAGTTCACAGGACCTAGGTTTTTTTCAGGATTGGTACATTCTATTGTTGTGGGATTCTGTTCTTGATGAATTTCTGTATCAAGTAAAAGACCATGCTGCATAGATTTCTCCTTTAGTTCTTGCTTGGTCTCCTAAGAGCATATAGGTGCTCATATACCACATATATAGAACAGAAGAAATATCTTCATTGCCTTTGCAATCTCATGCAAGCTAACAATGTTTGTCATCATTTATAGCTTTACAGACATAGAGGGTTAGTGTAACACTTCCCTCTTCCATGAGATGTACATCTAAGATCTCTATTTCATGATTACACTTGAGGGAGATACAAATATACATAGTTTTCACTATCCTAATATGTTCAAAACCATTAAATGATTAACTCTAAATATGCGTCAAATAGGTAGTAAAACGTAAAGGAAGTCTTGCTTTTCCATATAATATGATCTAAATATATTCTCTATGAAACATCCAAGATTTTACCAATTTATGTGATTGTATTGTCAGTGTATCAAGAAAGGGTTATTTTGAAATCTTAGGGCCCAATTCTGAGAAGTGCACTGTATGTGCCTCTATGGAGCCCCACTGACTTCAACAGGGCTCCTCTTGGGTCCAAGTTTCCACCCACACCAACAAACTTGCAGGATGGGGACCCTATATTCAGAACTATTCCCAACAAACTGAATGCAGTAGGACTTACTTTAAGGAAGGCAAAGCTGAACGAATACATTGGAGAAAAACACACATCCCCTATTTGTAGCGTTTAACGCTTATTGATTTCTAGTCTTCCAATAGTCATTTAGTGGAATCATATATTTCCTTTTATTCCTACAGAAGTGTCCCATGCTAAGCACTCTAGCCCTCTTCCCCTTCAAAATAAGGTTCTGACAGGGTAAGCACAAAACACAGATGAATTACCCAGATCTCCCGGGTAAACACACACGTACTATGGTTTACGAAGTCCCTGCACCCATCCCTCGAGCTTGTGTACCCACTGCTCCCATACCCATCTCCACACCTTCCCCCCACGCGGCCCCCTCCAGAGGGTCGGTCCTTCCTAGGCGGGACAACAGCGTCCCTACCCCCTTCTCACCCACACTGCCGGGGGGGGGGGGCACAACTCTTTGAATCAACACAGGCCGTTGGCCCCCAAGGATCCCCCTGGGGATGATCCTTCCGCCGCAGTTTCCCCTTCTTCCTACTCTCGCTCCCCCACCCGCCCCAGATCCCGGCTGGGGGCCATTTCTCGGTGCAAGGGACACGCCGGAGCAGGCGCCCCCGTGTCGCTCCGAGTCCTGCAGGAGCAGCCCCCAGTCGCAGGCGGACAGCGCCAGCGGAAGCCAAGCTGCTCACAAGGCTTCGGGGGCTGAAGCGAGGGACTGTGGCGCCGAGGATCCAGCGCAGGCTGCTGCACTGGAGCTGCGGGAACCGTGGTATCCCCGCCCCGGCAAACGGGGCCCATGGCGCCTCTGCACAACGAGACAGGCCCGGCGGCGCCGGGGGCTGACAGGGCAGGAGGCCGCCCCCACGCACACTCACCCCAACGCCTCCAGCGCGTCTAGAATGTCGCTCTCCATTTTCAGCTCCTGCTCGTGCGCCCTCATGCTGCCGGCGCGGCCCTGCCGCCCCCAGACTCCGCCCCGCGCGGCCCCGAGTCCCCGCTTCAAACAGGCCCCGCCCCGCACAGCCTCCGTTTCCCCACCACGCAGGCCCCGCCCCGCACGGCCTCGGGTTCCGCCCCCCACAAGCCCCG
>NW_020664447.1:46857582-46864248 GCF_002925995.2 Terrapene triunguis
AACCGAGTGAGCGGTGAACCGAGGACAGGCAAACAGAGGTTGTATGCCTGAGAACTGTTCGAGAGTGAGTGCTATGGTGAATGCTACGTTAGAGGGGCTGTGTTGTGAACTGGTAGGGTGACTATCCGAGTGTCTGTCTGCTGTGACCATTTGTTTGACTGGAGCTAGTTGCAGGGTCTGTTCAACCGTGTGTTTGTTTGTTTGAAAAGTGTGAATTGGGAGTGCTTTGTTCCAGGTTGGCCTTGAGTGGTTGATTGGAGGGAAGGCTTTGAGCTGGGCCAACTGCTTCAAGCCAGCAGCCTTATAAAAAAGCAGCCAGTTGCAAACTGAGGCCTTGGCTACACTTGCAGCTGTACAGCGCTGTGAGGTAAACCTGTCTTCATACAGCTGAGTAGGGAAAGAGCTGCAGTCTGTCCACACTGACAGCTGGCAGCGCAGTGGCGTGGCCACACTTGCAACATTTGCAGCTGTGTTGGGAGCGGTGAATTATGGGCAGCTATCCCAGCATTCATGTGGCTGCAACGTGCTTTTCAAAACGGCGGTGGATTTTGACAGGGAGTGTGGGGGGAGAGAGAGTGCTTTTTGGAGCGTGTCAGCACTCTATTTTGCAAGTTCCGAACTCCCAGCCCCCTGCTCATTCATTCACTCACTCAAAGCAAACAGCAAACTGTTTGCTTTTTCTCTGTGGTACGAGCTTTGAAACCGGCACTTCCGCATTCCTGCAGCCGGTCACAACAATGGAGAGGATTGGCCACTTGACAAGATGATCAGTACAGCGCTGCAGGTTGTTTCCTGGTATACACTCACAGGGGAGAGTCGTAGCCACGCCGCTGTATCTCTTATGCTTCTCGGGGAGGTGGAGTAACTGCAGCGGTGTACCCAGGGAGATACAGCGCTGTACATGCCTTGCCAGTGTAGCCGGTCAGTGAGTTACAGCGCTGTGGGCAGCTTTACAGCGCTGTAACTCACAAGTGTAGCCAAGGCCCGAGTGAGCAGCAAACCGAGGACAGGCAAACAGGGCTCAGAGCTCCAGTATGAAACTGGAGAAAAGCCTGTTGAAAGTCTTTGGGTTAAGTTTAGAGGCGAGAGCAACAAGGGTGATATCATGGTGGGCATCTGCTATAGACCACCAGACCAGGACGATGAGATGGACGAGGCTTTCTTTGGACAACTAACAGAGGTTTCCAGATCACAGGCCCTGGTTCTCATGGGGGACTTCAATCACCCTGACATCTGCTGGGAGAGTAATACAGCAGTGCACAGACAATCCAGGAAATTTCTGGAGAGTGTTGGGGACAATTTCCTGGTGCAAGTGCTGGAGGAACCAACTAGGGGCCATGTCCTCTTTACCTGCTGCTCACAAACAGGGAAGATTTGGTAGGGGAAGTAGAAGTGGGTGGCAACCTGGGCAGCAGTGACCATGAGATGTTCAGGATCTCAGTTCAGGATCCTGACAAAAGGGAAGAAAGGAGGGCAGCAGAATACGGACCCTGGACTTCAGAAAAGCAGACTTTGACTCCCTCAGGGAACTGATGGGCAGGATCCCCTGGGAGACTAATATGAGGTTGAAAGGAGTCCAAGAGAGCTGACTGTATTTTAAAGAAGCTTTATTGAGGGTGCAGGAACAAACCATCCCAATGTGCAGAAAGAATACCAAATATGGCAGGCGACCAGCTTGGCTTAACAGAGAAATCTTCGGTGAGCTTAAACAAAAAAGGAAGCTTACAAGAAGTAGAAACTTGGACAGATGACTAGGGAGGAGTATAAAAATATTGCTCGAGCATACAGGGGTGTAATCAGGAAGGCCAAAGCACAGTTGGAGTTGCAGCTAGCATGGGATGTGAAGGGTAACAAGAAGGGTTTCTACAGGTATGTTAGCAACAAGAAGAAGGTCAGGGAAAGTGTGGGACCCTTACTGAATGGGGGAGGCAACCTAGTGACAGATGATGTGGAAAAAGCTGAAGTATTTAATGCTTTTTTTGCCTTGGTCTTCACAGACAAGGTCAGCTCCCACACTGCTGCATTGGGCAGCAAAGTATGGGGAGGAGGTGAGCACCCCTCAGTGGTGAAAGAACAGGTTAAGGACTATTTAGAAAAGCTGGACATGCACATGCCGATGGGTTGGGATCTAATGTATCTGAGGGAGTTGGCTGATGTGGTTGCAGAGCCATTGGCCATTATATTTGAAAACTCATGGCGATTGGGGGAGGTCCTGGACGATTGGAAAAAGGCAAATATAGTGCCCATCTTTAAAAAAGGGAAGAAGGAGAATCCGGGGAACTACAGAACGGTCAGCCTCACCTCTGTCCCTGGAAAAATCATGGAGCAGGTCCTCAGGGGATCCATTTTGAAGCACTTGGAGGAGAGGAAGGTGATCAGGAACAGTCCACTTGGATTCACCAAGGGCAAGTCATGCCTGACCAACCTGATTGCCTTCTATGATGAGATAACTGGCTCTGAGGATATGGGGAAAGTGGTGAACATGATATTCCTCGAATTTAGCAAAGCTTTTGATACGGTCTCCCACAGTATTCTTGCCAGCAAGTTAAAGAAGTGTGGGCTGAATGAATGGACTATAGGGTGGATAGAAAGCTGGCTAGGTCGTCAGGCTCAACGGGTAGTGATCAATGGCTCCATGTCTAGTTGGCAGCCGGTATCAAGCGGCGTGCCCCAAGGGTCGGTCCTGGGGCCGGTTTTGTTCAATACCTTCATTAATGATCTGGAGGATGGCGTGGATTGCACGCTCAGCAAGTTTGCAGATGACACTAAACTGGGAGAAGTGGTAGATACACTGGAGGGTAGGGATAGGATAAAGAGGGACCTAGACAAATTAGAAGATTGGGCCAAAAGAAATCTGATGAGGTTCAACAAGTCCTGCACTTAAGACGGAAGAATCCCATGCACTGCTATAGGCTGGGGACCGACTGGCTAAGCGGCAGTTCTGCAGAAAAGGACCTGGGGTTACAGTTGACGAGAAGCTGGATATGAGTCAACAGTGTGCCCTTGTTGCCAAGAAGGCTAATGGCATATTGGGCTACATTAGTAGGAGCATTGCCAGCAGATCAAGCGAAGTGATTATTCCCCTCTATTCGGCACTGGCGAGGCCACATCTGGAGTATTGCGTCCAGTTTTGGGCCGCCCACTACAGAAATGATGTGGACAAATTGGAGAGAGTCCAGCAGAGGGCAACAAAAATGATTAGGAGGCTGGGGCACATGACTTACGAGGAGAGGCTGAAGGAACTGGGCTTATTTAGTCTGCAGAAGAGAAGAATGAGGGGGGATTTCATAGCAGCCTTCAACTTCCTGAAGGGGGTTTCCAAAGAGGATGGAGCTAAGCTGTTCTCAGTGGTGGCAGATGACAGAACAAGGAGCAATGGTCTCAAATTGTAGTGGGGGAGGTCTAGGTTGGATATTAGGAAAAACTATTTCACTAGGAGGATGGTGAACCACTGGAATGGGTTACCTAGGGAGGTGGTGGAGGCTCCATCCTTAGAGGTTTTTAAGGCCCAGTTTGACAAAGCCCTGGCTGGGATGATTTAGTTGGGGTTGGTCCTGCTTTGAGCAGGGGGTTGGACTAGATGACCTCCTGAGGTCTCTTCCAACCTTAATCTTCTATGATTCTTCTATGATTCTATGCATTTAGCAGTCCTGTTGCACCTGCCCTCAGCCAAGCTGTCATCTCACACATTCAGTTGTGTTTCAGGCAAACAGCTGTGGTTTCTCTGCCTCCAGGGAATACTGACACCTGTTATCACACAGTCCCGCTCTCCCCTCTCTCTACTCTCTTTCTTGTCTCCAGGAACCTGTTCATGGGTACTGGCTTAGCAGAGCATGTTTAAGAGCTTCACTCAAAAGAAACAGATACCAGGGCAGCCATAAGGGCCAGTCTCAGACACTGAAATGTGTCCAAGGGTTCTGTCAAAATACTCTCTCACAGTCCACTTAATCACTACTTTAAAGTCTGCTGGACACTGCGTTTATGCCAACCCACCATGCACAGCAATATCAGTGGCTCAGCACTGCTTTCTCAAAACCCTCATCTGCACCCCACCCCCATCTGCTATTAAGAACAGAGCCTGAATACCATTTCTGTCCTAAGGCGGTACGTCTACAGGGATAAAAGACCTGTGGTGGTCGCAGGTCAGCTGACTTGGGCTTGGGAGCTAAAAATTGCTATGTAGACATTCAGGCTTAGGCTGGAGACCGACACTTGACCCTCACAGAGTCCCAGAGCTTGGGGTCCAGCCTGAAGCCAAACATCTACACAGTGATTTTTCAGCCCTGGGACTGAAAGGATAGATTTGAATGAAGAGAGGAAAAGGAGTTCCAGACATAAGGGATGGATTGAATGTTAAATGATAGCACTTGGGTCCAGATTCTAACCTGACCTTGCAGGGCTACATAAAAGAGAGAAGTGGGAGGAGTTTAGGAGGAGCTTCCACGTCTTCTTTTGTACTCATTTGGGAAATAGGCAGACTTCTGAGAGGAATGTACACTCCTAATGCTCCCCGCACTCCAGGCATTAGCTATTTGAAATGGGGCAGGAGGACCATGGCTGCAGCAAAATGGATAGGGAAACATATTATACCTTATTCAAGTGGTGTGCCAATGTGAGCTGTGTGGGAGCCCTAAGTCAGCAATATCCCACCTGAGAACTCCAGCTGCTGTACCGCCTCCACACACCCCCATAAACGTGGATACTTTTCCCTCACATTTTCATAACATGTGCATTTAAAGTCTTGAAACTCCATGTTCTTAACCAAGCAACAGTAAGCACTATTCATTAATTTCCAGTTTGAATCTAATTGAATGCAATACAGTATAGAGACATGCTGAATTAATGTTAAACTGGAAAAATATGGGGTATGAATAAGCTTTTCATTATTACAGAGTTTATTTTTGATATCTTTTTAAAAACAGTACAACTACAAAGTACTGTTTCCCATAATGAATCATCGTTATAAAGCTGTTTTTAGGAACCAAGCAATTTTCCTGTCACTTTAGGAGCATGGTAAAAAAAAGTTCATTGTATTAAGCTTTAGAACAATTGGAAGTGAAATAATCATTCAAAACAAAACTAGTAATGTGATAATTGAAGAGATACAGTACATAGGTACTGCAGCAATTTCTCTAACCCACTCTTTTTTGTAAGTTTTATTACAGGTTTGCCATACATATATTTTCCAGGTCTAATTCCAGGACCATTAAGTATGCCTTTGACAGATTGACAATATCCTTAACAAACTTTATGGAATTAAGATACAACTTCACTGAATTACATTAAACCTTATTAAATTAGGTTTAATATCTTTGGGGTCCATCGTATTAAAAATGCAATTGTGTATGTGTTATTGTGGAAAGAATGTAACATCTAGGAGGGGAATGCTAATGTAATTCCTCTGGTTATCAGCCCTTTGAAGCCATTCCCTGGGGAGGTTCGTGTACACTAGTTCAAACTGGATTCTCCAGGGACCAACAGACAAAAAAAGGATTTTGGGATAAATAGCCTGATTTTAAACAGGCCCAGGGGTTTCCTCTTGATCCAGCTAACGGACAGGACCCCTGGTCCACAGTGGGCCCCAATTCTTAGGGAAGGGTTGGAAGGAGTTGGCCTATAAGTGAGTGAGGACCCATAAGACTGGGTGCTAATCCTCAGCCAAGACTGTTATGAACGTGTGACCCTGGAGAGACTCTTTTGGGTAGGAGAGGGTGGGAGTTGAAAGACGCACATGCCAGAACCCATGTTGAAGACAGTTGGGAGGAATCTCTGGTAAACTTGTGCATATGCATGTAGGCTCTTTTATTGTTTTATTATATTTTTAAAGAATAAAATAGGCTTCCATAGGAAGTGCTGTGTGGTAACTTATAACGGTTGACAATCACTCTGTTATCAACCGCTGAAGAGAAAGTGTGCAGACCTGCTTAGGCAGAGTCTCTTGCTGGGAATAATGCAGGGAAGGCAGAGATCTGCTCCACCTGGAAATACACCAGTCCAAAGGGAGAGAGACGTGGGTCTCTGCCCAAGAAAGGCAATGGCCAGGAGCTGGAAACCTGAGAATGCCCTTGCTGTACCATGGGGGGGGGGGGGGGGGGAGGGGGGGTACAGGTGCAGGTGGCCTTAACTATGATAATGCCCTGGCAAGAGATGATGTGGAAATTTCTGCTACTTTACTTTTGGGTGTTGCAAACAGCTGTCAGGGGATCACAACCATCCTACCATTCCCATGTTCCTAAATAGAAAGGGGGTCCCTGTTTAGATCCCAGCTAAAGGGAGGGAAGAGGGAGGTCCTGATATGGTCACGGTATGTTAAAGGTTGAGAATCTCTGCACTAGATCATACTCCCCTCCAAAGACAGAAATAGAAACTAGGATTTTGAGTCCCAACAGTCCTCTGCTGTCCAGTAAAGTTATTTAAATCTCTGGCAAAGTGTAAACCTCCTCATCTGGCTGGTCCACAAAGCAGAACAGCCTAGTACTGCTTTCATCTTTTAGCTCAAGTAGTAGAGGTATGTGCTGTGCATCTAAAAGTCTTGGGTTCCAGAACTGCTTATGAGTGTGTGTGGGGGTGTCAATATGTTTCATATTTTGGAATTTCGGGGAGGGGAGTTCAGTTGCTTTTAAAAAAATAGGGAACTGTATACCAAAAATATGTTAAGAGAATATT
>NW_020664447.1:46864258-46966540 GCF_002925995.2 Terrapene triunguis
TTATGGTTGCAAAGGTTGCACTCAGATGTTAGGAAAACAGTTTTAAGTTTGCCAGTGTGAGTGCATTACAGTTTTACAGCAATATAGTTTTTAATTACATTATCAGACATTATTTGTGCCACAGGACCCCTGCCTCATTCAGTGCTTAGGATGGATGATGAATGAGGCAGAGGGCTGCAGATGAAACAGGATGTTCCCTTGTGAGTTAGGCACTGAACTGGAACTCTCTACTATCCCTGTCTTTGTCACACATTCCTATGTAATACTGATCCACACTATTATACATTCATGAAAGCAGATCAAACTAAGGTTGCATGGATAATATTAATTCTGGTATTTCCTAACTTCTGAGTGCTTGAGTTTGCAACCTTAACATTCTTTTAGTATAGGTTTTTTTTTTTAAAAAAAAGTAATTAAAATGTTAGTACAGGGGTGTGCAAACTTTTTGGCCCAAGGGCCACATCGGGGAATAGAAATTGTATGGCGGGCCATGAGGGCTCACAAAATTGGGGTTGGGGTATGGAAGGGGGTGCGGGCTCTGGGGTGGGGCTGAGATGAGGAGTTTGGGGTGTAGGAGGGTGCTCTGGGCTGGGACTGAGGGGTTCGGAGGGCAGGAGGGGGATCAGGGCTGGGACAGGAATGTGGGAAGGGGTGCAGTTTCCAGCTGGGGGTGCGGCCTCTGAGGTGGGGCTGGGGATGAGAAGTTTGGGGTGCAGGAGGGTGCTCCGGGCTGGGATCAAGGGGTTTGGAGAGCGGGTGAGAGATCGGGGTGGGGCTGGGGTGCGGGGAGAGGCTCAGGGGATGCAGGCTCCGAGCGGCGCTTACCTCAAGTGGCTTCTAGAAGCAGTGGCATGTCCCTTCTCTGACTCTTACGGGGAGGCGCAGCCAGGCGGCTCTGCACGCTGCCCCATCTGCAGGCACTGCTCCTGCAGCTCCCATTGGAACGCATAGGAGCCAGAGCGGGGCCATGCCAGTGGCGTAGCCAGGTGGAGGGAACAGGGGGAGCAATAAAAAAAAAAAGGCGCCACCTGCTGTGGTGCTTTTACTCACCCGGCGGCGCTTCGGGTCTTCAGCGGCGGGCCCTTCACTCGCTCTGGGTTTCTTCGGCGGCACTGAAGGTCCTGCCACCGAAATGCCACTGAAAACCCAGAGCGAGTGAAGGTCCCGCCACCGAAGACCCGGAGCGCCACCAGGTGAGTAAAATAAAAGCGCCGCAGCACTTTTTTTATCGCTCCCCCGGGTGAGTACAAAGGCGCCAGGAAATTGACAAGGCGCCACTTGTGCTCAGTGGGGAAGCAGCCGCTCCCCCCGCTCTCCCCCAGCTACGCTACTGCATGCCGCGGCTTCTGGGAGCCGCGTGGTGTGGCCCCAACCCTGCACACCAGCCGGAGCAGGGCTGAGCCACATGATGCGGCCCCCGACCCAGCGCCCCGACCGGAGTGCCGGAGCAGGGCCGAGCTGCGTGGTGCGGCTCACAGGCCGGCTTAAAACAGCTTGCGGGCCGTAGTTTGCCCACCCCGTGTTAGTATGTTTTAATGCTTTTGGAACTTGCATGTTAAACTCTGTGTCAAATTCAAAACATCAAGCATCCTAACAACTGATGGTACAAAGAAATTGTCTCCTCACACCCGTTTTTGGTTAATCTCAATTGATGGTTGTCCAGGATTTTATGTCACTCTGAAGTTTACTGAAATATCGTAATATTGTCAGTATTTAAAGTACATTCTTGGATTCAGAAGAATAGTCAGGCTGGGTTGGCTTGCAGAAATTAAAATAAAACATTTCACGCAAAATGGATGTTTCCTTCCTGCTCTTCAGCCTCTCCTCCTTTTGGTGCTCTTTTTTCTCTTGCATTAATTTCGTTTTTCAAATTCATCTGGAGTTGGCCCACAGCAATAAAAACTAATTACCTTGGATTTTAAGAACAGGTTTCTTAGTTTCCTATCCAAGTATTGACCAGGCTTCAGCCTGCTTAGTTTGTGAGAATCAAGAGGATCAGTTCACAAAGTAGTCTGGCTCTCGACATATGATCCATATTTCTCTTCTTTTTTATTATCAAAGTATATGTGGAGGAAAAAGATTAATTTAAAATCTGCAGTAGAAGAATAGATTAAATACAATAGTTCAGCTTTCTTTGGACAAAGAAAATAATAGTATAGCTGGAACTTGTGTTCCATTCTTCACCTACCTTTCCCCAAGAAGCTCAAGGTCCAAGTCGTTTAGGTATTCCATTTGTTGTTATTAATAAGAAGGGCCTCAAGGCCCAGGTGACTGGTACTTTGCAGGATGTACACTATATGATGAGAAGCGATAAAGGGAGTAACTTTGGGAAAGCAGTATTCAGTTTCTTCATGGAGAAAATACAAATATTTTCAGATACAATAAGTAAATGTTTAAAAAAAACCCACTTGTTTTCTCCATTATAATAAGCAGCATGGAACAGCCCCACTGCCCCCACAGGATCAAATGTAAATTGAATTTGAGAGATACAGACACCGCAGTCATTATTTTAAGTTTTAAGTCTACAAGTCTTTTTTCTGTGCATTTTTGTTGGAATAAAAAGAAACAGCAGAAAATTATCAACCACTAGAGGGGACCATAGTAGCAGAGAAAGAAGGGGAGTAAGTGATTCAAAGTGCTTAAAAGGGCCCATCTACATGCAAAGTTGTAGTGGCTTAAGAAAACATGTAATTTAAAATTGATTTAGTTAATACAGTACAAAACGCTGTCTGGGCACTCTTCAATCAATATAACCCTGGTTTATATTGATTTAGCTTAAATCGATTACTAATTGTTTTACGCTCAATTAAAATAAAACCAAATCTCTTAAACCAAAATAAGAACTTTTACATAGGCAATCTCTACATTTAAACCATTCCACTGGCACAGTTGCAGTGCTGCGGCTTTAACATAGACATTTACAACAGTGACAGGAGGGGTTCTCCTGTCATTGTAGTTAATCCACCTCCCTGCATTTTAGTGCAGATGCAGCCACAGGGTTTTGCCCCAGTGTAATGTAAATAGATATAAATTAAATCTGTGCAAACTGTGTAAAGAGAACCACTCACCGTTCTTTTAGCATGATAAGTCTAAAAAAGCAGCATGCAATATTTTCCTATCTACTCATGGAAGTTGTATTGATGTAAGTTAAATTGATTTAAAAACTGATTCGGTTAAACTGGTGCAAACCCAAGTGTGGACACACACATATCAGTTTAAAATTGATTTAAGACTGTCCACCCAAAGTTGGACCAGTTTAACTAAATCAGTTTAGAAATACATCTTTAGTTAAACCAGTGTAACCATGTTTGTAGAGCAGAACAGCGAGGAGGAGGAGGGAGGGAGGACATGTGCGGGAGGAACCAGCTATGCCATGAGCTAGGATCTTTTCAAGCCTCCACCCCAGCCTAGCCAGTGCTGCCAGCCAGGCACTGACAAGCCCGATGAAGGGGAAGGAACCTTGGGAAGTGCGTGCATGCATTTTTTCTTACAATGTTTAAATGTAAAGAAGGCGCCTCCCCCAACCCCAAGTTAACAGGACTTTTTGTTGTTTTACTCATACAAGAAGAGGTAGCAGTACAACAAACAGAGGTAGAATTGTTATCTGCTTTTTATTCCCCTGGATGGTTAGGCGGGGTGGAGGGAAGGAGGCAAAGATGCTGAGCAGTTTGTTTATGTAGATAGGGAAGTTCCTTGTATCCTCTTCAGAGACCTTGATGAAACTTTCATGGAGATATTCTGCAATCCTCTCCCGAAGGGATGGCAGCCTTAGTTCTTCCTCTGTGGTAGGACACTTTCCCACGCCACTCCACAATGTCTTCAGATGGCACCATTGCAGCAAACAGACTAGCAGCTTTGCTCTCTGCCTTTTTTATCCTCAGGAGTGAGATATCAGCTACAATCACCACCGCCTGTGGAAAATAGAACCAGAACTTGGTGCCATTGCCCTGAACCCATACCCATGGAAATAGGGGCTGAAATGTTATTGTTTCATGCAACTGAACAAGTCCCTCCTCATTTCCTCCCCCACCTTCTCCTGTGGCAGGCCATACTGACCATTGATGGGGCTGGAGAGTGCTGTGCAGATGCTCTCCAAAAGCTGAAATGGCAATAAGCATGTCTTATTTAAAACTTTTATGGGAATAAGGGATGGGAGTTCTGAAATGTATCTTTCCCTTTCTGTTGTGACTGTAAATCCAATGATTCATCTACGTGTTTTATCTGTAGCTGCTGCCGTTGTGGCTTGAGGGGTGCCCCCTCCACACTTGTGGAACACTTGACCCTGATGAGAAGGAGAAAGACGACGACTAGGGAGGATATGTTCAATGAGATCCTGCATGCCAGTGCTGGATCAGACTGTGAACAGAGGGCATGGAAGGTGACTATGGCAGACAGCATGGAGAAGGAAAGAAAAGACAGAAAAAAGACCCAGGAAAAGTGTGGCGACGACAGAGGAAAGGAAACAGAACACCAGGTCTGTGGTAGCCAGAGAGCCCAAAAGCCTCAAGCCAAAAAGCCTCTCAGGGAATTTTCCCTGAGGTTTTTATTATCTTCTACTTCCCTATTTACAACACTTCTAAGTGGTTAAATTCTTGCGCATAAAAGAAGCATACAGTGTACAGCCACATGAGATAACAAACCCATATCTTGTGCACGTGAAAGCCAGCTGCGAGGGAGACAAATAGGCCAGCCAAGAAGTTTCCCAAATCACAGACACTGGGGTGAAGGCCACTCCTGCCTCGTTGCCATGGGAGCAGTTTGCCGCACCCGTGGGCTTAGGATTCGGGAGCTATGCGTCTCCACAGAAAAGCAGAGGGAAATCCAGCAGGACATAATGTGTCTTCTCAGGCAGCAAACGCAAATGCTGCAGAGTTGTTGACCTCCAAGTCCAATAATCGTGGCTTGCTTCCCTCTGCAGTCAATGGAGAACACACTTTTAGCACTTCTCTACACCCTCCGACATTCCACATGACCAGTGCATAATTTGTGCAGGGGCTGAGCCCCACCCCCTCTAGACTTGGCAGTTCAGAGCCGCAGCAACTCTGGGCTTACTGTTTCAGTTATGAAAGTAAAATAATTGCTTGAGCCCCGGTACCTCTTTCATTACAAATTAAGCACAGCATGTGATATTAGCAGCCACGTACCTACTCCTACCACTCCATACTGGGAGACAGTAAGGACAACCACAACTTCACATACACTGACCTGTGACAGCCACGGCTGCTGTATGTGTAGTGTACCCAAAATGGACAGGAATGTTTTCTACCATTTTTAATTTTAAAGTTTTGTTTTATTAATTTATTTTAGACGTTTATATTGTATTTATTTTAATTATCCTTTTTTGCACTGATTGTGGTATGTAATAAATTTATATTTATTGGAAACAAATTCATGTTTATTTCTTCACAACATATACTGCAGAATGCAGAATGCTACTCAAAGCACCCACTATTTGTAATTGAACGAAGCCACAGAACGCATAGGTTCAGTGAAAAACACAGTGTAATAATTATAAATGTGGAGCAAGCACCACATAATTCATAGGTGTATTAAAAGACTGGTATATTCATAGATATACACCAAGTACTACATAATTCCTAATAGCTCCCAAAACTTCAAAGTCAAATGAAGCACAGTCCATCACACCACATTACTGTGCCTGCCTGTTAAAGTGCTCTTTCAAGGTCTCCCTCAACCATGTAGCTCTGTGTTGAGTTCTTCTAATGGCCCTGGTGTCTGGTTGTTCAAAGTCAGCTGACAGCTGCTCCACCTCTGCCCTCCACCCAGCAGCAACTTTTCCCCCTTTGCCTCATAGATATTACGTAGGACAGAAGCAGGCAGTTATGACCATTGGGATGTTTTTCTCACTGAGTAAGCAAAGCCAGCATCCCTTCAGCCTACCACAGGAGCATTCAACTGTCATTCTGCACTGGCTGAGCCAGTAGTTGAGTCTTTCCTTGATTCTGTCAAGCTGGCTGGTGTATGGATCTATGAGCCAAGGAAGCAAGGGGTAAGCTGGGTCTCCCAGAATCACTGCTGGCATTTCAACATCGCCAGTGGTACTCTGCCTATTGGAAAAGGATGTCCATGCTTGCAGCTTTCTGAACAGTCCTGAGTTCTTAAAGATGCAAGCATCATGCACCTTCCCTAAGCAGTCCACATTGATATCGGTGAATCATCCCCAGTGATCCACCAACACTTGCATACCCAGGGGAAAGTAGCCCTTTCTGTTGGTGTATTCTGTGGCAAAGTGGGCTGGTGCCAAAATAAGGACATGCATGCTATCGCTTTCGAGAACTTGATTGCTGCAAATACATCCATTATGTCCTGCACATTGCTGAGTGTCACAGTCCTGCATAGTAGGAGATGATTAATGGCCCTACATGCTTGCATGACAATGGCCCCCACAATGGATTCTCCAACTCCAAAATCCAGGACTGAATGCTTCCACATTGTGATTGCCACTTGCTTTTCCACTCTCGGCACAGCTCTTATTCTGGTGTCCCTGAGCTGGAGGGAGCTCAGCACACAGGTCTGGAATGCGGCTTTTTGCATCCGAAAGTTCTGTAGCCACTGCTCATCATCCCAAACCTGCATTACGATGCAATCCCATCAGTCAATGCTCATTTCTCAGGCCCAAAAGTGGTGCCCCACCATCTTTAGCTGCTCTGTGAATGCCACCAACAACCTTGAGTTGTTGTTTGGTATGTCCCTCAGCAATGTGTCCTTCAAGAAATTGTCATGGCCCCCATTGCTGAGATTCTTCCTGAGGCTCTTCCAATACCAGAGGATTGTTTGTCTTGTGTTTGCAAAGTTAAATAACAAGTTAAATGACTGCAAAGGTCTGTGGACTCCATGTTTCTGTCATAGATGGTGGACAGCAAGAAGCGCCATGCAGGTTTGTGGGTTTTTTGTTTTTTTTTTTTTAAAGGCACAAAAATTATGGGATATGGATGTCATTATGGGATGGAGAACGTTGGATGATGGGAACTTGACCCTTTGCTCCCAGTTAGCCCTGTGCGACTCATTTCTGCCCCACCATGCATGACAGTGCGCTGGATGAGGGGAAGTGGCACTGTGGGATACCTACCTATGGTACACTGCCCTGTGGATGACACAGACACTCCTGGTGAATGTGCAATGCTGATGCAAGGAGCCAAATGTGCATGCGCACAAGTGATATACTAATTGTAGTGGCTTGAGGCTGATGTAACTTGCATCTACCAAAGGCTGTAGTATAGATATGGCCTGAGGGCTGGTCTACACTGGGGGAAGGAGGGGGTCGATGTAAGATACGCAACTTCAGCTACGGGAATAGCGTAGCTGAAGTCGACATATCTTATTTCGACTTACTTTGGGTCCTCACGGCGCAGGATCGACAGCTGCGGCTCCCCCGTCAACTCCGCTACCGCCGCTCGCCCTGGTGGAGTTCCAGAGTCGACGGAAGCGCGTTCGGGGATCGATATATCATGTCTAGACGAGACACAATATATCGATCCCCAATATATCGATCCCCGATAGATCGATTACTACCCGCCGATTCGGCGGGTAGTGTGGACGTACCCTTAATCTCACCTCTCTAACTTCAACCAAACCAAACCAAGCCACCTGAAATGGTCCCATGTGGGATCTCAGCCCAGAATAAACTATTTCTGGAAACTTTGTGACAAGATATTTGGGAGATACCATGGGTCAAAAATTGAGGTGGGTTTTATTTTTGAGACATATTTCTAGCTTGTTTGTTTATCTCCAAAGTGTCCAAGTCTAGAAACTCCACATTTATTTTGGGCCTGCTGAAAATTGAGGGTTGTATATCACTTGGTTAAAATGTCAAGTTTTTAAAAATCTTGTCATAAACTCTGTTAGGGATATAAAAACAGAATTGTGTAGGTCCTAACATATCCTGTTATGAAAGGAAAAACCAAATTTATCAATGACATGGAAAAAAAACAAAAAATAATCACTGAATAAGTTTGCAGATGACACAAAAACTGGAAAGGTGGTAAATAATAAAGAGGACAGGTCATTGATTCGTAGCAATCTGGATTGCTTGGTAAACTGGGCTGAAGCAAACAGTATGTGTTTTAATACAGCTAAATGTAAATGTATACATCTAGGAACCAAAAAAATGGGCCATACAGGATGGGGGACTCGAACCTAGGAATCACTGACTTTGAAAACGATTTGGAGGTCACGGTGAACAATAGGGCAGAACATGAGCTCCCGGTGTTACGCTGTGGTCAAAAGAGCTAATGCAATCCTAGTATGTTCTGACACAAAGGCCCATTGGTGCCAGCTGGCAAAGGGTTCACCACTCTGTGTCAGCAACTCCTAACAGGCCTGACAAACACACTACACCCAATACATTGCTGTCATGGTATTTATCTATAAAGAATGTCATGTGAGATCATAAATGAAAGCCAGGAGAATGCTGATCATCAATAGCATTGGGAAATGTATGTACAGACAGGGCCGGCTCTAGGCAACAGCAAACCAGGCAAAACCAAGCACGTGGTTGGGGTGGCACAATTTCAGGGGCGGCATTCCGGACACTTTTTTTTTTGCTTTGGCAGTTGTGCTCCCGGACGCAAGCCCCCATTTTTTTGTTTGCTTGGGGCGGCAAAAACGCTAGAGCCGGCCCTGTGTATAGATGACATTTAAAGAGTTATGTGTGCCTACTAAAATATGTTTTAAACTGTGTAACAAAGCAGAGTTGACAAACAGGTTTTCTCCCAGACAAAGCAGGTCTATTCACCTTGCCCTTTCTCGGATGTAAATAAAGCATTGTAAGTCAAATCCAGTGGGAGCTACATTGCCTTCCAAGTTAACAGGGGGATCAGCACACCAGAGAACAAACAATAGAGAGCATTTTGAATATTTACTGGCTGACAAGGAAGACACTTTGGATATCCATCATGGACAGAGCAAAAAGGACTGCGCTTTTTGCATCTAAGAATGGTGGGTTGGTGATGCTGGGAAAGATTGCTTTAGGGGCGAGACTACTTTAAACAAAGATTTTAGCCTATTAAAGTGAAGTTAAGCCCCTAAGAAATGTGCTATACTTTTTGTTTATCTGTAATCATATTTGTTTCCATTATCCTTACTCACTCTTTCTTAAAGATTAATCTTTGCTAATAAACTTATGATTGTTTTCACTGTAACTGTATCTCCAAGCTGTGGTATTATAAAGGACCTGATCCTAAGTGGTGCCAATCAAGCTACGTGCATACTGTTCCCTTGGGAACAACAAATATGCTAATTACTGTGAGTGTGAAGTGATAGGGGCTGGTCACAACAGGGGAATGCTTCAGAGGTGCTTGGGGACCAGAGGTGTAGCGAGCGCCCTCCGACCGGAGGGGGCCCCGCAAGGAAGGGAAACTGGAATGCGGTATTTATTTGCCTAAAAGTGGCAAAATAAATACCGCATTCCAGTTTCTGCATTGTAAGGGGCCCCGCCCAGACATATGTTCGGAGGGGGCCACCGTTCGGAGGGGGCCACCTTCTTTGTTGCTACGGCCCTGTTGGGGACTGGAGTACATCAAGAATTAACCTACAAGCAAAGTCGGAGTTGGCAGAGCGCTGAGGAGATTGTTTGTGTGGCTAACAGATAAGGCATGTCAGGGAGATGACTCCTAGTTTAGCACCGGAAAGTCTCTTTCTTGTTGAGGCAGGGGGGTAACACGGTGACTAACACTGTGGGGCACCCCAAGAAAGTGTCACAGATGCATACACAGGGGAGTCTCGAATTGGAGTCCAGAGGTAATTTTACCTCTATATTTGACACTGGTGCTACTGCTGCTGAAATACTGTATCCAGTTCTGGTGTACACAATTCAGGAAAGGTGTTGATAAATTGGAGAAGGATCAGAGAAAATCCACAAGAAAGATTAAAGGACTAGAAAATATGCCTTACAGTGATAGACTCAAAGAGCTCAATCTATTTTGCTTAACGAAGGGAAGGTGAAGGGGAGACTTGGTTACAGTCTGTAAGTATCTGCATGGGGAACAAATATTTAATAATGGGCTCTTCAATCTGGCAAGGAACGGTACAACACAACCCAATGGCTGGAAGTTGAAGCCAGACAAATTCAGAATGGAATTAAGGTGTACACATTTAATGGTGAGAGTAATTAGCATTTGGAACAACTTACCAAGGGTTGTGGTGGATTCTCTATCACTGATAGTTTTTAAATCAAGATTGGATGTTTTTGTAAGAGATAGGCCTCTAGAAATTACTGTGGGGAAGTTCTGTGGCCTGCGTGGGGAAGTTCTGTGGCAGGAGGTCAGGCTGCATGATCCCAGTGGTCACTTCTGGCCTTGGAATCTCTGGATGGCTCATAGGATTCGTAATGAGAGATAATGCCTTTCATCTCTATCTCACTGGCTTGAATTCAGCCTCAGAGATGGAAATTGATAGGCATTACAATGGCTAAATACTGTGGGGGTTTCCTCAGGAAAAAAATCGCTTTAATGGAGGCTAGACGGAAAACAATCAGGGGCAAGAGGGCAATTCAGTCTCCATGATGCCAATTGAATCCTTGGCATCAGCTGATACTGCTGAGGAGTGATGATTTTTTGTGGTCTGGACATCATTCCACCAGAACCAGACTGAAGCCACAAACTCATGGGACATATGCCACCAAACAGGAAAAAAAGCCAGACATGCAGTAGATCTGGCCTCCTCCTCAGCAAATCCTGGCTGTCTGCCTGGCAGGACCAAGCAACGCATATTCCAAGCTCATATTTCTCATTCTTTCAGAAATAAACGGTGCCCATTTTGCTCTTCAGCCCATATGGCATGAATCTTTTCAGGGAAGTATCCAGCACATCACATCACGATTTACATTGACATTATGATGATGATGATTTCTTGACGTTAAGTGTAAGCGTTTTATTGTGAAGAGCAGCATATAGATGGTTTGATTCTCCATTCTGTTACACTGGTTTTAAACTTGCATAACTCCATGGAGCTGAACAAAAAAACAGTATACTCGAGAATCAAGCCCATAGTGTTCTTGACTGGGATTTTGGCTCTCTGAATTTTACATGAATCTCTTCCTGAATATACACAAAGTTATATTTGAGGCCTTATACCCCCACTGTGATGTATTCATAGGTAGTTGATACCCTTCCCCTCTTCCAGTCTTCTATGGGAGGAAGTGCAACATGGATGGACCTTGCAGCAGTTCTTTTGCAAGTAGCAGTTTAACTAGAACATGATGATGGAAGGACACATATCTGGGTATTCAAGTCCTGTGGGCTTAATAGTGGAAGACTCTCAGACCAAAATCAAACCCTGTAATGTGTATAATTGGCACTGGAATGTTGGCAAGTAACTCAAACATTCTAGGAAGCCAGTTACTAGTCCTAGAGGATTAAGAAGTTTCATATTGAATCCTCATCCTAGTCTTGTCTTATGGGTGTGCAAGAGTTCCTCCTTTCCAGTTTGCCTGTCAGGGCAAGTGCCCTTATTGCATTAAACAAGTCAGTTAAGGAAGAGATAAGAGATGTTTCCCATCTCAGAAAAGAAGGAGACAGAAAGACATGGACCTATCTTAAGATCTTAAGGTGCTCGCAATGCTTAGAAGCCAGGAGAGTGAATCTGGGAAGAGGCTTTAGACCTTTACTGTTTGATTTAGACCATGTTTTTTATTCTAAACTATATTACTTGCCATTCTGAATTGCACAAGACCAGTAAATAACACTACGTCCAAGAGGAGCTGACTTATCCAGGAGCGGCGCCAGGGTTTTTGGCGCCCTAGGCAGGGGTCCTTCTGCGCTCCCGGTCGTCAGCAGGAATTCTGCGGCGGGGGTGTCCTTCCGCGCTCCTGGTCTTCGGGGCACTTCGGCGGCGGGTCCCGGAGCGAGTGAAGAACCCGCCGCAGAATTGCCGCCGAAGACCCGGAGCGTGGAAGGACCCCCCGCCGCCGAATTGCAGCCAAGGGCGGCAAAATGCCGCCCCCCCAAATCCTAGCACCCTAGGCGACCGCCTAGGTCGCCTAAATGGAAGCGCTGGCCCTGGCCCTATCCCAGTGTTCCTCCAGCTGCGCTGACCCCAGGCTTTCCACAGGCCACAAAGGAAAGAAGGAAGAGACAAGTGGTCTTTTGTAAAATAGTCTGTTCATCTTCTTTTTCTTTTTTCTAGTCCCTTTCATCTTATCTCCATCCCGTCTTTCACCCTTCAATTTCCAGTTTTGTTGAGACAGTCATGGGCAGTAGGTGGACTGGGGCCACACTTAAAAAAAATGATCCTCCTTTACATCCTCAAGAAATTCAAATCCTGAATGTCAAATAGGAGAACAGCATCAACTCCGTGCCTCATACAATAATGACTCAATGTTACTTGAAGGCCAAGTTTAAAAACAAACGGTGCACTAAGGCGCTTCCAAGTAAACACACCTTTAAAAAAAAAAAAGTGGCCACTTTCTGCTCTAGAGCTTCTTCACCCATCATTTTGTCTTCCTGCTTATCTGCTTCTTTGTTCTATGGTTTCCTCATGGCTCAGTGGACTCCCTGGGCCGTTCCCATGCTGCTTCCCTCTGCAGGACAGAGTGGAAGGCAGTGAGAGGGAGATCCTTTTGTATGGGCTGAAGCAGCACAGGAGCGGGAGTCGAGAAGAACTTCCTTGCCTCTGCCACTCACTTATGCTGTGTGACCTTGTGCAGCTCACTCAATCTCTCTGTGCCAAAGTTTCTGCAGCTGTAAGACGGGAGAGGGGAAGGCTACTACTTGGCTACCTTTGTAAAGCACTTTCAGGTTGTTGGATGATCTCAGGTGAAGTCTACTGATGAAGTACCATTATTATCCTTCTGGTTGAGGACTGCAACGAGGACAAAGGCAAACTACCCACTCAGACTGTTTTTTTTTTTTTTTAATAAGAGGTAGGGGTGAGATATGTGCTCAGCTTCACCATCAGGGCTGCGATAAGGGGGGCACGCAGTAACTTCTAAGCTGTTCTTCTCCTACAGGCCTTCATAGTTTAAAATTATCTTTCTTAAGAGCTCCATTCTGTCACAGTAATACTTTACTGGTTGAGTAGTCCTGTTAAAATCAACCAGATTACTCACAGAGTAAGGTATTAGTCACTGTGAATAAAGTTGGCAGAATCAGGCCTTAAATGAATAAGAATTTTCATTCTGCTTCCCGTTCACTAGTAAAACAGATTTCAGGGTGTCCTAGGAAAAATAAAAGCCAGAAGACAGGTAAGAGCTATTGAGAATGATGTGAATGGTTTGATTTATTCAGGGAGGAAAAAAAATCTTTTGGAGAGGAAAAATCTTGAGTCTTGAAGGTAAAGCTGAGAACTAAAGAGTATGAGCCATCCATTCCACTGGGGCTTGACTCACAAGTCATACTTCACAATTTGTAGCAAAAATGCGTTCTTAACATATTGGAATAAAGATTTTAACAAGCTTCCATCTGTTAAACTAGTAAGTTGGCTTGGTACGATCATGCTTGCTGTTTTAATAAATAGGCAGTATCATTTTTTAAGCCACACCTTCAAATTCTTTTGGAGGATTGAAATTCACACCAGTTGTGGCTAATGCTGAAATTGTTATATTGCTTGTGCACTGGGAGGAGACTATACCACAAAGAGTCCAGTGGCTTGGCAGAAAGGCATCCCAGTGCCATTTGGGAAGGGTAGGCTAAGGAGAGACCTCAGCATAACTACTCCCTTGACCAATGGTATTGCAAATGAGACACAACTGGTCTCCAGCAGGAAGGGAGTGAACCACTAAACTTTGAAAGCAACTCCCTGTCTGGAAGGTGTGACTGCCACAGAAAAAGAAATCAAGAATCTACTTTGTGAGCATAAGAAAATGAATCCAGGGCATTCATCTATTTTTTTTAATGCACAAATGAAATGTAAACAAATGAGCAGATGAAATAAAAGTATTGTCTTTCCCCCTCAAAAATCTACTATAGCTCTCATCAAGGCTGGTCATATGTAAACAATAAAATAAAAGCAGGCGCAGACCTCAGTATATTGTATTCTACAATAGAATTTACTCCTTATCACAGAATGATGCTCTAAAATCAAATGTGAACTGAATGTAAATCAATGCAGTGTCATATTCCTGAGGCTGTGCATGGCCTAAAACACTAGTTCTAAAAGATGTGTGAAATGCCCCCACTTGTCTCAGGTGATCCTCAATTCTGAAACCTAATAATGATAATTTAAATGTTAACATTGTTAACTTATAACTGATCATTTTAGCCAAAATATTAGCTAACGTGTTTATCCCAAAATCCCAAATCGCTTCCCACAAATGCCCAAATCTCACGTGACTGGGGTCCTAGGAGGCCCACACTGAGATTGCTCAATCAGGGCAAACTGCAGAGAATGGGGCAGACAATCCCCCAAACTGGCGGTTATTCTAATAATTAGAGTCACCAAGCTAGTAATAAAACAGTCTCTACAATACCTTACTGGTTACCCAGAAGCCAAAAACACTTAAAGCAACCCAGCCTTGGGCTCCCACCCTGACAGCCAAGTCAAATATGATGAGGATTATTGAAAATTTTGTTAATCATATATAAAGTTCTACCAGTCCCAAAGGATCAGACACATTACCACCAGGTCCATGAATATTTCAGATCTTACCCAAATACACTCTTACAGCCAATTCTTATTAACTAAACTAAACTTTATTTTAAAAGAAAGAGTATTGGTTAAAAGATCTTTATACAAACAGATATGAATAAAGTTCTTAGGTCAGTTTCATAGTAGAAATGGTGAGCTGTAGAGTTGCAAAAAGTTATTTCCAGAATCAGTTCATCAGGTTATAGTCCAAAATAGGCAGACCATGTCCAATATCAGGGTGATCCAGACTGGAGCTGTAGACCTCAGTCTTGTGACTCAAATTCCCTTGACGAGGCTTAAGCAGATCTGAGATATAGGATTGGGGCTGTAGAGTTCTTTTAGAGATCTCTGGCAGGTTATCAATAGCTTTGACAGCTATTGATAGCAGGCATTCCATTGTGGCTTTGAAGTAAAACCTCCTATTTCCTATGTGTACACAAGTAATGAGTTGCATTGATCAGCATAAGGTAATTATTCATTAAGCAGTTCATAGACAGTTTACTACAAACTTCAAAGAAAAATATAGACAATGATATTATTACACCCAAGTTCCATCTTAATGTTCATATCCCCTTTTGATCTCTGAATCAACAGAATATAGTAACACACAGGAACCATTTGGTTATATTGAAAAGAATGAGTAGTCCTTGTGGCACCTTAGAGATGAACAAATTTATTTGGGCATAAGCTTTCGTAGCCCAAGCTTATGCCCAAATAAATTTGTTAGTCTCTAAGGTGCCACAAGGACTCCTCATTGTTTTTGCTGAGACAGACTAACATGGCTACCACTCTGAAACATTTGTTACATTGTTAACCTCTAACAAGATATAGGTAAACATAGACCATTACAATCACTATCTTCTTTCAGGGGCTGAAGGTGACGGCTAGAGGCGTTCTGTTACTTTCCCCATGCTAATTTCCCCCTACTGTTACTCACACCTTCTTGTCAACTGTTTGAAATGGGCCACCCTGATTACCACTACAAAAGTGATTTTTCCTCCTGTTGATAATAGCCCACTTTAATTGAATTGTCTTGTTAGAACTGACCCCCCACTTGGTAAGGCAACTCCCATCTTTTCATGTACTGTGTATATATATCTTCCTACTGTATTTTCCACTCCATGCATCTGATGAAGTGGGTTTTAGCCCATGAAAGCTTATGCCCAAATACATTTGTTAGTTTCTAAGGTGCCACATGTACTCCTCGTTGTTTTATCTTCTTTCAATTCTCTAACAATACACGTTTACATTTCAAATCTCTAGTCTATCTAACATGGCTTTGTTAGCTATTTATAAGGAATAGCCCTAATTACCATTTACATACTTTCCTAATCTGTCTTTAGAGATTGAATTTGGGTCATTTAGCCTGCTAGCTGCTTAACCTTTTCTGGCCCAGTGTCATATCTCTAAAGCCCAAATTGTCCCCCATCCAGCTGCCAAAATCTTCAGCTTCCCACCTTTTCCCCCCAGCCGACAGCTTCTACAAAGCAGTTGTTTTATCAATACAAAAAAATCTGGGACATATTGAAAATTTATGGGCAGAGCAAAATCAGTATTTAAGATGGGGTTTCCTTTAGAGAACAAAATCAGAACAATACACTTTCCCATGTATGCATATTCAAAATGAAAATGGCCACAGAAAAGTGCAGTTGACTTTTACTGCTGGTAGGTGTCATGACAGAAAAGGTCAGGATGGGGCAAGAGAGGAGAGAGGCAATACGGAGGCCCTAGCAATGGAGGAGGAGAAGGGGCATTTAGTATATATTTGTTTGTTTTGATCACTCTGTATCTAAGTGCTGTGAAAAGAATAATCCCTAAAGTAAAGATGGGTCCACATAGCTCAGGGAAAACCAGCCAAGAGGATGGCAAAGAAAACTCTAAATGGAAGAGCTGTGGTCTGTGGAAAAGGGATAAAAAATTATGAAAGATGAACCAGCCTGGATAGAAAGGTCTTCCACCAAACTTAAAACACAGGTTCATTCAGAGGGATGTATCTGAAGGGATTTCCCTAAATGGGATCCTCAAACCAAGAAGGTCTTGAGTCCTGATCAAGATGAAGCCTCATGATGGAAACTGAGGCCAACCCAAGCTAACATCACCAGTTTTGGAGGTGCATGGGCAAAAAGTACCGTTGACTTACGTTCTTAAGGGCTTTCTATACAAAGTAGTAGCTGGAAAATGGGTATAGGAAGATGTCAAAGATCTGGTCAGGCTCCCCCTGCTGGCAGCTCACCAGACTGCAGTGAGGGGATCCAGACACTGAATCCCCCGTGTGCTTTATAAAAGCTTCCCTGGATGTCAGTGGGCTGCAGCACTGTTTTCCTCTTTGTTCTCTTTGGCATACATCCGATGAAGTGGGTTTTAGCCCACGAAAGCTTATGCCCAAATACATTTGTTAGTCTCTAAGGTGTCACAAGTACTCCTCGTTCTTTTTCCTGGACACAAACTCTCAGTCCATTACCTCTTCACAGAAATGGAGTCCCACAGACCTCCTGCCTATAGCCCCAGGATCCATCCCCAAGATCTCCCCTATATCTTAAGAACACCCTCTCCTAGAACTCCACCCAAAGGTGTGAGCCTTCTGGTTGACCTCTTCAAGGGATCACATGGTAGATGTACCCTATAACACAGACACTTGGCACAGAATTCTAACACACAATTTCTCTTTACTTAAACACACAAGTAATCTATAGAGCTATACAAAAATAATAATCCTTACACACATTTCCCTGCCTGTTTCCTCACCACTCCAGAATATTCTTTGGGCTCGGATCAGAGTCCTCTTGGGCTGTCTAGTGTCCTTCTGTTGCAATGCATTGCGTATGTGCTGAAACATCGAGCTATCTCCCCGAGCTCAGTTACTCTGATATTGGCCAGACCGTCCCCTTCCTTCCTCCTGCCCAAACTCCCTGACTATCTGTATGTCCTTTTAGAAACTCCAGCTTAATCGCCAGCTTGGTAACTTTCCATTGCTCCAAGCGCCCAGTGTCCTACATACCAACTTGGCTATACTGGTTTCTCCCTCCTTAGCATAGCCATTGTATGGTCAAAATACGGTCATTAAAGATAAGTACTCCCCATTGTGCTAATTTTGGTGTGTACCTGCTGTAGGTCTTACCCACAATAGGGTATTCCACACTTACACGGGGAATTCAATGATGCAGAAATCTTCACGGCAAGAACTTCATAATAACTTCATATCAATCACAATTCTTAAGTTGTCCAGACAGATTTCCCAAATCATCACATTGGGTCTAAGAAGGTGGGGAAAAAAACAGTAGAATAATCCTAGGATAAGAAAGGAGGTGTGAAACCTGAGAGCTGAAAAAGAACAACTCTTTTGTCTGACAGACAAAGCAGCAGGACAGAAGTTCCCAGGAAGGAAGAAGACCTGATAATCCCCTTTGCTTTCATCTTTTATGATCATTCATATCAGAGAGCTTTGGTGCATTTATTTACCATGCATCCTTAATGCTGACTAATTCACACTTGTTTATGATTTATGTTCATGCAAACATTGGTGTTACATATGATAGCACAAGAGGATCATGGTCCATGATCAGGGCTCCTAGGTGCTTTGATAATACAAATAAATAACAAAACAAAACAACTAGAACTAGCCAAAATTCAGGATTTCCAGTTTGCAAGAAATTTCAGTATTTTAAAATTATCCAGGAACTGAAAATTCCAAAAAAATTATTTTCAGAAACACTGACACATGGTGTTTCCAAAATGAAATATGCTTCCCAGGACCAGCAGCTGCTGACTGAAATGGACATGATTTTTGTCAGTTTCATTAAGCAGCTGAGTTAGGCAGCATGGGGAGCCAGCTGGCCTGGGACTCTGGAAGCCATAGGATCCCAGTTCCAATCTCTTTTCCCAGCCTCCCCTCTCCACTCCCATCCCTTGGCTCCCAGTCCCAGTCTCCTGGCCCTGCAAGTCCCAGTTTCTCTCACCCTTCACCTCTCCACTCCCAATCTCACCAGATCCCTTGTCACAATCTACTCCTTCCCCTCCTCCCTGTTCAGGCTTCTGTTCCTTCTGCATTTGAATCAGATGGCTCCCTTCTCAATGCTGTATGGGTACCATCTGGGAAGTCACTGACAGCACAGGAGAGGTTAACTCCCTGCTCTCAGAACTGATGCCCGGCCCTGAACAGCAGGGAGCAGCCATAACAGGAAAAGGGCAGTCCCATAGCCCTGGGCTGGAGCATGCTCAGTTGTTCTGTGAGGATGGCACATGCACAGTCTGATCAGCACTAAGAGCTGTGAGAAGCTCAAAAATCTTCAGAGATTTTAGCCGCTAAAATGTAAGAAGTTTCTACTGAGCATGTGTGAACTAACAGTTCTCAAATGCATATAAATTGGCCAGATTTGGGCATATTTTCATGGGGTTGGCAAAAGGCACATCCCTGACACAAAGGTCACCCCCTGCCAAATTTCAAGTCCCTGCTCCAAAGCATCATGATGCAGGAGCTTTTCAAACACAAGGTCATTAGAATTTTTTAACATGGGCAAAACGACTATTTATTTATTTATTTTGAATAGCCCTGTTCTTGGAAATGGCTGAACTGTTTTGGCTGAAAGGTCCACAAAAATTCAGCCTGAGACAGCCATCCAGCAGGGGAAAATTTAGCCCAGTTAAAGTTTGACAATGTTCTAAGCAACTGAAAACAGTGTCTTATAATGGGAAGTTTCAGGCAAACAATACTAGGTGGTGCTAGCAGCCACATATATAACACACACGCACATATATTGTCTTTTACCCACTCTCATGCATGCACGGACTCACATACACATATGTATATATAATAGAAAGTGTCTCAGCTTTACATTTGGGGTGGGGAGGCAGGGCTGGCTATTAGGCTTTCTCTGCCAGATAATTCACTGGTGTTTTTTTCTGCAGGAACCTATTCATCCATCCGTAATGGAGCCTGCTAAAAAAGGGGAGAAAAGATTTTAGGAGGGAAAAACAGCACAGGTGATATTTAGAATGCTTGTTGTTTTTAAAAAAACTCTATATTTTTACAGTAACTCTGACTCTTTGATTTTCCTCCATCTCTATTCCACACCCCCTCCCCCTTGCTGTTGCTCAAGAACTGTGGGTGGCAGTCTAAGCAGTGAGCATCACATGATGTCACCTAGCAACCTGATATTCATAAATAGTAACAATCATTTTTATGGCTATATATTTCCCCCATCAGGAAAAAAAGGTTTAGACCCATTCCATTCTGATAGTACTGAATTCTTCCTCTGACCTGCTAGCATACTTACTGCATTCTCATTTCATGAGTGGCTCTCTCTCCAAACTTTCACATCATGGTTGATTGTCCTAAGAGGTGCTCAACATATTTCCAAGCTTATTCTGGGGGGGGGGGGGGGGGGCGGGGGGGAATCAAATATCATCAAAACCCCCACAATCCTATTAAAAATGAACCCTCCTCTAAATGTCTGCATTGTCCAAATTCCAAGTGCTTCAGCAAACTGCTGTTCGGATGAAAACAGAAGTGTTATCCATGAAGGATTTTTTTTACATGCCATTTGGGAATATGCAGGAAATTCTGAGACTCTTTTCAATTCTTACAGAAAGTGTTTGTCTGGACTTTGTGTGTCCTATTAACACTGGTTCTAAACTATAAAAATATCAGCCCTTTAAAATATCAGATATACTGTCAAGCCAGTGTATGATATAATTTGGCAAATGACATCACATGTTAACCAGGAACATACCATTATGTATAATTACTAAACAAGAAACAAAAAGATCATAATAAAACCTAGCTTTACTTTTCATCAGTAGATCTCAACGTACTTCCCAATCTTCATTGTATTTGACCCTCACAAAAGCCCTATGAGGTAGGGAAGTCCTAGTATCCCCACTTTGCAGATGGGGAACTGAGGCACAGAGAGGCTAAGTGATTTGCCAAAGGTCACACAAGAAGTCTGTGAAAGTTTTGTGTGTGTGTGTGTGTGTGTGTGTGTGTGTGTGTGTGTGTGTGAGAGAGAGAGAGAGAGAGAGAGAGAGAGAGAGAGAAATGTAGCAAAGTTATATAACATCCAAAGCCCAGATTGGCCCCTATGCGATCTTTCTGGGAACACAGAAATAATTGATTGGTGCATCTGCTGCATTATTCCCCTTTTTCCAGTAGTTCCTCAAAGGGGGAATCTGTAACTCAGAAGGGGGCATGGTGAAGCCAGGGGACTTGCATCATCACTCCCACAAAACCTATAGATACTCCATAAATTCCCCCTCCCCCTCATTATTTGCCCAGCTCTAATAAAAAGTCAATTTAACTAGTGGCTAAGCCACTTAGTTAAGAAAAAATATTCAACTCTCTTTTTTAAATTGGCTTCTTTACTGACAGTTTTAAAACTTAATATACAGTTTAACAGAGAAGTAGCTAAGCAACTCAAGCATGTAAACTTTCTTTTCTTCTCCAAGAACCCCTTATTTTTCAGCACCCATAGAGATTCATCAAACTACCTTGATGAAGCTACGGCCACGTCTACACTAAAGAGCCCTTTGCCTGTATAGCAATACGAGCATACTATATTGGCAAAGGATTCCCCAGGTGGCCACAGCTTATATGGCAAAGCTGTGCTTTTGCCACCTGTGATGAACTTCAAACATCTGTATTTATTTTTATGAATATGGTGCATGCCTCTGTGCATTTATGATGAGTTACTTGCTATGGAGTTAAATCAAAAGGTATTGTTAGGGGAAAGCAGGAAAGGCAACATGACCTACATAAAGAACATCCCAACACACACTCAAAACCTAATAACCAGATTTATAGCCTTGAAGAGCCAACTCCTCAGGCCCCCCCTCTGGTAACATAGCTGTTTTACAAAAGTTAGAAGAGAGAGAGATCAAAGAGTTACAGGACTCTGGCTGAACTAAGGGGGGGAGGGTCTATGATGCTAAGCACATCTATATTCACACCCTGCACATTATTGTAATAATCTTTGTGCAAAATATGCAGTGTGGGGTATCATTTAAAAACTAACACAATGATTAATATTCTTGTGTAATGTACATACAAAATGCGTACTAAGAGTTATGAATGTAAACTGAAATTATGACTAAAATGCATTTACCAGATAAGTCTTGGGGTGTGTGTGGGGGTAAACCTGTTTCTCAAAGACAAAGGACAAGCTGATGCCTCTAGCCAGCTGTTATCAACGTTGATTGGCAATCACCTGTCAACTGGCCATTCTTTGGCAATGAAGGGGGGCAGGAACAGATCTATCTGCATTTTAGCAAATAACAGTATGGAACTTCTTTCACTACAAGACTCCATGTCTCCTTTTTCACAGCTGGAATGAACTTTATTTAGGGGTATCCCTTAGGAAAATGCATTTCAAAAGGTGACTGGATTATAAAACTGAGGGGCAAAACCACCCCAATCTCTTTCTCTTTCACCTTAGAAGACAAAGGAACCAGCCGTGAGAATCTGGTCAGCCATGTTGCTGGGAAAGTGGTAAGGATTTTACCTTTAACCAAGTCTACCTTGTTAAGTTTTAGCTACTAGAAAGCGTTTTATCTTTATTTCTATTATAACCATTTCTGACTTTAATACCTTGTACTTGCACTCACTTAAAACCTCTCTCTGTCATTAAATCAACTTGTTTTATTTTTAATCTAAACTAATCCAGGGTTATGTTTAAACTGAACTGTTTGGTCACTCCCATTAAAGTAGCAAACTGTTGAACATTGACCCTTTACAGGGGCAACATTCCTTTAATATCTGAACTGTCCAGGAGAAGACTCGAGAGTGCAGAACACACGTTTTGGAAAAATTCAGGACTGAGAGTGTGTTGGGGTCACCCTGCAAGTAGTAACCAAGGCTGGTGGAAGCCAGTGTGAGACTGATATGTTGCCGACAGGCTGCTGGGGTCAGAGCTGCTGGCCCAGGTGTACAACTATAAGACACTCAGGGTGTGACCTGCATGCTGGCAGGCTGTTTGAGAATGGCCAGGGTTGGGAGCTACAGCAGAAAAGCATTACGAGGCACCCAAGATTGTGGGGGAGGCATAGGATTGCTAGATGTCTGGTTTTTGACTGGAACAACTGGTCAAAAAGGGACCCTGGTGGCTCTGGTCAGCACTGCCGACCGGGCCATTAAAAGTCTGGTCAGGAGTTCAGCGGGGGCCTGGGGCTAAGGCAGGCTACCTGCCTGGCCTAGCTCCACACAGCTCCTGAAAGTGGCTGCCGGTCCTTTCGGCCCCTAGGTGGAGGGACGATCAGGGAAGCTCCGCGCGCTGCCCCCACTCCCAGTGCTGGCTCCACAACTTCCATCCTAGGGGCTGCAGGGAACTGGTGGCTGCTTCCTGGGAGCTACAGTAAGTGCCGCCTGGACCCCACACTCCAAACCCCATCCCACACCCCAACCCTCTACCCCAGCCCAGAGTCCCCTCCCGCACCCAAACTCCCTCCCGGAGCCCGCACCCCAGAACCCCCCAACACCCAGCCCCAGCCCTCTTCCACACCCCAAACCCTTCATCCCCAGCCCCACCCTAGAGCCCGCATCCTCAGCGGAGCCCTCACCCCGCTCCCGCACCCCAACGCCCTGCCCCAGTCCAGTGAAAGTGACAGAGGGTGGGGAAGAGTGAGCGACGGAGGAAAAGGGGATGGAGCTAGCGGGGGCAGGGCCTCAGAGAAGGGGCGGGGCAGGGGTGTTTGGTTTTGTGCCATTAGAAAATTGGCAACCCTAGGCAGACAGTGACACAGTCCCTCACTGGTCTGGATTGCACTCCAGAATGTGATAAGTTCTGCCCATGGAATGGTGGTGAGAGCTGACAAGCAGGCAAGGAGATACACAGAGACAGAGATCATGCTTAGAGCAGGACAGACTGCTTCTGTAACTGGCTAGCTGAAATGTATGAAAAAGTTGGCCAGGAAAGATTAAGAGTAAGGTAAAGGGAAATATACCTGTAGAGCCCATGGTTTTTGCCCTTTGCTTAACATGCTTTGTACCTTTGGGGGAAGGAACAAGTAATGCTTTGTTTTGAAAACGCTTCTTTTTGAGTCACCTCAGTTGTCTCAGGTCTTCAGTGTGAAAAAGCTGACAAGTGCCAAACACAGCCCAGAGATCCTGAATACGAGCGGTTGGACCAAGTCATTTCACTTACAGTGAGATACTGAAAGCCAGGCCTGTGACCTAAGGGGTCCACTTGAGAGGGACTAAAAGGGGTCTGAGGTGCAGTTCATCCTTAAACATGACCCTGGCATAGCTTGGTCCAGCTCCCCTGAGCAAAACAAGCCATACCAGCAAAATTGCAGTTTAGCCAGTATATGCCAGCACAGCTAGGTCACAAATCACACCTCATCACACACTGACCAACATAGCTATATCGGCAAAAGTCTGTAGTATAGATCTGGCCTAACTTTGATCTTGTAGAAAGCTCTGTGAATTCCAGTAAAACTATGTACTGTGAGCTCTAATATAGAGTTAAAGGCCATTGGTACTGGATAGTTTATTTCCTCAATATTACAGCCTGCTTACCATTAAGGGCCAAATTCTACACTTACTCAAGAACCTCTTAGGCAATAAGACCTGTTGACTTCAATGGACTCCTTGCCTAAGTGGTACTCAGTGTGAGAAAAGGTTGCATTATCAAGCACTTAGCCTGTACCGAAATGCATTTCTGAAACAACCTGCCAGGTCCTCACAGTCCTCATTCTTGCCTCAACCAGTTAAAAAAACAAAAGAATGCAGGTCAACCTACCTCTGAAAGTCTCCTCAAAGAGTAGAAGTGAATCTTTATTCCTTTTATGTTTCTTGTCAAATAACAGCTGAAGTCTCTGAAAATTGCACATAGATTATTGGTATCTGAACCCACTTTTGCAATACAAGTTTGCATCCGGAGAATGATACTTTATCTTATCCCGGCCAAGATAACACAACAACTTCGGAGACTCTATAATAATACTAGAATTTGTGGGCTTTCTACAATGAATTCTCTGATCCATGTTATTTTCTTGGAATAAACTATGAATATGTGGAAAGATTGCGTAATAAGTCAGACCTTTGAATTAAATGTCTTCAAAATAAACCAAGAGTAATCTTGGAAATTGACCTGTGGCTGTGGCAGGGAGACAACTCAGAACTACACTGGTTTCTATTTTTCTAGAGATGTCATAAAATATCACCTCAGATGAGCTGAGCTTCTGTGCAAATCATGCAAAGTGGGGAAAGAAGTTACAGATTATGATTTTTGCAAATTAGTATCTAACCCACTGCCACTGAAAGAGGAATTTTTTGTACATAGAGGCATACTCCTCTCTCTCTCTCTCCAATGCAATTTAATTTTTCCCCACAGTAGTAATCTCATTCTGAACAAAGCATGTATTGGAAGTATAGGAATAGTATTATTTCAGTTATTGCCAAAAATAATCTTATATGCATAGTAGCCACCTTGCACTGTGAAGTATGAACCATAGTTCAGAAACACGTCTGAATGAAGGAAGATAAAACTTAAAAACATGTTGTGAGAAGTGACAAAGCTGTAGATCTCAGGTTTTAAAAGCTGCTGTCAGGAAGATTCAGGAAGCTGCTACAGACTCTTGTATGCCAGTGGCTGGTGCTCTTTATATTATCTACATACACAACATATGTATATACTGCTTTTATCTTGCTCTATACTTGTGCTAAATACTTTCCATTCACAACACAATCTTTGAACTTTTCTGCTCTCTCGTTGTTTGATTTTAATTTGTCCCACTTCTTTCTGGTGAGGTTTGTCCTCAAAAGGTTTCTGGGCTGGTAGATTTTCTAGCCTCAGCTCTCACCATTGTCAGTTTGAACGTTACTAGTAACTGAACTTGTTTCACAGTTATCGGTAATTTCCATTGTAGCCCTCAATTGTGTATCATGTGGTTGGACCCATTTGGGTCTTCATTTGAGAATAAAAGTTCTTTGATAGTTCATAGCAAACAACAGTTGCGGCAGTAAAGGTGACCTTTTACTTCTAGTACGTGTGACCTTGCCACTACTCTTTTCATGCATGTCCCTGATCTTCATCTGTTGTCCCTGTCCTTCGGTGATAGTTGTGCTGTTCCTGGAGTTCAGGGAATTATTTGATACCACTGTTACAGTAGTATTTGACTTGCTGTCATCGTTTATTTTTTTTCTGCCACCTTTTCCACTAGTAGTGACTTCAAAAGTTTATGGTTGTAGGCAGCAGAGAGAATGTGCAACAATGACCTGAAACAATGTGCTGGGCTCTCTGCTCATGCTTTCTGTTGGTGTATTTCCTCAGTCCAATAATATTAAGAGACTTGACAGAGAGAACAGATGCCAAAATATGGAATTCTGCAACCAGGTGACCTTTTACGTTTTGCTTCCCGATACAGCTAGCCAGATCTGTGCTTCTGCCTGTGCTGGAGGGATAGAGGGATGGACACCTGAAGCCATGTACTAACAGTTGTAGCTGCCATAGTTCTAGCACGTGGAATCTTGCTATCCAAAACTGCTCTGTAGATACCTTCGTAGGTAGTATGGCGTAGTGGCCTGTGGTCATCCCTCCCCAACAAGCTTGGAGAGAGGCCACTCTGCCTCACTACATCCCACAGATAGTCAATTATTAGGCTAGGGCCCTGGCCCCTTGGGCGGGGCCGAACACCATTCAGTCTATAGCCCAAGCCTCCTGGTGGGGCAGACAGTAATTTACACTGACTGGGGCTCTGACTCTCTGGGCAGAGAAGAACAATGAGCAGTCTTTATCCCACAGCCTCCTGGCTAGGGCAGACAGCAAATCCAGTCAGAGCTCTGACCCTTTGGGTGGGGTAAATCAATTGGCAGTCTTTAGCCCAGCCTTTTGGCTAGAGCAGACAGCAAACAGTCAGACACAGACCTTCAGGCTAGGGTGAGTAGGTGGCCACCCCAGGGATGGGGTCAGCGGCAGAGGGACCCAGGCCCACCCTACTCCACAAGGTCCCAGCCCAGGGCCCTAACAGTGCTGACCCAGGGCCCTAACTGGGTCAGCAGGGCTCCTACTGAAACGCTGACTCGTATTGTGAGAGCACAACCGGACTAATGTCTGGTTTCCCTGGGCTACTTCCTACCACAGTCCATTGGCATGGCTCCATTGTCTGCAAGTCCTCAATCTCCTCTAGGTAAACAGTGGACGGCAGTCCCAGCAGCTCTGCTCCACAGTCGGTCTTCTCTGGGGTCAGGGCACTATGTGGCTTGGTAACAGGCCTGGAGTTCTGCAGTGAGGCGGAGATGTCTGCCTCTTTCCCTGGCTCCAGCCCCTGGAAATCTATGGCTTCCTTGAGGAAGAATGCTGCCCTGCACTCTCTTACATTGTTTCAGAGTGGTAGCCGTGTTAGTCTGTATCAGCAAAAACAACGAGGAGTACTTGTGGCACCTTAGAGACTAACAAAATTTATTTGGGCATAAGCTTTCGTGGGCTATAATGGGAAACTGCAGAACTGGAATGAATTTGCAAACTGGACACCATCAAATTAGTCCTGAACAAAGACTGGGAATAGATGGGTCATACAAGAACTAAAAACTAACTTCCCCATTCTAATTTTCCTCTCCTGTTACTCACACCTTCTTGTCAACTATTTGAAATGGGCCACCCCAATTACCACTACAAAAGTGATTCTTCCCCTGTTGATAATAGCCCACTTTAATTGAATTGTCTTGTTAGAATTGGCAAGGGTACCCCCATCTTTTCATGTACTATGTATATATATCTTCTTCCTGTATTTTCCGCTCCATGCATCTGATGAAGGGGGTTCTAGCCCATGAAAGCTTATGCCCAAATAAATTTGTTATTCTCTAAGGTGCCACAAGTACTCCTCGTTGTTTTTTCTCTTACATGAGTTTCCGCTCCAATGAGGCGACACCTTACCCACAATGAGGATCAGTTATCAGGAAGAGTATAGAAGCCTGGATCTTTTAGGAACTTGTACTGGGTGCTGTCAGGAAGTACTGAATTGAGTTTCTTCAGGTATTTTGAGATCAGCAGGTTTATTAGCCTGAAGTCCATGCCCATTGAGCAGGAGGGAAGAAATACCAGTTACAATGGCATGGGAATTCTTTGGACAAGAATCGGAAAGTCCACACAAGGTAAGATACAGCCTTTGGCATTAAGGTGAGTGATCTAGTCCATAGTCTTCTGTGCAGATATATCTGTATATCATGACGTCCAGCTCCATACTGTCTGATTGTTTGTTGTAACCCTATCACACTCCTTCTTTACATTTTAAAATTATATTAACAGTTCTGAAGATATTTTGGATTGTTAAATAAATGTCAGTGAAACCAGAGATCTGTCCATAGGATTGTTTAATATTACACAAAGGGTTTATGACCAATTTCTTATTTGGCCATATTTCAGTTTAAAACCTTGATATGCTCTAGGAATTATTTTGGGGGCATTCTATAGCTGTGCTACACAGGAGGTCAAACGAGATGGTCACAATGGTCCCTTCTGGCGTTAGAATTTATGAAATCTATGAATCAAATCCTGAAGTCCTTATTTAGGCTAAAGATTTATTGAAGTCTACAGCATTTTGCCTGAGCTAGGACTGAGTATAATCTGAATAAAGACTGTAAAATTTGGCCTCCACATATCCAAGAATTTTTGCAAATCAAATTAAACTTGCAAACCAAAATTTAAGAAGTTATAGTTAACTAGAATAATCTCATGTTCCCTATCTCTTTTGACTGAGCACTTGTATACAGTCTTGCCTGAAATGAGTTAGAAAATCTGGTAGTATCTCCAGAATATTGTTTGAAGAACAGAACCTAAGAGATGCCTGGAATCTGACCAAGGGAACATCACTCTGCAGTCAGTGAAATATGCCATGTTAGATTTTTCTACTCTGTCCAAACCTTTTCAGATAAAATGGTGAGATTCTGAATGAGTGCTGAGGATGCAATCCTATACTTAAAATATTTAAACATGTGTGTTGGGAATATTATAGACCTTTGGAGAAAATTTCAAAACATATAATAGGAAGATTCTGTGTTCTACAACTAAATTAACATCCCAGTTTTATTTTGATTGTTGGTGCATTTTCTGTTATTTTCCAATGGTGAACACTAAAATTTCCCACTTTAATTAATTGGGGGGCCACAATTTTCAAAAGAAATATGAACCTACAGTTAAATATGGATTTCAGAGTTTAGACACCTGAATGAGTGCCTTCATTTTTTTAAAGTGCTGAGCACCCAACAGCACTCATTGACTTCAGTGGGTGCTGCTGTATGCTCAGCATGTTTGAAAATCAGGCAGTGGATTTGCAATTAATGTTGCATTCTAGTAGTGGGGATAAGGAACAACTTACCAGCTTTAAATACAAGAATAGGCAAAATACATTGCTATTGGGCAACCATTTATTAAACGTGTTGAGACCAACGCATAAGCTAATAATACACGTTTTTTGTTTCATATGGATATGATACGGCAATGCCCCAACTTGGTTTGCCTACCTGTACACTTCATATGCTTTGTTGTATTTATTTCACCATGTTATCCTCTCTCTATTTGTCCTGTATGCTTATTTCAGTATTTACTAATGCTAAAACATTCTTCACAACCTGCCTAATTTGTGATTTCTATAAATCAGATGTGTTTTAAAATAATTTCACAGTCAGTCTTCATCTGTGACTCAAAAATATGAGTGTCAAAAACAGTATTAAATAAGACAAGCCAGAGGGATACGTGCACAAAGCTCAAAAAGTAAAGTGATGGCACGAAATGACAGAAAAAGGGCAGCAGCTTTAAATTAAAAAGGGAAAGTGATGTAATAATGATTAAGCCACAAAACAGAACTCCAATGCTGTGAGTGAGCAATGAAAATAAGGTAATAAAAAAAAAAAAAGTACAGAACTACCTCATGAGACATGTTATTACAGCAAATGTCAAGCTAACAGTATTTATTTTGCTTAGCATTATGGCTATCTTCAAGGTTTCTATGACAGATGTGTGTAAGTTTTTAACTGAAAGTGAGTTTTAGTTCAGAGCTAGATAGGCATCAAACAGCCTTCTGCCTACATGAATTCCTAAATTACATATCAATCTACATGTCATATAAATAATATTGGTTTAGAGCCAATAATATTTAACAATAACTACTTGCAGGGCCAAACCATAGTTTTGGAAGTATTCATTCAATGTGCATACCGGCCAAATTCTCATTCTAGCCAGGGGCTGAAGTTCACACTTTATGTCCAAAAGTATTATACCTAAACTCCCTGCTAGTTTGCTTGGACAAGGTATTACTGTGAGTCATCTAAGTGAGGCGTTCTAATAGCTAAGGGTCTGAATCAGTGAGATGTTGAACACGTTTAACTCCTGGTTGGCCTCCGGGGAAGTTGAGGATACTCATCCCCTCACAGGATTGGCCCTGAAGTCACATTCCTTTTTCACTGAATTAGCAGCATCCTATTCATGTGTGACTAAGCAATGCTGAATTTTATGTGCATTAATTATGGGGGAGAGAGGAAAGAAGGGAAAAGAACACCAGGGCCATTCTATGCAGTTTACAAAAATACCATGTGTCAATGTGGTTTTCTCAGCAATGACAAACTCACAGGCCTGGCACTTATTAAGGGGGTATATCATTAAAATGGTGGAACAGGGAGGAAAAGTATGGAACCGGCACAACTAAAAACTAATTTATTAATTAAAATTGTCCAAAAATGCAGCTGTATAAAGCCCCTGTAGACTAACCTACAGCGAGGGTCACACTTTTACAGGTAGCACTTATGTAGCTGTCACATGCTGTTTTACCTGCACCCACTCTTCCCTGGTTCCCCCCATCCACACTGGCTCTCTAACACAGTGGCTCTCAACCTTTCCAAAGTACTGTACCCCTTTCAGGAGTCTGATTTGTCTTACATACCCCTAAGTTTCACCTCACTTAAAAACTACTTGCTTACAAAATCAGACATAAAAATACAAAAGTGTCACAGCACACTTCTACTGAAAAATTGCTTACTTTCTCATTTTATCATATTATTATAAAATAAATCAATTGGAATAAAAATATTGAACTAACATTTCCATATATACTATACAGAACAGATGAAACAAGTTATTGTCTGTATGAAATTTTAATGTGCACTGACTGCACTAGTGCTTTTTATGTAGCCTGTTGTAAAACTAGGCAAATATCTAGATGAGTTGATGTACCCCCTGGAAGACCTCTGCAGACCTCCAGGGGTAACCACCGCTCTAGCAGACTTCATTGGACGTTCACACTTCTTGGACTTCACTGAACCCTCTAACCTGGTTTATCATGGGGAAATTTTCCAGCTGTTAAATCTGGTTGGAGCTGCAATGTAGACAAGGCTCTATCCATATAGACTTTTCCAGAACTGGTTTAGTTAAACCAGTTTTCAGGAAGTTTAAGTAAATGGGTTATAAAAATAGATCTGGCAGCACCCCTAACTACCCTGGCATTTTCCCTGGTTTTTAAAACCGGTGTGATATTTTGGGAAAAAAACCCTACTATACACAAGGCCACTGATTACCCCATCAAGTGTAGCTGCTATATTTTCATCAGTCATGTAGGCCTTTGCACAGCAACGGAACTCTTTGATCAGAAATGGAACCTGTTGTCCTTTAGTTAATACATACATTGTTTATCTAAAGAAAATTCTGTTGGCTAGGGAATAGAATGAAAAATGTCTTAAGCAGTCAAGGGATCTGCAAAATCAGTAGTCTAATTCAGATAGTCTTTCACTAGAGAGCTAACAAAATTGTATTGTAAACCTTGGGAATACTTTGAAAGCAACTTTTCAGTGGATACATGAGCAATTTCAGCTGCCTGGTCTGAATATTGCACATTAAATTTATATCTTAAGTTTGAAGCTCCAAGATTTCTCCCAAACATTTGGAAATATAGAGTTCAGTTAGTCAAGCCAGTTTCTCATTGTCCGGATTTCCCCAAATGGTAGTTGTCCCAACATTCTGGTTAATAAGAACCATTAAAGGCCAGGATCCTCATTCTGCTTTTATATGAGGCAGAGCCTATAAATCATACAAGTTACACTTCTAACAATAATTGTACATTAAAAAAAAAAGTTCCTAAGGGTGGTGGTGAACTCAACAGAATACAACGTTATTTGCAGAGGCAGCATGGGCCACAGTGAATGTGGACGAAATAGAAGGGATGAAGGTTAAAACACAATTATGGATACATCTTGGTAGTTTAACAACATGTACATGTCTTTCCCCTACCCTAGTTTCATCTAAAAAGAAATATTTCTATGTAGACCTCAGATTTCATCTACATTTTATTACTGACAAGACCTTTGTCTATAAACCCACAATTACTTTCATAAATGTGTTAACTCACTAAAATCCTCACCAAGCTACCTTATTCCATGAAGGTCCTCCCCTGCCCCCAATCTTCCTCACAACATTGAACTGAGCCTCTGACAAACTATCCCTTTGTCTCTGCACAATCCCCATCTGCTCAACAGATGGGTTCAGAAATGTCATTCATGTGTCTGCCAAGCGACACCCTGATTCTCCCCTGCCTTGCCCACTGTTTATGTGACTAAAAATGCTACCAAATTAGAATGGTAGTGGTTTACATCTGCTTTTCATTGGTGTAGCTGTCTACACAAGATGCATGGCAGAATTAGGCCCATAGGGTAACATTTTTTAAATTACCCAAGTCACATTTTCACAGGTGTCTCCATTGTACTTCCAATGTGACCTAGGCTCCTAAGTGACTTAGCTGCTTTAGGAAAATCTTACCTATAATGTCTGCTCCTGGCAGCAGTTTAAGTCAAGAGTAACTCCATTTTTCAGTGAAGTGTCTCCAGATTTACACCAGTGTAAGGGCAATATTACCAGTGTAAGGGTCAGTTATTGGTGGAGATTGTCAGTGACTCTCTCCCAGGAAAGACTCTTTGGATCCGGTCTGTGATTTTTTATTTAATTAATTTATTTTTTGCATTGGTGCAGCTGCACCAGCACGGCACTGATGCAAACATCAGTGTAAAAAGTGACTTGCTCTGGTGCAGCTTAATCCAGTGCATGCCACTTTTTACATTAGTGCAGCAAGTCCACGCTAGCTGCTATGAGGCAAACCCCTAAACTGACACAGCCACTCTGGTGCAAAAGTGTCACATGTAGGCAAGTCTCTAATCCTCCTGCCTCAGTTTCCCCAAGTGTAAATGGAGGACAGTATACCTATCTACTTCACACAGGCCTTTGAGTATTTGGTTAATCTTTGTAAGGAGGTTTGAAAATGAAGCTTCAAGAAGCATTATCAAATTTTATCTTTAATAAAAACTGTGCCACCAAAATGATTCTCATTTACAGAGATAATAATCAGCAGAGAGAGAGAAGTATCAAAGGTCAGCCCACTAAGAGGGAACAACCATCTCTCATTAATATTATAGTGATAGAATACACTAACAGGTTCTTAGCATACTCCTGTTAACATACCTCTTTCCCGGCTGTGTTTAGTATTTTTAGAGTGCCAATCATCCCAGCATTTAGGGGCCAGACAGTTTTTGGTTCCATGATAACCAAAAGATAGAATCAGACTCTGCCCACACAGAGCAGGTGGTGTTTCAATCATTTCAAATTGTTTCACGCTCTGTGTATTACTACATTATAGCACATGCTATAGCCTCCATTTGTGCTTTAATGTGATCAGCAGAAAATCTGATCTAACAGAATTTAGTGATGAGGATTTGCTCATTTAAAAAAATGTTTAATTTTAAAAAAGCAAAGGGAGGGAGACATTAGCAGGTATATATGAAGGAGAAAAGCGATGTTTCTCCACCCCTGAAATCCAATATAGCCCTAGCTTACACACAGATGTTGCACTGGTTTAGCTTTAATTGGTTTAAAACAGATTTATTGAAACTGGTGCAAACCCTGTGTAGACATTGTTATTTCATTTCATCAGTGGGTTATTGCAGCTTATCTCAAACCTGTTCCTAATATATTTAAGTTAAATTGATATGCCAGGTTTATGTCCATCTAAGAGTGTCCACATGGCCAAGGCCTTTTGCCATGGATTTTAAGTCATACCATTACTTAGATTAGTGCAAACTGGCATGTGGACGAGCCTCTAAAGTTCATGGAGTGGGATAAAAGGAGGTTTTACAACCTGCAGAGAAGAAAATTCTTGCATCAGCAGTGGTGAAATTGTGTCAAGGGATAAGGAGAGGGCCACTGCTAGATTAGTGTAGGGAATAGATGGGGGAGTAGAAAGAGGAACAATGTCCATGTGATGGACTGGATCAAGTCTATGGAGGAATGTAATAACCAGCAGCTTTGAACTGGAATTTGAAAAGAACAAGGCATCACTGGAATTGTTGAAGGATGGGTGTACTCTGAATGTGTGAAGAGGTAGGCAGCATATTTCAGTGCATACTGGAGCCTGGAGAAATAGGACTTTTTATAGAGAAGGGAACCCTAGTAGTTAAGGAGATGGGAAATAAAGGCGTGGATTCAAGTTTTAGCAGGGGTGGAGCTGCAGAAGGGTGTATGTGGGCAATGCTGCCATGGCAGTGATAAACACATTTGTAGATGTAAGAAAAGGGGACAGTATAGTTGAGGATCAGGGCCACCACTATGGTTACGAACTGTTAAGGCCAATCAGAGGCCTCAATCTAGAAAAATTATGATTGTGGAGATCAGAGAGAGGAGGGGAATATGAGGAAGAGACTAGAGAAAAGGGAGCAAGTACGGGAGTATTTTGGAAATAAAGGCTGGCCAATGGAGAAAACAACAGTGGTGGTGGGAGGAAGGGTTTGGAGAATGTTAGATTACAAGGGACAGCAGAAAACCATGAGGTTACCTTACAACATTCAACGGACTTTGTAACCAGTTACTGGCACGGCTGGTTCTAAGGAACATTTGGGTTCACACAAACGTGGTTAAAACTTGGACTCGTCCTCCAATTTGTTGTGCCTCAGACAGCACCTGCACGGAATCTCATTGACCTCAGTGGGCTGTTGCATGGGCCCATTCACACACAACTAGTTGCAGAGCCAGGGTCTTAGTTAGTAATCATGGTCACCTAAGGGTGTTTTGCCCCTTCCTAGGCTTACACACAGTTGTCTTTCTGTAACCAGTTCAGCACATTGTATTTTACAGAGTGTACAGAATGTCAGAGCCATAGCCAGTCCCCCTTCTTCCTTGTGTGGTAGTACAACCCATAGCTGCTGATGCCTCTCTCTGTGGGTCTCTCCCCAGCATGCTATCTGTTGGTTAGGCACTACAGGCCTGCCAACTCCGGGGAAGCTTTCCCCAAACTTCAGCCAGTTTTTAAATCAGTTTTAGCTGGAGCTGTAATGTAGCCCAGGCTTGGGTGGCCTGAACTGCTTTTACTGAACCAGTTTTAAGATGGGTTAGGAATTTTGGTAACGATATGGCTGTGCAGATTTTCTCTGCACCAATTCAATCACACACCTTGTTCCTGCACAAACTTATCCTTCCGCAAACAGCTCCTTACTTACGCAACTTTCACTGGAAGTAGCCCCATTGAACTCAATGCTATATTTATATGCCTTCATATATTAAAATTTATAAACGTACTTATATTTTAAATAAAAGTATCAATAAAATCATTGCAACTGTTGTGTGTAGAGAGTACAGTGCTAGATTTTTGGGGCCTATGCACCACAGAAATTGGGGACCCCCTCCTTTCTGTGGGAATGCAGCAAGCCTTCTGATGGTTTGGTGGTTATGGTAGAAGCAGTGGTGTGGGGAGACAAACATCAGATTGCAGCACCACTTGCTCAGGTTTGGCCTCACAGCCACATCATAGTGGGGAGTGGGGGGAAGACGAGGAGGAGAATTGGCCAAATTTGAGTGAGTGGTATTGCAAGCTAGCATGTGAGGTCACCATGCTGCTTTTTCCCCCCCTTTAAATGAGAAGTTTTTGTAACCATAACCTCAAAAACATGATCTGAGTGAAACTTATGTAGAGATGCCTGGAACAATTGCTCAGAGATGCCAATGGACTCATTTATCACAATGAGCTGTTAATTCAAATGTCAATGTCCTGAAGCATTTCATTCCTTAAAAGGAGTGGGAGGATCATAGAGCTGCATGATTTATGCGAGAGATATCTCCTTTTTGGTGCCATGAGTTGATGACATTTGGAAGATCTCACCACTTGCATTTTGACCCAGGCAAGGAGAAGTCAAGCCCAGGACTATAACAGTAATTGTAATAGAGCATATTCAAATCCTAGAAAGGATGAGCCAAGCTCAAGTAGCCCAGTGGCTCTCAGAGTGTGCGCAATCTGTTGTGAATGATGTCTCATTTTGGTGACTCACATGAATAGAGCTTATTTTGTGGGCCCCAAGACATTTCCAAACTTCTGAAATCAAATATTGACAATTTCAGGGAAGAAGGTATAGTCCGTTTCACCATATTAACTACTCTGCTGACAGAAGTAGCCCTGTAAGAAAAAAAGAGCTCTCTATTCCAAAAGCAGAGTTCTGGAATAACAACTGACAACACATGACTCTATCATCATTATGGAAAACAAGCACATGGGATCCAGCACAGCAAATGAGTCATCTGGGAGCAGTGCAACTCTGCCTCAGGCAGAGCATTTCAACCACTGGCAAGGGAACCAGACCAAGCCTCTCAGACTATTTTGTTCCAGCGTCTACAGGACAATACCAACTGGGGAGACAAGGTAACTGTACTACAGATGCACACTCTTGCTCTTTGAGCCACACAAGGACTGTTCAGTGCTTTGTTTTACAGAGTTGTCTACGGATAGATATTGTCTCCCCAAACGGCCTAATTTGGGTCTACTTCTGTATAAATGTGGCTAGGTACAAATTTGAACATAGGTAAAAACAATGAATGTACTGAGCTCATTGTATCAGAGAGCATGGACATGGCTGTCTGCTAAGGAAGCTTTCAGTAACACAACATTTGAGATTAAAGTAAAATTCAAGCACCCCTAGCACTCATTACAGAACCTTAGACCTTGTCTGTAGTTTGGAGCGAGTATCAGTGACAACCAACAGGTGTAGTAATACCTATGCAAACCCTAGATAAGGATATCTTAGGATAAAGCTCAAATGGCGCAAAGTGCAGCCGTTTTTCTCTATGCTCAGGGTTTGTTGCAATGCTGCATTTGGTTGCTAAACTGGAGCCATGGCCATCCCTAGGAGGGTTTGGGGCCTGTGACAAATCAGCCTGTATAGGCCCCGCTTCACATTTTTTATACAGGTGAAATCTGGTGTGGGGAGGGGATACCAGTGCTGGGGGGCAAGGGACGATGGAGAGTCACAGGGTGGCACCTGTGCTAGGGGCGAGGGGGCCCCTTGTGCTGGGGGGTCCAAGAAAAGGGAGAGGTCCAGGGCAGAAGGGCAATAGATGGGGTCAGCCTGGCGCTGGTGTGTTCCGGCGGTGCTAGGACGCCGGCGGCTGGTGCGGTGGCAGGCGAGCAAGAAATACAGCACGCACTTTCCGCCGGTGAGTGTGGGCCCAAGCCCCACTGCCAGCGCCAGGCCCCCCGCTAAGCCCCCAGGCTGGCCTGGCCCCCCAATCCCCAGGCCGACCTAGCACACCTCACACAACACACACACACACACACACTGAAGCATGGGACCCCCCCCCAAAGCACAGTGCCCAGAGCAGTCTCCCCAATTTGCCATACCCAAGGCTCTGACTGGAGCTAATGCAAAACACAAAGCCTTAGGAAAACACTTTCATCACTGTCAAAAAGATAGTACAAAGAGCTGCATCTTCACCCCAGATCTGTAGCAATATTGTGTAGATAAAGAAAGAAAAGATTGGAGAGGGTTCAAAGAAGAGCCCTAGAATGATTAAAGGATTGAAAAACACTTCTATATTAAGTCAAATGAGCTCAAAGAAGGTTAAGGGGTAACTCGATCACAGTCTAGAAGTACCTACAGGGCAACAGGTAATATCTTTTATTGGACCAATTTCTTTTGGTGAGAGACAAGCTTTCAAGCTACACAGAGCTCTTGTTCAGGTCTCTCTAATATCCTGAGACCAATATGGCTACAACTATACTGCATACGAGGGGACAGATATTTGGTAATAGAAATTTTTCAATCTAGCAGACCAAGGTATAACCAGAAGTTCATGCTTGACAGATTTAGATTAGAAATAAGGTGCAAATGTAATGGTAAGGTTATATTAACTACTGGAACAACTTATCAAGGGCTATGGTGGATTCTCCATCACTGGAAATTTAGACACATCCAATCTTGAGTTCAAAAAGATATGCTCTACTTCCAATAGGAGTAGATTCAGATCCTATGGCCTGTGTTATACAGGAGGTCACACTAGATGATCACAATGATCCCTTTGGGCCTTAGAAGCTATGAATATAATGGGTATTTTCACTGTTCATTTTGCAGCAAGTTACATAGTACTGGGCTGATTAGTTAAATAACCTACAGTTCAACAGAGGGGAATGAAAGCTTCATGCTGAAGCCTACTCTTATCAGCTATAAGAATAGGAAATAAAGTGAGGGAAAAAGGTGTTGACTCTGGCTTATTTTTATAATGCTAACAGAGTACTAGGAACTGTACAGAGAGGAGACAAGATCTCTGCTGCAGTTTATAGTCTAGCCTGATCATAATATCCAGCAAACACACAGATGGTATCAACTGATTTTGTACCACAGAAAAGCAGCAGGTTTCAGAGGTCCTTGTGTATTAGATGATGGTTCTGAAAGATCTTAAAAGGTGACCTGTGTAAAGGAAAATGGTGTGTGTGTGTGTGGATTTTCAAATCATGTTACCTAATGTGATTTCTCTTTTCGTCATCTAGAGAGACATCCTTTTAAGGCTAGTCATGACATTGGCTGTAGAAGTAGACGTTCTTTGGTATCAGCATTTGGGCAGGGTTCGGCTAACTTAAATGGTTTCAATGGACTCCTCTTGGCTCACCTTGTTTACCTGCATCATTGTCAAAGATTTTGATGCATAGATAACTAATCCTAATGAAGATGTATTTATAGGGCTTGTGTTTCTTGGGGTTTGTTAATTTAATTTTTGGGTGTATTTTTAGCAATTTTTGACTTTTGTGTTGCTTTCAAAAAATGTTTTTTTGCCCCAGGGTTTGTATATACTGTAATGAGTAATACATAAGAACGGCCATACTGGGTCAGACCAAAGGTTCATCTAGCCCAGTATCCTGTCTTCTGACAGTGGTCAATGCCAGGTGCCCCAGAGGGAATGAACAGGTAATCATTAAGTGATCCATTCCCTGTCACTCATTCCCAGCTTCTGGTAAACAGAGGATAGGAATATCCTTCATGAATTTATCTAGTTCTTTTTTGAACCCTGTTATAGTCTTGGCCTTCACAACATCCTCTGGCAGAGTTCCACAGGTTGACTGTGTGTTATGTGAAGAAATACTTCCTTTTGTTTGTTTTAAACCTGCTGCCTATTAATTTCATTTGGTGACCCCTAGTTCTTGTGTTACGAGAAGGAGTAAATAAACTTCCTTATTTACTTTCTCCACATCAGTCATGATTTTATAGACCTCAATCATATCCCCCCTTAGTCATTTTTTCTCCAAGCTGAAAAGTCTGTCTTATTAATCTCTCTTCGTACGGAATGCGGTCCATACCCCTAATCATTTTTGTTGCCCTTTTCTGAACCTTTCCCCATTCCAATATATTTTCTGAGCGGGAGTGACCACATCTGCACGCAGTATTCAATATGTGGGTGTATCATGGATTTATATAGAGGCAATGTGATATTTTCTCTTATTATCTATCCCTTTCTTAATGCCCAACATTCTGTTCGCTTTTGTGACTGCCGCTGCACATTGAGTGGACATTTTCAGAGAATTATCCACAGTGACTCCAAGATCTATTTTACACATTCATTACGGTAGCATAACTTTGTAATATTCCCTGGTGCATTTTGTCATAGTACTATTTTAAACAGCACTACGGCAAATATACTAGAGGAACCATAGTGTGCACAAGCAAGGTCTACACAGACCAATTAATTCACAACACTTTAGAAATCAGGCTCAGACTATTGAGTCTGCATTACTGCTCCATGTAGACAAGCTCTTAGATACAAATATTGTAACTATTTCTAGTGTTTATCGGTTAAAACCGAAAATCAGATGCCCCATGTATTTATCATGATAAGCTAAGAACATAAGATTTTTTCCCAGCTCTAAGTGCACTACTTTTAATTAAATCTGCATGTTTTCCCCTCAAAGTCATGCTATATCCTGTGTGAGATTGTCAAGTCAGATAGAAGTAAAGGTTTAAACACATACCTGGGGAAAATCCATACTAAACCTATTAAAAAAAAATTTTTTTAAGGGGGTCAAACTCAGCAGTAGCTTTTACTTAAGATTTGTCTGTTTTCATGCTGTGCTGGTTTTCATAAGTTTTGAAAGCGAGTTACCTACATATGGATAGGGCCAACATCTGGATATCCACACATCAGATGCGGAAACAAATTTTTCATCTAGAACCCTGCAATCCATTTTTGTGGATTGGATGTGGATACAAATTTTGTATCCGCTCAGGGCTCTACATGTGGATTTTGCTTCCGCATCTACGTTGACATTTCGGTTCACCTTTCCTTGCTCTCTAGGCATTTCAGTTGGTATTTACATTGCTGTCTGTTTTTTCGTCATTGCCAAACACAAGACAAGCCACCGTGGCCTTCCAGATCCCTAAGAATGGGCATGATGCATATGTGAAATAGCTCCTGTACATTGTTTATTTGAAACTGATATCTTACTTAAAATATATGTTCCCAATAATTCATTGGGCTGATATGATTCTTTAAGGAATGGAGTTTGGCAACAGCTACTGTTCGCAACTTTCACTGACAGACAGCAAACCTCTGAGATGGATGACGATTTCAGCTACTTTGGAAATTTGGAAACATTCCCTGCTCACACCATTAAGTTCTTAGATCAAGGCATAAAGATTAAAGCTACCAGTCAGATTTTCAAGGTAGTGTTTCTATTTTCTTTGTACATAAATATAAACATAGTTCTTAGTCTTTCATACTACTCCAACTTCAAATTTGTTTTCTCCAGAGTGAATCTAATTTGTTTTGTTACACACACCTTTTATTTGATTTCAGGATTTTTTAAAATTTATTTTCAATACAACGTATAGTAAGGTCTCTTGCTGACATGAATGTCTGTCTACACACTGTTAAAAGTACATCATGCTCTGTACAGTAATTGCAAAGCAATTAAGACCAGCTGGAAAGTTTTTGCACTCTTGTCCCCTCAGACTTCTCGCCGCAAGCTACAGAGTATGTTATGTGTTGCCTTCAGTTCTAGATTTAACTTTTTGATACCCCAGAACCTGAGTTTACTCTGGTACTTAACGCTAAAAGCAACCACATCTAGCCTTTTGTTTTGTTTTGTTCTTTTAGAAGGGCAGGATGTGCAAAGGTATTTGTTATCTACGAGTTTACAGTGGCAATGGTAGAGATGGATTTCTTGAGGCAGACAGTAGGCACCACCTACATTTTTAATTCTTATAAACAGACCCTGATGGAACACTACGTCAAATGTCCTTTGGTTCTTATGCATTTCAACTTGGAATTTTCCCCAGGGTACTCTCCCCACAACCCCAAGGTTGTAGAAAACCACAAACTTACTGGTCTCTGTGTTAGTTTGCCTACTTCCCTTTTATGGCAACATCTACCTTTTCCATCTATTAGCTGCCCCAGGAAGTCAGCTAGGTCAGTCACATGCTCAGTCCTTTTGACCATAACTAGACCAACTATCCTCAGGTATTTGTTAGATGGGTGGCTGTATTCACACATGGGAATAGTTTGAAGAAGCATGCAGCAAAGCCCCTCTAGAGATTACTTTATCATGTGTAACAAATGTGAAAGCATTTGCAAGAGCTAGAGGCACATGGAATTCAATTTAGAACAGTCTGTACTAAATTCTGACAACTGACCTTTCAAATCATATCCAACGTTAATGCTTTCTATAGGTCCATCTTCCACTGAATTTCTTCTTTGTTGAACAGATTTTTGTCCTTCATATACTTGCTAATTTAATTTTTTTCTATCCTACTCAATTTTTCCTTCTGTAGCGAGCGTTCATTGTTCTAATATGTTTGTGAAAAATCTAAAAATTAAAATCCAAACATAAGGTTTTAATGAAAGTGGTTAATTGTCTTGACTGGTTCAACAGAAGTTCAAACAAACAAACCTGATATAAACAGCAAACCTAAAAACAGTCAGCTCCATAGTATGACTGCAGGTACGATTCATGTTGTACTATTTATGTACACGGAGTAATCTGGAACAGGCAAGTATTTGATTAAGGCATAATAGTAACACCTTTAAAACTGATAGAGTAAAGAATGCAAGAGCTTCAAAGTAACACTTTGGTAACTTTTCAAATGTATTAGAGATTTGATTACACTTTAATTAGTAAATATTAATGCTATATGTATTCTCCTCTCCAGCAACAATACTTAACTTCTTATGTACTGTTTGTTCTGAGCAGCCCCAAAAGACAATGGAAAAAACATGTCAGCAGTTTAATTTCATGATAGTTTTAATCAGGTAATTGCAGAAAAACATTGAAACTGTTGTATGATATTATCTGATGTCAACTTACAAGTGTATGATGTAACAAAACAGTTACAAACTTATATATGCATATTTACATTATATACTCAAAAGTAACAAGCTATATTCTTATACATAGAAGAAATACATCTATGACATGAGTTAAACTAAATCATACATCATTTAGTAGAAAGAAATAGCTGTTAAGATTTTAATGGAAATAATATACAAGTGAGGCACTTTTTGAGGTCGTTAGGTGGAAAGCAAATGGCACTAAGCAAAAGAAGAGGCAGTGTTCACAAATGAAAATCTATGTACAGATTATACTGTAGTTTCAAATACAACTGTTTCTCCACTAGGTAATGCTTTAGAAATCTCAAAACTAACAACAACGTTTGCAATTTAAGAAGCTTTAAGAAAAAAATGCTTACGTTTATCAGTGCACCAAAGCTTATGGAAGTTTTAACCACTTGGCTGCTGACTAACAGTACCATAAGGCTTTCTCCCCCCCCTCTGGTAATCCTTATCTTGATATTTCTTTAATGAATATGTATGCATCACGGTACAGTCCACATACAGTGGTGTAAATTCTGTGAAAATGTAAACTCCAATTTAAAAATTGTGCATTACTTACATGGGGGTTTTCAACATTATCCTCTAAGTACACATGGAAAGATCATCCAAAAGAGAACAAATCAGAAATGGGAGTGCTACATTTCAACATGCAAAAATCATTCTTTGAAATAGTTTATCCAGAGCATAACTCATGCACTAACCATCCCTTACTTTGCTCTGGACACTGGTGAATTTTATGCAACCATTTACTGTGCTGTTCTACAAACAATTACTTATCAGAGGTTTCTCAGTATTTTGTTTTAATCTTGCTTAGAAGATCATAGGCACCCCACTTCACAACTGTTGGGCTGATGGTGTGCTTGTTCATGCTTGTTTAAAAAAAAGTTACCCAAAGAATTAAATTCCTCTATCTACATAAGTGTTTGTACCACCATCTTGTAACTAGTAAAAATCCCAAACAAAGGCAAAAAAACCCGACCCAGTTATTCTTGGAGGTCCACTGGTAGAACGCTTTTTTCAGTCATGATTTTAGCCATTATCTTGATTTTAGTGACACAATTTTATATTTTAGACCCGTCTCATACAATCTATGATGTACTCTAGCAAACACTATTTTATTTTTAAAGTCAGCTGTAATGGAAACATTTAAAAGGCATAAGATCTCAGGAATCAGAGTAAGGGTTCTTATTCCCACTTCCAGTTTAGGATAGTTTTTACTAAATTCATACCTCAAACAATGTACTGCTGTATTTAGCTGGCAATTTGTACGGGAATATAGCTACAATACATGATTGGGCTATGTAATCATGCTTGCCTTTAGTTTTTCCAATAGGTGGTGCCAAAGTGCTACAGTTGACCTCTTTCCCCAGGAGACTAAATGCTTTCTTTTCATAACTGTAGAGTTCACCATGCCAGGAAAGTGAATCTTCTATGGCGGTTTCCTAAAACTTAGGTCTCCCATATGGCAGCACAGAGCTCTGTTACAAAGTCACATGACTAAAATTTGACTTCCGACTTTTCAGAAAAAAAAATTGTATTAAGTTTCCCTCTTCCCTTTCAAAAACGTGAGAAAAGATTTCAGAAGGAAAGGTAAATGTCACTTAACACTGCCACAGACAAGGGGTGGGATGCAAGGGACAGTCCCTGAATGGTTTTGCAAAGTGTCTATTTTTGGATACTCAGAAAGTGCCTCCAAAAGTGAATAAGAACCCAAACAGTATAGAGAGGCATACATCTCTGTGCTCTACTACTTCCAACCCATGTGTCAGTGTAATTCTTTTAATTAGTCTTAAATTGGGTGAACTGCTAGAAAGACCCATGGTGAAAAAAAGATGATAATGGCATTAAGGTTTGTTTTTTTTAAATGGATTGAATTTTTTAAAAGAGTAAAGGAAAGGATAGGGACAAAATTTTAGCAGCAAAGTGGTTAAATGCAAATTGAAAATATTACTGCACACATTCAGTAAAATTATTAAAGCATATATGTTGCATATAAAATACAGTACAGGACCAGGAGTTGCACTATGTTGAATAGTGCTCAGAGGAAATTGTTAAACTCATTTTTTCCTGAAGTATATACACAATACAATTCTACAGTATTTTCCTATACAGCCAGCAAGTTCTTTTCTTAGGTTGTTCATACCTCGCTCAATCTTGTTAAAAACCTAGCACTTACAAATATTATTTTTTATTCACAAGGAAAACATTCCCATTTCACTAATGAATAGTTTAAGTAACAGTCTATTCTAGGCAACCAAGTTTATCTGAAAACACATAAAGCATGAAAATCATCCAGAGTAGCAGCTTTCAAATATATAAACAGTAAAAACGATACTTAAGACTGCTGCTACAGTGTCATATTCTTGGATTTAGTTTATCCAATCAATTTTTAGTACAAAACTAGAAGCTCTTTCATAACTTCTACAGTTATCAATATATTTGTCTTCTTTTCAATGTGAAATAATACTTCAAGATGCTCTATGTACACAATGCTGTCAATTCGAGCTGTCATATAAATATAAATGTTTTCTTTAAAAAAGTATTTTACAGACAGATAGTGTTATATACATTTGTTCAGAATTTGATTCCTGGACTACAGAAGAGAACTAACAAAAGCTTTAATATATGTAAGAAAGAAAAGGTACATACACCCACACTGGGAAAAATGCATAGAAAATTAAGGTTATTTAAAAAAAAAAAAATCAACTATGCAACTTTTTATACGAAAGGTGTACAAAGGACATTCCTTCCCACTCCAACCCTATTGGGATATCTTCCTAAATGAATGAATGCCTTTACTTCTGTTAGAATTTTAACATGACATTAATTAAACATTATGAGTGAATGTATTTTGTTATACCATGTAATAAGAGTCATAACAACTTGTTTAAAAATTCTCTAACAGTTAACCTGTTAGAATACTTGACCAACTGTTCTGTAAATTCAACATTTAGTAATATAATACCATGGCCAATTTTATATATATTTTATGTGTGTGCACGCGGACACAGACACAGACACAGACACACACACTCACTCTCAAAAAAAGTTTACTCCAATTTTTCAGGGGCTGTAAGTTGTTAATTTTTTCTTTTATAAACACAGAATAATTTTATTCTTGCCAGTTTAAATAAAAAGATGCTACAATTCAAAATAATGAAAACAATTTCAATTTTTGTTAATTATTAATCTTTCAGTTTAATCATCGTACTTGATAAACAGTTGAACATATAATCTTAGTTTAACAGAAGGATAAATTGAGAACACTGATGACATACCATTACAACTGCCTTATTGGACCTTTTGCTTTGCTGAACATTTGTAAATGCGATAAAATATTTTTTGGAAGACACCCCAAAAGAAAACAACTTGCTGGTTGAGTAACAGAAAACAACTTCCTTTTTGCTATATTGTTGAAACCAAAGTAATTTATATAGAAAAATAAATGTGTTCTTATTAGAACATTTTAGACACTTACATCTGTGCTTAACAAAAAAATATTGGTCACTCAAGACTATAATAATTAATATTTTAAAGGTTTTTAGAGATTACCAGAATGCATGGATACAACTCAATACAAACTGTAGCTGACGGGAAATAGGACTGAAAATACCAATTTGTCCATCTGGAATAGAAATGCTACTAAATAAACTAATTAAATATTTAAAATACTATCATGGAATGTGATTGTAGATATGATTCATACCTACTATATAACTGGAAGGGGGAAGGAAAGTTTAATATGTAATAATTCGTACCTTACACATTTAGTTAAATATAAACATTTGTTATTTATATATAAAGTTGCTTCCAAAAATCTATTAATAAGTGATTTAGTTGCACTTAAATCAGTTTCAGTTCTCATTTGCCAAGTATTAACTTTTCTTAGTCTTAAATCAACTGTCATTAGTGCACTTTTAATTTCCTCTCAAATAATTTGTAATTCTTTTAAGAGCCCCATCACCTAAACCATGAATGTACAAAATGGCAAAAGTTAATCCCTTTTAGTATAACTGTAGTTTATATACTCATTTTATAGCCAATAATAAGAAAAGGCTTCCTTTTCCAAACTCCTTCATAACTTGCAACGAAACACCATGCACTGAAAGGAAATAGTTAGGCATGGCTACTAGCATTTGTAAAATGCTAAGGTCTGACAAGTCTTGCTGCTTCTTCCACATCAGGCTTCTCTTACACGAGATAAGATTTCCTTCTGCTTGCCAAAGGCTTCCACAAATCCAAGATAGATGCTTCCTGGAAACAAAGATTTTCAGCTCTATTTGGCACTAGACTGTTCATCCAGCAGCTTTATGCTTTCCTCCACAGCACCCACACACCTCACCACAGTGATGGCATGCTCTCAAGGGGAGGTAGCAGCACATACATGGGGCAATGAATGACAAAGCTATCAGGGCTAACCATCGTAAGCAGAACTTGTCATCACTAGTGTCACATGAGCAGGGGTCAGAGAAATCTCCTTCAGAGTCTGACATGCAGTGATATAGCATGCTCTCTGCACAAAGCATGCAACTAACTTGGTATATGCATCTTTTAATAGGATCTGGAGCATCCTGACATTTCCCCCTGCCATTCTCTTCATGATTAAATCTCTCCTGGCAGTATATACAGCGAGAACGCTCACCATCCTCTTTCCTTCTTTTTGACTTTTTAAATTTTAACGAGGAAGGCTGTGTTTTAAATACCACAGAACTCTTCGGGTCTTTTAGTGAATTCAGCTTAGTCCCATCCACACATGGATATAGATAGTCCGATTTTTTATTGTCAGACTTAGAAAACTGTATATTGGAGTCCGCCTCATCCCTCTCCAGATCATTTTTCCACATGTCAGGATGTCTGTAGTCTGCATAACGACGTATTAAAATATCACGAGGATTTATTCTAACAATTTCCTCTTCATCCTGAAAGCTGACGTGTCTGATTGATTTCAATGGGACCTGAAATGGTAAATGGAAGCATCTCGTTAAATTATGTACAGGGACACAGTTAAGTTAGTACTTCAGTTACCATACAAATCAGGTCTCAGAACTTTTCCCCATTGCCAGGAGATAGTGCTTTCAGTTTATATATGATCTAGCACAATCTGCATAACAGACTTTTACAAGGTGTAAGCTCAACTTATCTTGTGAAGCAGATGATCAAATAACGTACAGGTTGCAATGCAAAAGCCACCACCATCCATTCTTGAATAATTTCAAAATACTTTCTAATGGAGTTGTCTTTGCTTACTGAAGCAGTACTTCACAAGAAATGCATTAATGCTTATGGTGGGAGCTCACAGCCAGTTACCACAAAAAGGGTTTAGAACACAGCTGGCATCTAATGGAAATTTTGCTAAACCAAGATTGACATAACTTTTTCATAGTTCTATAAAGATTGGCTGGTGATGAGAGCCATCTTTCACTATTAATGAAAATAAGTTTGCTATAAAGTTTTCGTTTATGAGCAACGATTAAAAGCAAACAATCCTTTCCCATCGCTGCCAACAGCAAACAAGTCCCTCAATTATAGGGGAGGTTAACCTCTGCCGAAATACTTGAGATTCATGAAGATTTAGTTGGCTCCATGGAATAAAGTTCAGAACCAGCCAACCTTGCAAATGGTAAACACACTAATATTGTAGAGCAAGATAGAGAGGGGAATCTTTGAAAAGCTGCAGAGCACAGTCCTCAATAAAAATATAGCAACAGAAATCTAAGGTACTGTAGTGGTGCTGGGTCTTTAATAGCAAGCATATATACCTGACTTCAGCCCAGAATGGGGGGTGGGATAGCAACGAATGCCGGGAAAGGCAGCACTATATAAAATTTTATAGTTCTGTCTGCAGTGCCTCATGGGAGCAGTTTGTGCTTTATGCTTTCCACAATGGCTCTAAGAAACACTAGACATGAGGAAAAACCTGGAGTGGGGCTCTCCATTAAGGCAGCTAGGGCAGCAGAAAGGACAGGCTGTGGGAAGGACCTGTTAAGAGGCTTAGAGACAAGCAGAAAAGAAGGCAAGGAGATTTTGGGGAGGATTATGTTGTTCAAGGTCTGAAGGTATTACACAGAAGAACCTTCATGGAAGAGTGAAGTAAATGAAGGGAAAGGCCTGTGGCAACGCAGTAACGGTGTAGGCTTGAGGCCTGGCATTGGCACCTGCCTGTTCAGGTGTGTCAAACTGGGGATTCCTCTACAGCAACATAGACTTCAGAGGAGGTGCAAGAAATTCCACAGTAGACATATGTGATAAGTGCTCCTCAGGGAGCATGAAGTTTTATATTCTTTATGAAGTCTTTTAGTATCTACTATAATAGTTCTATTCTTGTTAGCCATACAAAATATCCAATCTTTCTTTGAATCTTGCTAAATTCTTGACTTCTAAAACATCCTGTGCAGGTGGATTGATTTAAATGAAAGCAATTTAAATCACTGATGGTAATCATGATTAAATCAGGAAGCAGGAAACCTTCATTTAAATAATTGATTTTAATCTTGCTCTGCATTTGCACTTTAGGCATTTTCCTAAAGAAAAGCTGAATCTCATTTGTTTGTAACCATGCTGAACTGCAACTAAATAAAGCCTTTACATTAAACTTGGTCCTTTTTGCTAACCACAAAGATACAGTATGTCTATACACATTTCTTTAAACAATTATATAGATTAACATATATTTTTTCAGATTCTTAATTTTTATATTTTATAAAATGGATGCCTTTTTGTAAAATGGATATATGATCCATTTCTTATTTACTAGATTAGTTTATTTGTGATTTGTGTTAAGCTCTATTTGGATGGAAATTAGAATTCAATGGGCAAAACCAGCTTTTTTTTATTAGTTCAATAAAATGACCTTAAATCAGACATGCCAAACCCACAGAAAAAAACTGCAGAAATTGGGCTTGTTTTTGGCTTAACTGGTGTGAGAGTTGCTTGTTGGCTAGTTTTTGGCTAGTAGCTTGTTTGGTTTGTAGCTTCTTTTATTTTTTGATTGGCTCCCGGCAAGGGGGGGGGCAGGGGGGAAAGTCAGGGGTGCACAGCAGACCCACCACAGCCCCAGACTGCACGCTGGGGGGATCTAGTCACATAGAGTGTTGGGGTTCTTAGGGACTGGCTTGTTTTGAAATGGGATTAGCTTGATTTTTGGCTTATTGTGAAAGTTAGGGTGCTTATTTACCACGTGAAAGTTGGCAACTATGCTTAAGTGTGCTGGAGACTTTCCAGGACTTTCTGTGATCTCCGTGACTTCTGCAGTGGCTGGTGCTGGCTCAGGGACTGCCCGAGCCAGGCAGCCCCTGGGCCAGCAGCAGCAGTTTGGGTGTGTGGGAGGGGGTTCAGGGCTAGGGGGTTGGGGTGAGGGGTGGAGCTTACCTCGCGGTGGGGGGCTCCCCCCAGCATGTCTCTGCAGCTCCTAGGCGGAGGGGCCAGGGGGCTCCACGCATTGCCCGCAGGCCCCGCCCGTGCAGCTCCCATTGGCTGCAGTTCCCGGCCAATGGGAGCTGTGGAGCTGGCGCTTGTGGCAGGAGCAGAGCGCGGAGCCCCCCTGCCCTTCTCCTCCCAAGGAGTTGCAGGGACACAGAGAGTCAGGTAGGGAGCCTGCCAGCCCCGCCAACCCTCCCCCCCAGCACCAGCAGGGGTCCTGGGCCATGCGCCACTGCCAGCCCCTCCCTCCCAGCACCAGCGGGGGTCCCGGGCCACCCACCCAGAGCACCCGTGGTCCCCCTGGACCATCCCTTCAGAGCATCTGCAGCCCCCTGCCCAAGTTTTAGTTAGGGGTATATAGTAAAAGTCATGGACAGGTCACAGGCCATGAATTTTTGTTTATTGCCCGTGACCGGTCCATGACTTTTACTAAAAATACCTGTGACTCAAATGTAGCCTTATTTATAACTAACTGATTTATTAAACAAAAGGACATATCTGTAGTTAGTGAACTGAACCGACTGCTTCTGGTCACTATGAGCTTCAGATTTTAAAACTAATAGATCTCATCCTCTCACATCTAGTTTTTATTGCAACACTGGAAGAGGAAAACAAGCTTCCTTGCTTTTTCAAATTCCAATTGGTTTCTTAACAGTCCGAAAGAAACAGTTATAGAACTGAAATAGTTCAATAAACTGAAATGAAGAAAATATTCTCTCTGCCCTTGCAGAAAAGTCTACTGCTGTCAAAAGGTGGTTTAGCACTTCAATAAACTAGTTCCAGGTGCTTAACCAGTAACTTTCACCCATTCAGTGGTTTGAAAAAGTATTTCCTTTTATCAGTTTTGAGTCTGCTACCTTTCAGTTTCGTTGGATGTCCCCTTGTGTTTGTATATTAGACATGGAGAACAGAAGTTCCTCATCTAATTTCTCAATACCATTCATTACTGATGTATACTTTTATCGTGTCCCCTCTTGTTTGTTTGATCTCTAAAGTAAACAATCCCAATATTTACAGTCTATGTGAGAATTTTTCCATGCCCCATATCATCTTGTTGCTAGTTTCTGAACTCCCTCTAATTCTGCAATATCCTTTCTGAAACTGGGGTGACCAATACCGAACACAGTATTGCAGAGGTCACCTCATCTCAGAAAGGATACTGAAAGAAACTGGGACTGTTTACCATAAAGAAAAGACAAATAAGACAATAAAAGCATACGAACTAATGAATGGAACTGAATAAGCAGCTAGAGAACTTCTATTTGCCCTATCTTGTAATACAAGGAGTAGGGAACATTAAATGAAAATCCATTGAAAGGAAATACTAAGGAGCTTACAATCAAAATATAAGAGGAGACAACAGCTGGATGCAGACAGGCAATAGCGAGGCAATTATGTTCAGTATAAATGAACAGCAGTCACAGCACATCACATGCATAGCCTTTATTGATATCAAAACACAGGTGAGTTTTGAGGAGAGATATGAAGGAGGACAGCATAGAGGTTCTGCACGTACATATTGCAGAAACTTCCCATAAAATAAGAGGCAGCTGAGAGAAAGCATAAGGTCTTGGTTCATCCATAAAATGGGAATACTAATACTTAACTTCCTCACGGGGTGCTGCAAAGATGAATTCACTTAGGTTAAGCGAGGAACTCTGGTACTATGCTGGGGGCTTATAGAAGAACCCAGACCAGGAGAATGGAAACTTCAACTTTCAAGTCAGTTTTTTTCTCATTCTGCTCTCAGGTGCATGATTTGTGAACCTTCTAACAGAAAAGGCTGAGGGGGTTGAGCCCCCTAATTTAGCAGATCCACATGATACCATAGGCAGGGGCCATCTGTGAGGACACCGTGGTCGCTGTGCTATCATTTAGACCGTACAGAAGCTGTTCTACCAGGGATACCCAGCCCTTCGGACTGACATTCCCTGGAGCCCTTCTCAGTGTGGGTTTCCAAAATGCAGAGGAATTCAGTTGAGTTGCTCTGTGAATTTAGGGGTGGAATATGCCATGAAGAATATTTGTTCCCCTAGCCCTAATCCATAGAAAATTTGAGGATGGGCTTCCATTGGTCTAAGAGAAAATGCGTGAACAGAGGACTTATGGCAGGCAGCCAATACTACTACTTTTTTCATGCTTCCTCTGGGCTTGAATTAAGGGGTTAGGGCTCCCTTCTGCTCATGGAAGCAGAGATATCCCTAAAGATTAGGGAAGTTTCTGAACAGAAGTAGTTATGGTTTTAGCATTAGAAGTGGATAATCAGTTATTTTTTAAATAGTTACTGCATATTTGTCATAAATCTATTCATTCTTTCCTTAGAAGTCCTTCACTCACACAAAATGCTGAAAATGCATTCTAATTAAACAGAAATAAGTCCTTCCTTAAAAAACTGGTTTTTTCTTTTAAGGACAAGATTAGGGTTAATAGTCCTGAAATTTGACCTTTTTTCCTTCCCCCTTTATGTTTGTAAAGCTCGTTATTTTTATTTATTCATTCATACACATGGATACTGTATCCACTTCTCCTTCCCCAAATCACCCCCCAATCTACCACCTGCTCAAATGCTTCAATGCTGATATATTAAAAACTTGGCAGCAGTCCACCCCAATAGCAACCTAATAACAAATCAGTGATCAAGGGAGCAGGGGGAAAAAAAAAAAAATCTATAAGGAAACAAGTTTTAGTACTGAACTTCCAAAGGTTTTATACATGAAGAGTATGAAGTAATTTTAAAAGCTAGGTGATACACCTTGATAGTGTCCTTTTAAACAATTCAAAAACAGGAAGTAAAGGAGACTACAACAGTGTGTGACCCAGGATCAATTATGTACAAAACATGGTTGGCGAAATAAATTATGTTTATAGTGTGCCTTTCATTCAGAACAATCCCATTCTCTAACTCAACTTCAGAGTATATACCTGCACCTACATTTATATATTTCAGGATTCACATCACCCAATAGTGAAATGTGGTCTCTCCTAACACCACGTAGCAACACTACGCAGCAGTTTGAAAAGAGAGTAAGAAAGAATACTATATCAAATTGAAACTCGAGCGAGAATTTCATTAATAAAATTACCCAACTGGAAATTAGTTAGAACACTGGTGCTAATGTGCTTAGTCTTGCTAGAAGTACCAAAAGATTAACGGCTTCACTGTGGTCAGGGCCTTAATGTTGCATTTTGTTTGAAAGACAGTACATCCAAACTAGGCTTGGACATTTGTTCAATACTGTACATTTCCCACGTTTTCCTAGACAGTCTCCCATCTAACCAAGTGGGCAGATCCAGCGCCGCTTAGTTTGCAGTCAGTCTACAATGGTAGGTTGAATACACAATTATACATGATGGATTGGGTTATGGCTGAATTTCTTTACTCTTGTCCATTAAAATTCTTAATCATAACACTACACTAAGCAGTTTTGTATGCTATGGTCAAGATAAAAAATCTATAATTTATTCAATGGATGATTCAAATATCCCCGCACCCCAAGAGGGTTTGTTTGAATATATGTATATATGATCAAAATAAAACACTGGCATTTACCTCATTATGCAGAGCTCCACAAACATATTAGTGTATACATAATTGAAGCACTGCACATTAAAGTCAGGAGAAATATACATTAATCTTTCTATAATTCTGTAAATGAAAAAATCCAGAACCAATAAAAATCCATGCTATTCCATGCTCTAAATGGGACACTTGAGGGCTTATGCTAAAGAGGAATGTACAGGATGCAACTGATCTTTAGGTTTGAAAGGAATGCTTTAGGAATCTACGATTTACCTCAGTCTCCATGGATATTCAACAGTCTAGATTTGAATGTTAGTACTTCATGTAAAAATCTATAGTAAGGCATTTTTATAGAGACATATGTTCAAAGCACAGTAAAGACATTAAGTAATCTTTACAATATCCCTTTGACGGGGGTAGGCACATATCCCCACTTCACAACCACAAGGACTGAGACAGAAAGGTCTGGTGACTTATCAAGGAGACAATGAGTCAGCAGCAGAACCAAGACAAACTCAGAATCTCGTTTCAGAGTGGTAGCCATGTTAGTCTGTATCAGCAAAAAGAACGAGGAGTACTTGTGGCACCTTAGAGACTAACAAATTTATTTGGGCATAAGCTTTCGTGGGCTAAAACCTACTTCATCGGATGCATGCAGTGGAAAATACAGTAGGAAGATATTATACATACATATAAACTGTGTGTGTGTGTGTGTGTGTGTGTGTGTGTGTATATATATATATACACACACACATATACATATACATACACATACACACACACACACACACTCTACCCACATATAATGCGACCCAATATAACACGAATTCTGATACAACGTGGTAAAGCAGTGCTCCGGGGGGGGTGGGGGGGCGGGGCTGCACACTCCGGTGGATCAAGTTCGATATAACGCGGTTTCACCTATAACATGGTAAGATTTTTGGCTCCCGAGGACAGCGTTATATTGAGGTAGAGGTGTGTGTGTATATATTTCATGTTCTCGGTGTGTGTGTGTGTGTGTACACACACACACACACACACACACACACACACACACACACAGAGAACATGAAAAAATGGGTGTTGCCATACCAACTCTAATGAGACTAATCAATTAAGGTGAGCTATTAGCAGGAGAAAAAAAAACTTTTGTAGTGATAATCAGGATGGCCCATTTCCAACAGTTGACAAGAAGGTGTGAGTATCAGTAGGGGAAAAATTAGCATGGGGAAATAGTTTTTACTTTGTGTAATGACCCATCCACTCCCAGTCTTTATTCAAGCCTAATTTAATGGTGTCCAGTTTGCAAATTAATTCCAGTTCTGCAGTTTCTCGTTGGAGTCTGTTTTTGAAGTTTTTTTGTTGAAGAATTCGACTTTTAGGTCTGTAATTGAGTGACCAGGGAGGTTGAAGTGTTCTCCGACTGGTTTTTGAATGTTATAATTCTTAATGTCTGATTTCTGTCCATTCATTCTTTTGCGTAGAGACTGTCCGTTTTGGCCAATGTACATGGCAGAGGGACTCTGTCCACATATCTATTCAAGGGACTCCATCATAGGACCTAATCACATCAGCCACACCATCAGAGGCTCATTCACCCTGCACATCTACCAATGTGATATCTGCCATCATGTGCCAGCAATGCCCCTCTGCCTCTAAGGTGCCACAAGTACTCCTCGTTCTCAGAACCTCATGAATCCTTTGCCTATTTCTCTAGATAGGACTGTCTTTCAAATCAAAGAAGAATGTTTATTTTACTACTTTTGGGTAATTAGCACTAGCTGATACAAGTTTGTGAAAGGGGATCTTATCTTTCTTCGGAAGAATACCTAATGTATTAGAGGGCTCCCTCCTTATGCTTTTTCCAGGGGCAGAAGTATATTCTAATAAAATGCACTGAACTATTATTTGAACTTCCACATTTTCAGCACATGTTATGAACATACTCTCATAGGGTATGTCTACACCCAGCCGCTAGTTCGGCGGCTGGGAATCGAAGTTCTGGGTTCGACTTATCGCGTCTTGTCTGGACGCGATAAGTCGAACCAGGAAGTGCTCGCCGTCGACTGTGGTACTCCAGCTATACGAGAGGAGTACCGCGGCGTCGACGGGGGAGCCTGCCTGCCGCGTGTGGACCGAGGTAAGTTCGAACTAAGGTACTTCGACTTCAGCTACGTTATTCACGTAGCTGAAGTTGCGTACCTTAGTTCGAATTGGGGGCTAAGTGTAGACCAGGCCTTAGAGTTTCCCTAGTAAAAATACTCTCTAGAGTTTCCCTAGTAAAAAGTTCCCAAAAACTTCTTGGCATATAGTCCTCTATAATAAATTTGTTACCCAAGTCAATAAAAATGCCTACTACTTCTATGTTGTCTATCAAAAACGTTGATGCTTTGACACTTAAGAAGCAGCAAAATGCACACATCATATTGGAAGACTAAGGTCAGTATTTTCCTTAGTCTTAATATTGTATGTAACACTATCTTTTGGAAAGTGTATTTTAACATTTGAAGCAGCAAAGTGCCTTTTCCTGTGTCAGTGGTCTTTTCCTTCTGTAACTATTTAATACTATTAATGTACAATTTATATATTGTTTTCCTGTTGTACCAAACATTATATCCTGGTCTCTGACGATGCTATAAATGAAGTTTCTCTAATAATATTAATTAGAAAAATACTCTATGCAATACACCCCAAGTATACATTTATTTATAATTTCTAACCAACACAGTTTTTCCATACTTGCCAAAAATGTTGTTTCGCTGAGGACTAAGACCATGGCAAATCAAAAGTTTCAAAAAATAAATGGATTATTAAAACACAGAAATGTGTAATAAAGACTGGAAAAAAAAAATTCAGAATGTGGAAATAATGGCTTTTCACCTAATCTGGTTAACTCAAGGATGGCTAAACAATTTTACAAAACTTAACCTTCAAAACATCCTTTGTGAGGTAAAAATCCTACCACATTTCAGAAAGTAATTCAGTGCAGTATCTACATATAGGGGCTTATAATTCAAGTGTCATCCCAGCCATACCTATGTAGTGTTGGGTTAAATGACTAATATAGAATTACATGGTAAGTGAAACAAGAAATGTTTTTATGGTTGGAAGCAGGATTGGCAATTTCCTGGGAAAAAACTAGGTTAGGACAGGGCACTGGCAAATACCAGTTGAAACTGGGAAAAATAAAAATTATTAGAATATACTAATGAAAATTACTAAAAAATATCTAGCAATTTAAATAGTTTTGCAGTATATATAATATTTTAAATTGAAATGAGTCATAACATGTATAACTTCCTTGAGAAAATACTGAAATATGATACTGAACATCAGAATGTGTATCATATTTAATATATTAGTTTCCACCTATTGCAGTTTTACTTTTTATTTGTACAATTTTAAATCAATCTCTTAATCTACTGCCTTACATAACCACAATGTGAATATGTAATTAAAATGAAGTGTAATGGGATGTGCATTAACAAAACAGTTTTTAAAATAGAAAATGCCTTGAACTGGAACTAACTAGTCTTTCCTGGGGTGGTAACAACTACAATTTCACATGGTAAAATTCACATCTGGTAAATACCATGCCATCCCCGGTTGGAAATCTCTTACCTGGTTGGGTTGGCTGGGAAAGTAGGCTCTTCTAGAGTTCAATTCCTCAAACGTCGAGGGCCTTATATTTGGACTTTTATAAGGTTCGCTGGTTACTACGGTTTCATGTTGGAAAAGGTGATCTTTTAATGAACTGGAAGTATCGTCTTGAATTGCCTAAAATAGAAAGAATTCAACTTTATTCTGTTCTTGATATGGATTTAACATTTACATAAAAATCTCTATGAATATCAAACCATAAAATCTTCAAACTCTCCAATATATACATATATATTTTACAAGATACATGTTAGAAGGAAACATTCACAAGGTCTCAAATAACATTTTTTTTAAAATGGTTTCAGTACCGACAAAGTAAGTCTGCCCAACAGAATGAAATTCCCTGTCCAGAGAATGGATACAGCATAGGCAGCAGCAATACAAGCCTCTCTACCCCACCCATGCACTTCAAATCTGACATGGAAGAACCACTTCTAGGAGGGAGTGTTTAGTCCAGTCTCCAATACTATTTGTTCTAGAAATGTCCACAAAGGTGTTAAGCTATTGTCAAAATCAGCAATAATTATACTGTGTGTTTGCAAAATTGTATTGCTCTCACTACAAATTGTGAAGAAACAAAAACTCAGACATACTGCTGGAGGAAAAAGTTCTGAAAGTAATGATGCGTAAACAGAATTACTGTTTGGGTATCAAGTTTAGAAAGCAAGTTTGTTTAACAGATTGGTTTGCTATAAACCAATCTGTTAAACAAAGAGCCTCCACAGCTGAGGAGGAGGAGGACAAGAGGCGGAGCATCCATAGGGACAAAACATTTCAAAGAACTCAAGTTACTATATGGTAGGTATCTTCTCTTTTGAGTACATGTCCCTATGGGTGCTTCACTGTAGAAGAATCCCAAGCAGTAACTTAACAAGGAGGTGGGTGCTGAGGAGGCACATTCAAGACCGTTCAGAAGATTGCATCATCAAAGGTAGTAGCATCCCTGAAAACAGGAATGATGGTGTAATGCTTGGCAAAGGTATGGATGGAAGACCAAGTCACAGTCCTACAAATTTCTGATATGGAAACATCCTTCAATAGAGCTATATATGTGGACTGAGATCTAGTGGAATGTATTACCACTCTGTGAGGGTACTGCATCCCAGCAGATTCATAGCAGGTAAAAAGATGCACCCTGAAACCCACTTTGCCAGTCTGTGTGTGGGGAAATAGGTTATCCTTTCATTCGCTCAGAAAATGATAAAGAGAGGCCCAGAAGGTCTTAGTCCCATCAAGGTAGAAGGCAATGGCCCTTCTGACATGTAGTGTATGTAGGCTAGTCTCATCTGTGGAGGTATGAGGTTTTGGGTAGAATACTGGGAGTCAAATCTTCTGATTAATGTGATATTCTGAAGAGACCTTTGGGAGGAAGTGAGAATGATGGCATAGTATCACCTTTTCTTCATAAAAGATGGTATATGTTGGGCCAACCTTAAGGGCACCAAGTTCTCCTGTTTGTCTAGCTGAAGCAATTGCAATGAGGAATGAAGTCTTGAGGGAGAGCTGGGAGAGAGAACAGGTAGCTACTGGTTCAAAGGTAGGTTTCCTTAGGACAATAGGAAACAAATCGAAGTCGCAACTGGGAGAAACAGTCTGTACAGGGGGAAACAAGATGGTTAAGACCCTTGAGGAATCTAGCTGCAGTAGGGTGGGTAAAGACTGAAAAGTCTTTGATGGGTGAGTGGAAGGCTGTAATAGTGGCCAAATGTACTCTGAGTGTAGTGACAGGTTTTCAAATCCAACAGGTAGCCAGGAGTTTGGAGACCAGGCCCTCTGAGGCTTGGGAAGATTAAAGAAAACACCAGGAGTGGAGCACTTCAATTTTTGAAGGTAGTCTAGCTCCATACTAGAGAACCATCTAGGAACCATGTTGTCAGGTTCAAGAAGGAGGGATTGGAGTCGATCAGGGTCCCCGAGTCCTGCAACAGGAGATCCTTCCTGAGATGAAGTTGGTGAGATGTTGGCACAGAGAGATGTAGCAGGCTTGAGTACCATACTTATCTTGCTCAGGACAGTGCTATGAAGATAACCTTCACTCTTTTCTGATGCAGTTTGGAGTCAGGTCTTGAGGATTAAAGGTAGAGGTGGATAACATATGGTAGGGGATGGCGTAATATGTCGTGAATGTGGGTACCGAAGACCATGTCGCGGCCCTGTAGATGTCCTGGATAGGGATGTGCGCCAGGAAGGCAGCCGAAGACGCCTAAGCCCTAGTCAAATGAGCGTTTACTATCGGTGGAGGCACAGCCTGTGCCAATTCATAAGAAGTACGGATGCAGGTAGTGATCCAATTCAAAATCCTCTGAGAAGACACAGGAAGGCCCTTCATCCCATCAACTATCGTGATAAAGAGCTGGGTTGATCTGCGGAAGGGCTTGGTGTGCTCCAGGTAGAACGCCAGGGTGCGCCTGACATCTAGAGTGTGCAGCCGCTTCTCCTCATTTGTCATGTGAGGTTTTGGACAGAACACCGGGAGGAAGATATCTTGGTCGACATGGAAGTGCGACACCACAGTTGGCAGGAAGACCGCATGGGGCTGCAGTTGGACCTTGTCATTGTAAAATACTGTGTATGGGGGCTCCGAAGTGAGGTCTTTAATTTCGCTGAGGTAATAGCTACAAGGAATGCAAGTGGGAAAGGGAAACAAGAAGCAATAGGCTCAAAAGGCAGACCCATGAGCCTGGAGAGGATCAGGTTGAGGTCCCACTGGGGAACCAGGTCCCGGACCGGTGGAAAGAGTTTTTCAAGGCCTTTCAGGAACCCGATCAAGATCTCATTCAAGAACATCGACCTACCCTGGATGTGAGGACAGAAGGCTGATATGGCAGCCAGGTGCACCTTGATCAAAGAGAAGGCAAGCTCTTGGTGCTTTAAGTGAAGCAGGTAATCCAGGATGGACTGCAGAGACAACTCAGTTGGGGAGATATTCTGCTCCGAAGTCCAGCAAGAGAAATGCTTTCCACTTCGTAAATTGCTCTGGTAGAGGGCTTTCTGCTCTCCAAGAGAACCTGCTGTACCCGACTAGGGCAGGCTTGTTCCTCTGGATTCAGCCATGCAGCATCCAAGCTGTGAGGTGGAGAGAGGCAAAGTTCGGGTGCAGGAGTCGACTGTAATCCTGCGAGAGTAGGTCCAGGTGGCTGGGAAGTGGCCACGGGCTGCAACAACCAGGTTCATGAGCATGCCGAACCAATGCTGGGGCGACAATAATGACCCGTGCCTTGTCCCTTTTGATTTTTGACAGGACTTTGCTGATGAGCAGAATTGGCGGGAAGGTGTACATCAGGTCCTCTGACCAAGACAGGAGAAAGGCATCGGATAGTGAGCCTCTGCTGAGGTCTTGGAGAGAACAAAACTGATGACACTTTCTGTTCTGTCTGGTGGCAAACAGGTCCACGTGGGGAGCTCCCCACTTCTGGAAGAGCATTCTGACAATCTCCGAGTGAAGGGACCACTCGTAGCGAGAGAAGAAGAACCTGTTGAGGCAATCTGCTAGCGTGTTCTGGATGCCGGGGAGATGCAAGACTTTCAGGTGGATTGCATGCTGGATGCAGAAGTCCCACAGACGGAGGGCCTCCTGACGCACAGCTGACAATCGAGTTCCCCCTGCCTGTTGACATAGAACATGGAGGCTGTGTTGTCCATCAACTTTTGCACCACCCGGCCGGACAGTTGGGGAAGAAAGACGTCACAAGCTAGGTGGTTGGCTCTGAACTCCCTGACGTTTATATGCAATGCAAGCTCCTTTCGAGACCATAAGCCTTGAGTCCGCTGTGTACTGAGATACATTCCCCAACTGAAGTTGGATGCATCCGAAATCAGGGAGACCATGGGTTGTGGGCTCGTGAATGGCACACCTTCCAACACCAGAATCGGGTTGGACTATCACTGCAGAGAGGCAAATACCTGTGGAGGGATCGTGATGACCTTGTCTAGGTGATATCTGGCCGGGGAGTAGACCGATGCCAGCCACATCTGGAGGAGACGCAGCCTGAGTCTCGCATGTTGGACAATGTACGTGCATGCTGCCATGTGCCACAATAGTCTGAGATAGGGCCGTTATGAGTGGATGGGCAGTGAAGTGGCAATCAGATCTGACATTGCCCTGAACATGGTCTCTGGCCAGGAATGCTCTGGCTCGGGTAAAGTCGCGTACTGCGCTGATAAACAATATCCGTTGGACTGGGATCAATATTGATTTTTCTTCATTTATCAACAAGCCCAGAGCTTGACAAGTGGCTTGCAAATCTCGACGCTGCGCTGGACCTGGAGCAGACCTTGATGAGCCAATTGTCGAGGTACGGGTAAATCTGGATCGTCTGAGGTAGGCCGCCACCACCACCATGCATTTCGTATATACCCTTGGCACCGTTGCTAGGCCAAAGGGAGCACTGCGAATTGGTAGTGGGCGGTCCCAACTATGAAACATAGGAGCTGTATCCATGAAATATTGATGTTAAAGTAAGCGTCTTTCAGATCAAGGGCTGTGTACCAGTCTCCCAGATCCAGGGAAGGAATGATGGAGGCTGTGATAAATGAAGGGGTGGGGGGTAGCTCCCTTTTATGGACCTAGCCAGCCAGTTAGCTATAAAATCCCTCTTAGTAGCTGTTCTCTACTTGCTTTACTTGTAAAAGGTTAAAAGTCTCACTGCTATGCATAGGTAAAAGGAAGTGAATGGGCACCTGGCCAAAAGAGCCAACGGGAAGGCTAGAACTTTTTAAAATTGAAACAAGGCTCCCCTTTTGTGTGTGTTTTTTGATCTCCAGAGAGGGGGAACAGGGCAGCACCTATGCTGTAAGAAGCGTGGGGCCAGGTATGAAAAATCATCCGTATCATACCTAGAAACTACTCATTTGAAAGCCCAGATATATAAGTAGATCAGCAAATGTCTAGGAAGACGTGATTAGATTTATCTCTTTTTTCCCCCCCATTTCTTTATGGCTTGTGGACTCCTCTGTGCTAACCCAAGATGCTTTTGTTTTGCTTCTAACCTTTAAGCAGGACCTCAAGAAAGCTATTCTTGGTGCTTAATTCTTATAGTTGCTCTCTCTCTCTCTCTTTTTTTAATCTAGCAACAGCCTGAGTTTTCAGATGTATTTTCTTTTTTCTTTAAATACAATTTACCTTTTTTAAGAACAGAATTGGATTTTTGTGTCCTAAGAGGTTTGTGCACATGTTTAATTAGTTGGTGGCAACAGCTTATTTCCTTTCTTTCTCAGCTCTTCCCCGGAAGGGGGGGGTGAAAGGGCTCAAGGGTACCCACAGGAAGGAATTCCCAAGTGCGCCTTCCTGGGTTCTCAAAGGGGTTTTGCACTTGGGTGGTGGCAACATCTACCCATCCAAGGTCAGAGAAAGGCTGTAACCTTAGGAGTTTAATACAAGAGTGCAGTGGCCAGTATTAATTTTTAGAATCCTTGTGGGCCCCCACCTTCTGCACTCCAAGTGCCAGAGTGGGGAATTAGCCTTGACAGAGGCCAAGGAGACCATGGGGAACTTCAACTTCTTGAGGTACTTGTTGAGGCTCCGCAGGTCGGGGATGGGTCGTGGACCCCCCCCCCCAGCTTTTGGGATAAAAAAATAGGAGGAGTAAAACCCTTTCCCCCTCAAGTGCAGAGGGACTTCCTCCACGGCTTCCACCCGCAGTAGGCCTTGCACCTCCTGAGTGAGCAGATGCTTGTGAGAAGGGTCCCTGAAGAGGGACGGGGGGGGGGGGGGGGGGGGGGGGAATAGAAACAAACTGGAGGGTATATCCCCCCTGCTACTGTGCTGAGGACCCACTGGTCTGGTGTTATAGAGACCCAGACAAGGAGAAAGGGGGACAAACAGTTAGAAAGTAACAGGGGAGCAGGATCCAGGACACAGGCTGGAAGGTTGTCCTCAGGCGCATCCTCAAAATGCCTGCCTGTTACCTGGTTGGTTACGGGTGGAGCTCAGGTGAGCTGAGGGTGCCGGCTGATGGCCTTGCCGGCGCTTACATCCCTTGCGGAAGGGCACTGACCGAGGTTTGCTTCCGAACCTGTGGAGCTGTTGTGGCTTAAACCGCTTCCTCGCTGGCCCCAGCATGTAAAGGCACAGGAAGTGCAAGGTAGTCCTAGAGTCTTTCAGGCCATGTAATTTACTGTCTGTTAGCTCCGAAAAAAATGCCAAGACATCGAATGGGAGGACCTGGATGGATTGCTGAACCTCCATCAATAGGCCCGACAACTGCAACCAGGACGTCCGCCTCATAGAAATGACCAAAGCCATGGTCTGGGTCGTAGAGTCTACTGCACCTGAGGCCGCTTGGAGGGCTTCCCTGGCCACAGCTCTGCCCTCATCGAGGCTAGCCAGAAATTTCTTCCTGGGGTCCTCTGGCAACAAATCCGTAAATTTGGCCATGGACTGCCAAATATTAAAACCATAACGGCCAAGTGAGGCCTGATGGTTGGCCCCTCTCAGTTAGAGGCTAGATGTAGAATAAATTTTTCTAACAAAGAGATCGAGCCTCTTTGCCTCCTTGTTCTTAGGCGTCCAAACTGTTGGTCCTGCCTATCACGCTCATTGGCTGCCAACACAACCAGTGAGCTTGGGGCAGGGTGGGTATAAAGATACTCATACCCTTTAGTGGGGACATAGTATTTTCTTTCTGCCCGCTTGGAGATGGGGGGCAGGAAGGAGGGGTCTGCCACAGGGCCTTAGTAATTTTTACCACTCCTTCGTGCACCGGCAATGCCACCTTGGAAGTGGCTGTTGCACTTAGCACATCGAACAGGGAGTCTGAGGGCTCCGCCAGTTCCTCAGCTTCCAGCCCCAGGTTTGAGGCGACCCTCTTCAAAATTTCCTGGTGGGCCCTTGCATCATCCTGGGGAACCAAGTGAGAGGGCCCTACTACCGCCTCATCAGGCAAAGATGAAGAGGAGGCAGGTACAGATGGGTCTGTCAGCTCCGCCACTTCTGCTAAGGGAGCTTGGCTGAGGCTGGACGGCCTTGGGGAGGCTGCTCCAACTCCGTGTCCGAGTCAGGGGGTGGGCGAGAGACTGTCACTGACCATCTTTCAGATGCCCCTGAGACCGACCTATGCCTTGTGATGGGTGGGGAAAATCCCCAGGGGTTCCATGCTGCCCCTGGTGGCCCACAGGGGAATGCCAATGCCCCTGGTGGGTGGCCTTGGCCTGCGAGCAGGGTCTCCTCCTTGCTTTCCGAGCCTGAGGAGGGAGAAACTTGTCTGGGGGACCAGGACGGTACCAAGGCCACCTGTCTACCCCGATTCTGTCAGCTCTGGCTGTGGACTTCCATTGAGGACCTGTACGGGGATGATGGCTCTTGGTGCCAAGATCCCAATGACCGGTGTCAGCATTCGGTGGATCGGTGATGGTAACCTGGCGATCGATGCATCAATTAGAGAGTGGTGCCGCTCTGTAGATTGGGAAAGGGAGCAAGAAGACCGACGTGTCAGAGACTGTCAATGTGCTCACGGTGAACTGTACTGGTGATCTGGCGACCAGGCTTTGGTGTCTCGACCCTCCAGAATGGTGCCATGAGCTGTGAGAGCAGCTCGGGTGCTCCCGGCACCGGTGTTCTGGGCTCTGGTGCTGCGTGTCTGCACCAGATCGCTGGCAATTGACGCCTAAAGCCCAAGGAACAGTGCCTAGAGTCCAGGGACCGATGCCGGGGACTCTGGCAGGCCAGCTGACCCGCATCCGGGGACTGGTGGCACTGTTCAGGCAAGTGCTGACGGGGCACCCACTGTGGTGAGGAGCAGTGCCGCACTGATGGAGACCGCTGGAAGGGTCCCAAGGCAGGTTTACCCCTTGAATGGGGAGCCTCACCGGCTGGCGTGGCCAGCACCGGAAGGGACAGTATGTCCTGAGGATACAGCAGCACCAGGTGCTGAGTGCCTCTGCCACTTCCTGGGATGGGGGCGGGTCTTGACAGCTCAGAGCCTGGCCACCATCCAGAGGGGAAGAGCTGCCCCATGCAGGTTTTTGCTCTCCTCTGGCTCTCTCCTTCCCTTTACGGGACATAGGAGAATGCCCCCTCCTGGCCTTAGTTTGCTTTTTAGCTGGTACAGGGATGAGGAATGGCACCAGTTGGAGGTTGGTGCCGGCGGCGCGTTCCGCACCGAGGCTGCAGTACTTGGAGCAGAGTCCGATCTTGTTGGCTTTGAGGCCGGTGCAAGGGCCGACTCCATAAGGAGCGTTCGGAGATGAATGTCCAGCTCCTTTTTAGTCTGTGGGCTGAAGCTCTTGGAAATGCAACACTTGTCGCTCACGTGGGTTTCCCCTAAACACTTCAGGCAGCTTTTATGGGGATCACTGACTGGCATGTTTTTTTTGCGACAATCATAAGGTTTGAAGCTCAGGGACCAGGACATGCCCCGTCCCTAGGCTGAATCCCACATGGGACTAACTATTTCTAACTTAACACTAAGGGAACTCTTAAACTATACAACTTTGAACAACTATATACAACAAATTCACTACTAGATATAGTACAGATGGGAAAGCTTGTGAAGCAAGGAGACGTTCCAGCACAGTCACTGGCAGCAAAAAGGAACTGAGGGGGGTGGAGCCGGTTGTGCCCCTTATACCGGCGCATACGCGGGCCACTCCAGAGGGAACCAGAGCCGGTCTCCTACGGATACCACTGAGGGAAAAAACTTCCGGCACCAGTGCATGTGGTGAGCACACATACCTATAATGGAATGGATATGAGCAAGCACTCAAAGAAGAACGAGAAAGATATAAAATTAACATGGAACACATTCAATGGATTAAAAGCTGGCTAATTGCTAAGTCTCAAATGTGACTGTAAATGGGGAATCATGATTGCACAGGTGTGTTTCTAGTGGAGTCCTATGGGGATTGGTTCTTGGCCCTATGCTATTTAGTATTTTTAAGTAATGACTTGGAAGAAAACAAAATCATCACTGAAAGTTTGCAGATGACACAAAAATTGGGAGAGTGGTAAATAATGAAGAGGTCAGGTCACTAGTACAGAGAGCTCTGGATTGCTTGGTGAGCTGGACTCAAGCAAATATGTGTTTGACCAAATGTAAATGTATACATGTATGTCAATGTACATATTTAGGAACAAAGAACGTAGGCCATACTCATAGGATACGGGACTCTATCCTGGAAAGCAGTGATTCTGAAAAAGATTTTGGGGTGGAGATGGATAATCAGCTGAACATGAGCTCCCAATGCAATGCTATGGACTAAAGGGCTAATGCAATCTTTGGATGCATAAATGGGGGAATCTTGAGTAGGAAGGTTATTTTACCTCTATACTTGGTACTGGTGCAACCAGTGCTGGCATACTGTGTTTAGTTCTGGTGTCCACAATTCAAGAAGAATTATAAACAGGAGAGCTTTCACAGAAGAGCGAGATGAATGATTAAAGGATTAGAAAACATGCCTTACAGCAATAGATTCAAGGAGCTCAATCTATTTATCTTAACAAAGAGAAGGTTAAGGGTTGACTTGATTACACTTTAAGTATCTACATGGGAATATTTACTAATGGGACTCTTCAATCTAGAGGAGAAAGATATAACATGAGTCAATGACTAGAAGCTGAAGCTAGACAAATTCAGACTGGAAATAAGGCATAAATGTTTTATAGGGAGAGTAATTAACTCTCAGAACAATTTTCCAACGGTAATGTTGGATTCTCCAATGAAAATTTTTAAATCAAGATTGGATGTTTTTCTAAAAAGATATGCTGTAGGGATTATTGTGAGGAAGTTCTATGGCCTGTGTTATACAGGAGGTGAGATTAGATGATCACAATGATCCCTTTTGGCTTTGGAATCTATGGATCCATGCTCCGGCACAAAAAAAGAAAAAAAGGTAAAAAAAAACACTAAACGCTGGATTTAACGTGCAAATTTCTGAGCGCTAAATTGTCAAAGAAAGGTACCTAAGTTGTATCTACAAAATTTGCATATATTCAGCCATGTAACAGAAGTATGCAAAACATCTATTTGTGTATGCATTAGCATCGTTTGCAGGCACATCTTAGGGTAAGTCTACATTGCAGCTGGAAGTACACCTCTACCCTGATAGAACGCTGTTCTCGGGAGCCAAAAAAATCTTACCGCGTTATAGGTGAAACCGCGTTATATCGAACTTGCTTTGATCTGCCGGCGTGCACAGCCCCGCCCCCCCGGAGCACTGCGTTACCGCGTTATGTCTGAATTCATGTTATATCGGGTCGCGTTATATCGGGGTAGAGGTGTATAAAATTTCCTGCGCGGGTAAAATGTACACATGCTAGCTTTGAGCTAAAGTGCTAAAAAATAGTGACATACAAACAGCAGCATGAGTTGCTATAGTATGTTTTGTGTGGAGTTCCTTCCTATCATCTGTCCCTATTTGCTTGAGCCCAGCTTACCAGGCGATACAGATCTTTCTGAATTAGTGACCTGATCTCTTCATTATTTACCCACTCTCCCCAATTCAGGGCAGGGTGGAGATGAGAAGAAAGAAATGTACTGGAAATTCATAAGGTAATAACTGAGGAAGGAAAACTGTAGAAAGGTTGACATTTTGCCTAATGACACAGACAGTGTCCTTTTAATTATCTTCACAGTTTTTTTCCTTTTCAAAATATCAGAAATGATTAGATTTAAACAAAGCTGCTTACTTTATATGGGTGCAAAATAGTTAAATGAACCAATAAACTTTTTTAGTGAACTCATAATTCAGAAATATCCAAAGCAATTTTATTAAATTTGAAAAAAGCTTTACTTTGGACAGAGGATATATATGCCAAGTTTTAGTCCAATGTGAATTTTTATGGCATAGTTATGAACATCTGAGAAACAGCATTTATAATGGAAATGCTGACACAACTTGAAGAAGAGGTCCTAGAAACAAACTCCAGTTATACTGAAAAAATTCTTTAAATAAGAACCAAGCATGTAAAATCTTCCTTAAGAATGAAATTTGTTACATTAAATATAATAAATATATATATATATATTACACAAACACACATGCACACATCCCCCACTTCTACTGTCCACAGCAATTACACACTGCCCACATTCAATATCCTTTTACCACAGTCTACAAAGTTCAGCACAAGCATAGGTTAGTCAGTATTATCTGTAAAGTAATCTACGCCAGTTTTTAATGCACAACGGAAATCTGGTTTGCTCCCAGCTGCTGGTATAATAATTACTGTCCTATGGTTGCTACGAGATGCTAACATTTTTTTCCCCAAGACTACTAAAACATTTCTGTGCTCACAGGCAAAAGGATGCTGGGAAAAGCAATAAAATGAATCCAGCTGTAGCTCTCCAGCGGAATTCAAAGCCAGATGACAGCTGTAGAGAAAATGAAAACCAGAAAGAGCTTCTCTCTTCTTCAAAGCTTCTCTCCTCACTTTTCCCTTCTCCCAGTTTGCCAGAGCTAAGCCTTGGAGAGAATTCAGCATTGTTTTGCAAACATTGTTAAAGATGTTCTGTTTTCAGTATTTTGAATGATTATACAGAAGGAAGGATAAAAGACCACATTTCCCTTACTTGTACTTTGCTTCCATGAGGCCTGAAATTTTGCTGCTTGATTCTAACCAACAGGTGAAGGTTTTAAGTAAATTTTTTTTTTTATTTGAGTAAGTGAAACAGATCTCAATAAATTTAAAGTAATCACCTTCTGTTTTGGTTTATCTTAAAGTGATGGAGTAATTTTCAGATTTCGCAGTAAAGCCTTCACTACAAACAATCACATGCATTTTTTGGCCTAGATTCTGAAAGTGTTGAAATGTTGTCCAGATTAGTTTCAATATTTTTAAACAGTTTAAGAAAAATAAATAAGACATATGACATATATTGCTTCTCCTAAGTATGCTTTGCCTAACCACAATGGAACACTAACGTTTTTTGGTGTCAAATCTGGTATACAAATTCATAAACCATAACAGGAGGTGGTCTACCTTTGAAAAAGTAAATAGGGAGAGATTAAATAGCTAATAATTTGTATTAATCAGAAAAAAATAGTAATTCCTCTTCCTTGTTTAGTATGCACTATCTCGTACACAGAATTGCTATATTAAATTTAAATAAGGAATACAGATGACTGTCACATTTACTGCTTGGAGTTAAACCTAATTAATATGCTATTTGCACCGCATACAAATAATTAGTGTAGGAATTTCTTGACCCCGTAATACATGAAACAAATGAAATTACAAACATCACAGTATCTCTGCTGAATTAGATTGCAGTTACTTGCATGAGGCCATAATGCTATAAATTATTTTGGTAAGATGAAGCCTAAACTTACTTCATTTGAGCACAAAAACCTGGACACTCATTAAACATTACACCTTTACAAAAAGGAACTTGACCAACTCACATCCTATCTGCTGCAGTAAGACCATTTTAGACAATGTGTGTGAATCACAGGCCTTTTCGCCACTTCGGCTAAAAACCTGAAGCACTTAATCCTGATAACAATAATCAAGCACTTCCTTGGAGTCAAAGAATATGACTTTTCTTTTTTTAGCCATCAAGTTTAAATTTTCCTCTGTCTTTGCCTGCAGCAGGACACTCAAGGAAGAACTTCCTGTCTTAGTACATCAAAACTGTAGTGAAACAGTGTTAGTGGCCTGTCGATCACACCAATATACCTGAACAACAAAATCTGTCAGGCATTGTAACATATTTGATGCATCTTGCAAGTCTCAAAATCAAAATTTACAATAAGCATATCAATTTGAAAGAAATAGGCAAGTATTCCAACAATACAGTATGCTTAGACTTCACTATCAGATGAAAACAGATTAAAAGATATTGATTAGTTCTTCACTTTTGGTTTATGATTCTTAACTTCTTCATTTAAAAATAAAAAAATCACCTCTATATCTATAAGTTTATATTTAGTAGAGGAAAACAACTATGGCCAGCCACTTAAAACTGCAGGTACACCGAATGCAAAAACATGCACTTCAGCTGAGCCCACATGTCCTATATTTAAACAAGAAAATCCGATAAATGCATGCCTCATTGCTTAGCTTCCCACTCATGAGCAATAAATGGGTCTCTGTGCACCCACTGTACTCACAGTTAAAAATTTGTCCTTTAGAGTCTCTATACATGTGTATGCGGAGATTTTATAAATATATATACACACACACACACACACACACAAGTCATTTATGACTGCACCAACCTTTTTATATAAATTTATATTTGGAATTAATGTAGTAACTAGTTAATAAATTGTACTTAAAATGTTAAGTTGAACCTACTGTAAGAAAATTGTTTTTGAAAAATAAATAATGTCAGCTAACCACTTATGGTGGTGAACTGGTATTTTATGGTGCTAAACAACAAAAATATGTACACTGAGTGCTAGCAGTGAAAGTCTTCACATATAACACACAAGTGATTTAATAAATGGTAGTTTTAGTCTCACTGTAATCAATAAATATAGCTGTACCCTTCTTTCACTTAATAGCAGTTTGGGAAAAACTGAAGTGCCAATTTTTTCTTTAAAGTATGTTTAGGATTTCAATAATATTCTTCGCAGTTGAAAAGTAAATATTAAATTATATAGTTTGAAGGTCAAATGAAAATGATATCAATTGAGAAAACCTGTTAGATTTGGTTGTCAGCTGGGAATTTTCTTAAGTTTCTTCAGGATTCTTCATTTACACAACCTACCTTCTCCCTCATTAGTTCTAGATAGATAGATAGATAATTCTATCCTTCAGCTTTTGTATTGGAAGGTATGAACTCATTTTCATTTTTTAAACTATTTAATTATTCATGTTCTGTAACCTGCCTTGCCTTTATTAAAATTTTGTGTGGCCAAACTTGCAGTCTTTATACTAATAATATTCCTATGGATTTCAGTAGCAGCAGAGCTTATGCTCTAACATACATTTCTTTCATTTAAACCAAAAAGCCATCTGAACATAAAGTTACAGACCCTTAAAAAAAAAGTTAAAGCAAGAAGTTCAGTTATCACCAAACTTAGCTCCCACACATTAAAGGGATTTTATAACAGTGTAATGTTATTATATACATATCTTTTAATAGGTCTACACTAGTAGAAGTACAAATGAGTCCAGAGATGTTATGTAGATTTTGAATTTCTAGGGTTTTGATAGTTTTAAATAACTAGTTGTTTTATAATAAAATGTATTATATGCTAAATATTGTATTGTAAATATTGTACAGTAACTCCTCACTTAAAGTCGTCCGGGTTAACGTTGTTTCGTTGCTGATCAATTAGAGAACATGGTTGTTTAAAGTTGTGCAATGCTCCCTTATAACATCATTTGGCAGCCACCTGCTCTGTCCACTGCTAGCAGGAAGAGCAGCCTGTTGGAGTTAGCTGGTAGGGGCTTGGAACCAGGTTGGACCGACAGCCCCCCTATCAGCTCCCCACTCCCCTAAGTTCCCTGTGTGGCAGCCGCCCAGCAGGCTGTCAATTGCCGGCAGTTCAGCTGTCCCTCCCCCCATTGCCATGTGCTGCTCCTGCCCTCTGCTTTGGAGCTGCTCCCAGGAGCCTCCTGCTTGCTGTGCAGGGCAGGGAGAGAGGGAGGTTAATGTCAGGGTGTCTCCCTCCCCCCACTCCTGCACCCCACTTTCCCCATCTCCATGGGGGGGAAGAACGACACGACAGGGCTCAGGAAAGAGGGAGCTTCCTGGGAGCAGCTGCTGTCAACTTGCTGATCTACTTAACAAGGCAGTGTATGTACTTAGAGTGGGGTCAGCATACTTAAAGGGGCAATGTGTAGCTCTCTCTCACACAGGGTGTGTCTCTCTGTCTGCCATGCTGTCTCCCCTCCCTCCATTCGTGCTGCCTTGTAGAGTGTGAGGCTACATTAACAACAATGGGTTAACCCCTAAGGGCTCAGCCAAAAGCTAGTTCATCATTTAGCAGTAAGGCATTCCCTCTGACTTGACCACCTCAACCAAGCTTCACAATCATCATCGCTGTGTACAGTATTAAATTGTTTAAAACGTAGAGTGTGTGTGTGTGTGTGTGTGTGTGTGTAAAAATAAATAAAATATAGTCTTTTGTCCGGTGAAAAAAATTTCCCTGGAACCTAATTCCACCCGCCTCCCAATTTACATTAATTCTTATGGGGAAATTGGATTCGCTTAACATCGTTTAGCTTAAAGTCTAATTTTTCAGGAACATAACTACAACGTTAAGTAAGGAGTTACTGTATTGTATTGTAAATATTGTAAAATGTATTACATGCTAAATATTACAATATTCTTACTGCACATGTACACAATCTTTTTGTGGGATCTGTGTAGTATATGATGATTTGAGAAAACTGCAAAACCTTGTTAAAAAGGTGGATTAACAGTTAAGAACCTACTACAAACATCAGCAAAACATCTTTGAAATCTCAGTGAATTTGTCTAGCATCCCAACTAACAAACAATAATATGAACTGCAGAATTCTGCTTTATAGTAAAAAACAGTTGCAAGTAGCGGGCTACTTTGCTGATGTGAATTTCAGGACACTACTTTTTGTAGCAATATCTTTATAAGTTTGAATACAAGTCCGCCCCCTTGTATTTTAACTACAGATTGCAAGGATGAGCTCTATTGGACATATTACAACAAAATTCTGGTTTAAAGCAAGTGGATTATGCCTCAAAGATTAAAATAAATATTTTAGCATTTTCATCTCTGAGCAAAGAACAGTTCAGATTAGGTAAAATTTGGGGCTTAGCTTTTAGATGTATCTGCCAATATTTTAAACACTCTCCTGCTCCTCTCTTCCCCGCCTTCCCCTCACCCCCAATTTTTTTTTTTTTTTTACTAAAGGCTTATTGTGCACATATACTGAGTCATTAAAATTTAAGCATATATCAAAGAAAGTACTACCAAATAATTGGAAGAGATGTCTGGATTAGAACAGTGGAATGGGGATGAAGCCTTTTAAGATTTAGTGCAATAAAACTGGATGAGCCCTGTCTCTCCAGATATTTAGCACAGGAGCTTTTGTCAAGGAAGTGATTATAGACCTCTTCATATAGCAAACCCCCTAGAGTCCAGAGCTGGAGTACTTGCCTTGATGGAAGAGAGGTTAGGCTCTCAAACAAGGGGGGGGGGGGGGGAGATGTAGTCTAGAGGGTTAGGGTTGAAGAGTAAGCAAATTATGTGGTACAATCAATGAAATAATCTAGTGATGCTGCTGTTATGCTAATCCTGCAATGAAGTAACATAAAAGAGCACCAAGCCCTACAGAAGCATCACTGTACTGAATCTGGTTGAAATGTGTTATTTAACTGTAGTCAGACTAGTAGATCTTAGTGTGTGACAGATTCCCCAACCCTTCCAGTCCATAGAACACATATGGCTAAACAGAAAGTTCAAAATTCAGTCAGAATTTGCCCTGTGCTGCAGCTTCAGCAAGGAACTCCTCATACTTCAAAGGGCAGAGCTACCTGTTAGCAGTCAAGAAGCAATAGGGCATAGCTGATGCATTTTGTTCTGCTCCATGTGTGACATTAGTGCCAATTATTTAATCTAATTTGCATTTAACCATAAACAAACTTCTGATCAACCCAATCTGCTCTGAGTAGTGGTGGTGGTAGAACACGGAGCTGAACAAAACTTGGCAGTTGTGACTTGGGTAGGTGGGTCATCAAGGGTATCTAGAAGCATAGCTGGGTGGGGTGCTGCCGTGATTTCTACAAATAATGGTACTGGAAGTCAGGGAGCTCATAGGCGAGCTTGGTGCAGCTGACTGTGGGAAGAAGAAGGAGAGCACTCAGGCGCCTGAGACTAGTATTGGGCCCCTCACCTTGTGGTAGTGTGCTTCCTCCTCAAGTGCTCCTTCCTTACTGGGATGCAGCAAGGGGAACTGCAATAGAGGGGGTGCCTGGCTGCCTGTTCAGAGACAGAGTGGCCAAAACAGAACCTACAAATAAATGCTTGCAGCCTTCCCATAGCATAACCAAACATGCGAGATTCAGCCTGACCTGCAGGAATGTGAGACAGGATGCCAAATGCAATACCGCATGGAACTTGGCAGTTCTGAAAGGGACTGCTAGTGAAATACCCAGAATGGGGATTATTTTTACGATGACCAACTTCATATTTCCTTAACCTCACCAATAAATGGTATCTAACTCCACCACTACCGCACACACTTCAACAACAGTGAACCACAGACCTGGTCTACCCCATGTGAGGCTGTAAATGTGCTCTGATTATGCCCCTTCCTACCATCAATGCACTCTCTACTCTAAGGAAGTAGGAAAGGATGGTGTAGAACTGCCTATGCCAGCCTAGGATTCCTCCATACTGAGGGAATCTTGAGCTACCCAGTTAATACATCTTTTCAGAACCTCATCCCTGGTGGCTAGAGCAGTTGCTCCAAATATTTGAATATTAGGAGGGGAAAATTAAGGCTTATTAATTGATTGTAGAAGTTTTGCTTTCACTAGCAGTGTAAAATCCTTATCTGAAAATATAAGTAAAGGTACCCAATAAACACGTGTCTTTTTCTGTCTCATCTGCTGCGTGAATTTCTTCATTACCAAAATATCCCTTACTTTACTATGCCATGCAGATAGAATGGGAGAACTTATTTTGATATTTGTTTTGCCACCAAGAGACAGATAAGAAATATGACTACAACAGGGATTGCTAATCATGATGGCACTTCACACTGTGTATTCTGGACTGTCTGGGATACTGTACTCAGATGAATTTTATCTGTAAATTCAGACTAATTGTAAACTCAGACTAATTGCTATGAATAGGGGTAACAACCATCTTTTGTGAAGGAAACTGACTCCCCACTCTCCCTATAATACAAGTAATTCTATCATTATAAACTTGTCGAAATTATGTTAGTTTAAAATATATAAAATATTAATGTGATTTTTCCCAACAATATTATAAAGATTACTGTTCCTTCTATCTATACTTTATAACAGTGTCCCCAGACTGTGGGGTGTGCCCCTCGGGGGGGGTGTGTGCAGAGGAACATTTTGGGGTGGGGACATGTGTCAGGGACCAGGCCAGCCACCATGGGGGGCAAGAAGGGAGCACCACACAGCCCCACTCCACCCTCAGCCCCACTCCACCCCCAACTGCAGTTCTCTTCTGCCCCCAGCTGCAGCTCCACTCTCTGTCCTCAGGCCAGCTCCTCCTCCTTCCCAGTTCTGTCCCCAGTTGCATCTTCAGCCCAAGCTCCTCTGCTGAGCCAACTCTGCTGTAACAGACTGGGGGGTGGGGGTGAGCGGAAACAGATTCCATTACTGGTAAGGGGGGTGGGTGTGACAAGAAAAGTTTGGACACTACTACTTTAAGGAATATCCATCTTTAAATCCCTGTTTTATTTTGTGATAAAATTAGATTGCTCTTGCCTATCCACTTGCTCTACAATCCTTTCGATACACTGGAATTATATTAGCCCCTTACCAGTAGTTTTTTTCTTAACCAGGACCTCACATTATGCAGGTAGTCTGCTAATCTTATCTTTGTCATTTTGTGCATCTTATGTTCTAGCTCAGTATATTGGTAAAAAGGCAATGTGCAGCACCAGAATTTAATATCTAAAGACAAAAATCTTTCCTTCAAAAAGTTGCTTTAGAATACCATCAGTTGTCTGAATGACTCTGAAGTCTTTAAGGAGAACCGCATATACAAAAAAATAATATTTTATTTAAATGGGACATCTGAAAAGGGGAAAAAGTAACCAAAGATTTTCTTTGTATTTGTTACAATAAGTAGTTGGGACTTACATGCATACTTATAAATGAAGAAAAGCACCTATGCTTTATACAGAGGTGACATGGGTTTTTAATTGTATAACTTGGTAGTTATTACTACATATCAATTTCAGAGTACTCAATGGTGTCTGAATAAGGAAGCTTGTTAACCTCTAATCTCATCGTTGTCTATAGAAATTGCTCAAGAACAGTTCAAATAAAAATTAATCCTGTAATGCTGCTAGGGTCAATAAAACCTTTAAAAGATGTTCAGGGACAGCTTTAACTATGCCACCAGCTTTATTTAAAATTATCTGAAGTTTTCCAATATGACTAACCTGTTTGGACTGGACTTTTCCCACTGTTTCCTCTAAGACTCTCTTAGGTTGTGTTGCAGACCCTCCAAAAAAATCAAACCAAACAAAAAAACCCACAACCCTAATCATGCCCAGTGCCAGCAGAGTATACAATACCACAAGGACATCCAGGTCAGCAAATCAAACTGTATATTTTTGAAAGACCCTGGCTCCTCTGCTTTTCTTTAAATGTTACCAGAGGATCAGACTTTGTTTCAACAGGACATATGTTCCCCTGGAACAGACAACAAACTTAAAAATTGGACTTTTAAAATGGCAAACCATCTCCTTGTTTAATATGTATTACAAAGATATGAGATGGGCTGGATTATAAACTACTTTCCAAAATAATGAATCTAGGAAACTCACTTTAATTAAACTTTAAATACTATAAGTACTAGGAAGAAGCGGCAAAATAAAATTACAGAAGTCAATCAACTGTCATTTGCTCTAAACTATGTGATTGGTATAAAGCTAAAACACTTACTTGAAAGCCATCTTCAGCCACTTCAGCATCACTGTGCAATGGTGGACAACCTGTGGAAAAATGAAAAGGGCAAAAATAAACAACATTCGTTTTACTTCCTTCACTATATATATTGCTTCAATCATTCCATCTGAACTTCCAATAACCACCTAGGATATAAAAACTGAACTAAATACATAGACCTTTAAATAAGTAGATAAACTGCTTTATCATTTATGGTTACAAGCCTATCATGCAGTTTCCTAATACTTCTGCTGCTCCTGTCAGCATGGTCTTCTAACTAGCTTGCAGTTCTGCTTTGCTATGTTCTTACCATGGACTATTTCTAGTCACCTACTTATTTGCTTTTCTCTCCTTGTCTTGTAAAAGCTCCCCCCCGCCCAGAAATCTCTACCATGAATCAGAATTAAGAAAGCACCCTTTTTTGGATTAAATATTTTACAGATTTTTCAAGCATTAATATATTTTGTGCTACTCCCTCATACTAGAATCTTGTAACTCCCAGAATTATGCCTTAAGCTGCATCAATTGGTAAAAAGGCAATATGTTGCACATATCTAAAGACAAAAATATTTCCTTCAAAAAGTTACTTTGGAATACCATCAATAAGTGCACACACACAATACACAAGGATAAACATTAAAGGGAAAAAACTGTGTGCTCAAATGTTCACTGATTAGTCTTGCATTTTTTCTCAGAGCTCAACTCATGACAAGTCTTTTTAATAGAACAAAACAATTAGCATTCTGCCTTTTACTTGCATTGCTTCATGCACATAAAAAAAAAAAAAATCTCAGAAGGATATCTACATAGAATATCAAACTCTCCATTGTTTGACCTTCCCTTTTATACGTCTGAAAGGGACATTCCCTCCCTTTTCCATTGGCAAATATTTTTTTGCCTCCTCCCCATTTATTGTGTTTCTACCTCAAAACAGTCTTTGTTTTACTGTCCTTATGCATCAGTTTCTATGATACAAGCACAGCTCTGGGCCTTTGTGTCAATTAGGCCACGTCTACACTACAATTAGGCCACGTCTACATCTAACGGGGATCGATTTATCGCATCTTGTCTAGACGTGATAAATCGATCCCCGAATCGACGCCCGTACTCCACCTCGGCAGGAGAGTAAGCGGAGTTGACAGGGGAGCCGCGGTGGCCGACTTGCCGCCGTGAGGACAGCCAGGTAAGTCGAACTAAGATACTTCGACTTCAGCTATGCGAATAGCGTAGCTGAAGTTGCGTATCTTAGATTGATACCCCCCGCCCCCAGTGTATACCAGCCCTTAGACCAGTGCTTAAGATTTTTCATGAGACATTTTCCCACAGATCCTACATAAAAATCATGCATGAAGTTACTTTGACAGCGTCATTTTAAAAAATTACTATGAACTAAGCATCTCAGCAAAGAAAGTCTGACCATTCAGCTACATGGTTCACATGCTAAGAACATATAATTTGACATGCCCCTAGAGATACTAGTGTGGATCCATTGATATATACAAAACAGTATCAACAAATGGGAAAGATGGACTTGTAGTTAAAGCATAGGACTGGGAATTTATGGATATGGTCAAATCAGTTCCATCGCAGGCCTCTGGCATGATCTGGGTAAGTCACTAAACCTCTCTAGGCCTCTGTTTTCTCATTTGTAAAATGGAGATAATGCTTCTTCATTACACAGGTATGTTTTGAGAATTAGTTCATTAGCAAAATATTAGGACCTTAGATGGAAAGTCCTAGAGAAATTCAAAGTATTATTAAACTGTCCAACCATTACAACCATAGTATATTGTGGAACAACGCAAATTTTTAAGTACTTAACAGCATGACATCAAAATACTTTTTATGGTGTCATTTCACAGGGTTAATACGGATTCGTTTAAAAAAAACACAACCCAAGCCAAGACATACCTTGAGAGATATCTTCTACAGCTCTACGGATGCCTCTGTCAAATGCTCGTGCATCAGCAGGACTCTGAAATGTGAGGCCAAACTTCTTGTCATCAATCTTCCAGTGGTGAAAAGTTGGGGTAACTTTGTTGTAAATGAGGTCCTTCTTTAACGTACATTCCAAAACCACCTTCCAGAAATTAAGAGGAAAAAAAAATTTAATTCTCTGAAAATATCACAAATTTGTAAAGAAAGGATATTCAGTATACCTCTTTGGAATTTTACTTGAAAAATGACTTCTTAAATACAGTTAACAAGTCCTTGGTTAATTTCTTCCCAGGACAAGCAAGCAGTTTCAACTAAGGCCAGGTCTACATTAGAAACTTTTGCCAATATAGAAATGTCATTGAGGAATGAGATTTTTCTTTAGTGACATTTCTAATACCAGCAAGAGCCCTGGCGTTGGCATTATTTTCCAGCATGAAAATGCTTTTGCCAGTATAGCTTATTTTGCTTGCCAAACCAGTATAAGCTATACCAGCAAAAGCACTTTTTATTATTATTAAACAAAATCTTCCTATCACTCTGCCATTTTTCTGTTTTAAAGTTATCACACAGCAAGCTTCAGTTATATTACATTTGTTGCTAAAAAATGTCAATAGTGAACAACCTGTAACAGGGGCCTTACTATCTCATGTTTTCGCAGCGCTGTTTAAATTTAAAGCACTTCATGATAAGTTGTTACATACTATTTTTTTCCTTTAACCCTGTCATATAGTTTTTTCAGAATGCTAACTTCAGCATTTGTTTTGTACAACATAGTTATACACACAGAAAATATTAAATCTTACAGTAAATGAAAAATAATTATTTTGAACACAGTATTTGATTAAAGAGAAGACTCAATCAATGTTTTCTGCATATCATTTTTACCCACTAATTATAAATACCTCTTGAAAGCAAAATTCTGTTTCCTTGTAACACCAAGATTCCCTCACCACAAAAGCATATTTGCCATTGGATTGCACTATTTATATTTTTTTAAATATAGGTCATTTGCAATTTCTGGGGAAACCAACATAGAAAATAATTTGCAAAGATTACAGTTAAGAAAAAGAGGGTCATTCTGGGCCATCAACATGCTGTGTAAGAAATATTAGGTTCTTAAGCCAATCACTGGCATTTTCTGATGACAAAGTCCTATATTTAAAACAGCTCTGAAGTAGACAACATTAGTTGTTAGATTACCTATATTAGCCTTCCTTCTCCTCCCAATCCAGGATTGTTCCCCAGTTGTTGTTTTTTTAAATGCTTTGTCTTGTCCATTTTGAAGCATGTGATGTGATGGAACTTCCTTTGCTTCTCTTGGAAAACTATTACACAGTTAAGGTGAATTTAGGACTATTTATCTTCCTATTTGGCTTTTGTATTCTTTATTCATCCCACTTTTCAGACTTCAATTGTCTATCGTCAATAATTACTCCTCTCTATGCAATATTAATTTTAATTTAGATCTTTTACTCTTTCCTTACATATGAATCTCTTCAAATTCGTAATTATTTTTGTTGCTCGTCTCAACTCCCTCCAAATGGTTGATACTGAGGTACTCTATTCTAGGTATAACTGTCTGCAAAGAGAGAAATTATGGCTTCTGTCTACCTGCCTTTACATGTGCATCAAAAAACCCCAAACCAGAGTGTGATATGGTAGCAAAAAAAACATGGTCTATTTTTAATTTGCAGTCCACTATCACCCTGTCTCTCTTTTGGTAGTAGTGCTTTGTAAGTTTCTTCCTCCAGCTCAATGTTTTCATTTTGGATTGTTCCTCTTCTTCCCCAACATTAATATTTCTTCTTCATTTTTAATAATATATCACCAGGTCCATTTGTATTATTTTTGTATCTTATGTTGTTCAAAATGCCTCCTAATCTGGAACCAAAATTATGTTGTTTACTCTCGAATCCACAACGAAAGAAGTGAAGTACAAGAACACTGATTCCGGCAGTTACCTGACTGGACATCTGCTACCAGCTGTGTTAATCTAAACACCAGGAGATAAAATTAAATGAAGGATGGGAGAAAAATCAGTGCTTTAATTTTGATGCTAACATGTAAGGGAAGTCTATTTTGAGACAAACGTCCTTTACAGTAGCATTAACCACCTTGTGCTGAAAACTAGCATTTCTGGATGGCAAGAATGCTTATACAAGATACATAAGCACTGAGTCAACCTCCAGGCTGGCTATAAATTATAATGCTATTCACAAATCCAGACTGTCACCTGATCAAAAGAAAGGGGTTTTGGTGGTCCCCTCCCCCCCTTTTGTTAAAAACTGTTTTATGGAATATCTGTTTCCTATAGTACTCTACAGTATTTCTCTATGTGAAATACATATAGATCCCTAACCCAGTTTAGACACTAGGATAAAGTCTAAGTTGCAAGCCCATAGCCAAATATCCAAATTACTCCTGATACCCTATGTAAACCCAAAGGCCCTGTTTTCCCCTCTGCAGCATAGAACAGAAGAACCTCTCACTTGCTCTTAATGTTCCCCAAAAGAAGCAGAATGTCAAAAATGCCTCCCTCATTTTCTTAAGCCCACAGATAACTCTCGGTGCTAAAGACAAGTAGTTGGGGATTTTCAGGAATTCCACCTCAATGAAGAGCTTAGAGATCTTTAGATGAAAAGAGTTATACAAACTTGTTAGGAATTATGTTTATATGGACCCATGGAGAATCTGCTTTTTTCAGCACGTGTCCCTGAAACACCAGCAGATTTCTGTTTCGAATGAAGCAACATTACTCCATTTCTGTAGTGTCTGGTCTTGCCCATCCAGAGTTTGAGTTGTCTTTCAGCATTAAGTTATGCTAGTTTTGCCAACACTCTGCAATTTCCCTCATCCCTCTTGTTGGGTGGTATGAAGGCCAATGGCAATACGTGCAGGTGGTACAGGTAGATAACCTTGATCTCTGGCAGATTTTGTGGCTGGAATAAATCAAGTAGGTACAATCTGGTCCCACATCTAAAACAGTACTTAAGACTGTCACCCAAGATTTGAAATTTTCTTTAAAAAGCCCCCAATTCAATATAATGGCATGATATAATTTTCCAAAATAGGTAGAAAAAAAGATTTCATCCTGGAGAAGGGAATTGTAGAGAAAAGCTCTTTCAGTAATGGTTGGCATGCTATTTCTCTGGATTCAAGAACCAAGCTTCCTTCTACTTCCTTACAAATATCTTGGATTCTTCCATTCTTAAGAAGTGCTTACTAACCGCTCATCTGTCTTAATGCAACAACCGTCCTGGAGAGATGTACAATATTGTGCCACATCCAACAGGATATCTATTTAGGTCCCTGCATATTCTGTGGTTGAAGAATTTTCCCTGATCCATACAATGCTGCTAAATCATGCTGTAGAATCTAAAAATTTTCCTTAAAATAGCTATTACCCATGTTTCTGAAGATAACTCGGGAAACATGAACCAAGTTTATATCAATGCAATTTTGTCTTCCCAAGCCTGCAGATATCCTGAAACATAGTGCTGAGCTGTGAACTGGCCTGCTCATAGTAAATGATTAACTCAAACCTAAATAAGACAATCTAAATATCAATACTTATTTCTCTACTGTGCTTTCCCCACAATCCTGAATTGCCTATTCTGATGCTTTCCAGGGGCACTCAGGGTTATGAGGCAGTTCACTATCACCCATCCATAGTGTAAGGACTGTGTCTGCAGTGGGTCAGCTCCCTGACTCCATCAAGAAGCCCCTGGGTCACACTTCCAGATGTCATGCGGCTAACAAAGGTTCCAGCTTCCCTACCGCCTACTCCTAAACCTGTGTTATGCATGTCAATTTAAAAAAACAAAAATCTGCGGTATACTAAAATATGAAGATGTGGGCATAGTCCAAAAGCTGGGTTTAACAGGGTCTGCTGTTCTTATTATTCATTTTGATACTGAATAAAAACCCTCCACTCGAATACTCAGTTGAAGCTGATGCAGAATTCTCAGTTTCATATACCATAATCCAAGGACCTCACTCACAGAAGTTAGGTCCCGTTTGCCATATCAAACACATAATTTTGCATCTATTTGGTATAATGATTTTTTTTTTAAAAGATTATTAATTTGAATTTTCTGTGCAACTTTTTTGTTTTAAAAGGATGATTTATTAACCTACCATCCCAAAAGCTAAATATTTATACTTTCAGATAAGATATACATAATTGTTTCCATGATTCTGGCCAGAAAAATGTCATTTTACTACCATCAGCTATTGTTACCAGCCTCTAATTCTGCATCACATAATACTTATTATTTTTCCCTAGTAGAATATGTGCATATATATTCAAGAGACAACACACAAGTGTACACGTGTAAGTGTGCTGTGAACAGAAATTATTGCTTGCTAAACTATCATGCATCCCAACTAGCTTAGATTTTCAACCTGAATTAACATTTCATTGGTTTGAATGCCATAATCTCAACAGTTACAGCAGAGAACCTATAGACTTCATGAGAACACTCAACGGACAAAACACTAAAAGGTTACAGAAATAAAGCTATTATACTTTATAAAAAAATACAAACAGAATATTACTTCTGTGTAGTGCAAGTCAGAACCATTTTATATCAGGAGCATATACACAGTCTCAAAGTAACAAGGTTTAGACCCTAGAAGCAGAATATTAGCAGAGATTAATAAATTCTTAAGTACAGTAACAAAGTGATGTGGTTTTCCTTTCTATCATTATAAAAAGCAACATTCATTTTGTGTGTCTTTGTTAATTGCCATTCTCAAAACTTTGCTTAAATTGGCAAAGGTGTTCAAAGCAATTTTTGACCTGGGTAAGCAAGTCTAGACTGAAATACAATTTACAAATTCACACTTTCAAACAGTTAAATTTATTTTACACAAGATTAACACTCAAGATACCTTGTACCACTACATACAACTAGCGTGGAGCACCCATAGGGACACTACTCAAAGAAGAAGAAACAGTTCTATGTATTTTAGCATGCAAACTTACGGTTTAGCTGCTTTTGAATTTAATTAGCATTCTGGCACAAGTATGCCTGTTAATATCTTTCCAACTTCTAGTCAGAAGAGACTGAAAAACAGGATGGAGTCTCCTAAAGTGCAGGATTTATATACTGAGGTATAGTGCACCTCCTTTATACAAATGCATCCCTGCATCTCTCAAATTAATCAAAAATTGTTTTTTCCCCAGAAAATGTGTAACCTATTCCATCTGTCACTTCTGATGGGTGAACCAAATTAAGCCAGCCTCCTCTTTCCATTTTTATACTGGGTTCCACTACAAGGAAGAACTGGAGAAATGTGCAAGCCATAACAAAAAAGCACCATAATTAAACAAAAAGCCAAATTAGTTATTACACATTCTCATTTAACAAGTAAGATTTACAGAATTCTAAAACCTTGAAGCTTTATGCTAATATATATTTAATGACATTAATATCGAGATAGCCTGTGCAAAGATAGACATGTGTCTAACAGAGAAGCAGTCCTGACCATGTTAAATGGAGCGTAATTGTTCCAAATAGACTGGCTGGAGCCAGATCTAGGAAGGTGATTATACAGGGAGTCCTCAGACTTATGATGCCAGACTTACAGGGGACACCACTTACCACGCATTTCAATTCACTGCCGTTTCACCCCTACGACGCTTGTTTCACCCTCACAACGCTTGATTTACATACAGTTCGCTTGAAATCACTTCCTGATTGCATTATACTGGTATAGAGCTGGAAGGGGTCGCTTCTGATTGGTTTCGAGGCAGCACGGTAGCTTGTTGCCGGGTAGGGTTGCTGCTTGTTTTTGATTGGCTCCCAGCCCCAGGCTCAGCCAATCAGAAAGCTTGAACAGTGATTGGCTGAGGCTCAGCATGTGTTCTGTTCTCCCTGGTTTTCTGCGCCTGTGTTGCAGGCATTCTGAGCAGCATATGTGAGTTTACATGTTTATTTGAATGCTGTTTACAAAATACAGTGTTCAGTAAATTCATTGATGTTGCAACATTAGTCATCTAGAATTCATTCAGTACAAAAATCTGGGTTATTGTGGTGAAAATAGTGTATCAAGCCTTGGTTCAGGAACCAATCCCCCCTCATACCATTGATTCCTATGGGAAAAGCGGTTTTGACTTACAACGCAATTCAGAGGAACGAATTGTGTCGTAAGTCCGAGGACTCTCTGTAATAAAGGAGGAAGTGTGTAATTATGTCAAGGGTATTTTGTGAGACAACTTTACATTCCAACAGAGATCTACACAAGCTGGGTAAAGTTGTCCAATAGCGAGCCTCCTTTTCCTCTCCTAAATTAAATCAATATCCTTGTTACCACCACTTTGACTTCCTTCCTAAACTACTATCATGGCGTTTGTCAATAACATGCAACATTTTAAACATTTTATTTAGAGAGACTGCACTAAGTTTCTTAAATTGACCCATCACATGTAATTCTGAAGGCTCTACATAGGATCCAGCTAAAGTTCATCACTAATCTTTAACTTCTAGAGTAACTAAAGGATCTTCAAAGTTAAAAATTCAGTGTCAGAATAATCAATAATTGCTTGCTAAATGCTCTCAATTTAGTGAGGTTATTTTAAGAGAAGCTTTTATGTATACAATTTAATTGGTCAATCCACACTCACAAATAATTCTAATAAACCCTAACAATGTAAATGTTAACAAATAATAATAATAATAATAATAATCCAGGCTGTGCATGGTAAAAAATACTTGCAATTCAGACTGATCAGATATTTATGCTGTTAAGAAATTAGTTTCTTTTCAAGTTAATAGCAAGACTTCCTACAGACAAGGCAAACACTCTCTAGCCTGCTTTAAATCGGAAGATAAAAAATGAAAATATGAAGACAATTTTATGGGAGTAAAACAGAAAAAATTGTAATTTAGGAAGACTGTATATATTCATGAAGGTTAAAAAAAACCCACACATTTCTGAAAATTCTACTTTCCACAGACCAAGAATTCATATAGGTGGGATGAGAATGATATTGGAAAGGAAGCCATAGTTACTTGTGTCCCAATCCTGCAAAGACTTACACAAATGTTTAAAAACTTTAAGCACAAATAGTCCCACTGAATCTTATATGACTACTCATATGCTTAAGTCTTTGCAGAGTTATAGCCTTAATAACCAAAACTTTACAGGACATACTATGCAAAGCTAAAATAGTCTTTCCCAGAAATCATAGAGACAGACTAAATAAATATATATATATTTGCTGTATCCAAAGATTATTTAAAAACAAATCAAAATTTAATTAAGAGGCCCACTTTAAAATTAAAGACTAAATATCATATTGAAGAGATTCAGGTTTGAAGACCTCAACTGCAAGAACACAAAGTAAAACTTTCTTGGAGACACTAATATCATTCAGTGACCATATAAAGTAAATTTTGAACTGTCTAAAACAATGCTTCTGGAAATTTAAAATTAATTTGCTTTGTGATAAGAACTGCCATCTTGTGTCCTATGCAGCCATTATCATAATTATAGTTACATGTAACTATTTCTCAAAATCAGAAGTTGATAAGGATATTCTAATCTATATTTAAAAAAAAAGATTTTGTGAAGGATCCTACAATCCCAATGTCACTTGTTCCACTTTGTGTCACAGTGGTCTCTACAGGCTCTATTGTGGAGGAAGATGGAGACTTTCTCCGTTCCTTTGACTTTAACTGTTGTGGTATCCAACTTCCTTGGCTTAAGGACACAGTTCTGTTTCCTTCCAGAGTACTAGCAAACAACTTGATAGGGATAACACAAATCTCAACTCTGTTCAGATTTAAAAAACAAACAAACAAAAAAACCCCACACACTTGTCCATTTGCAGAAAAGAGAAGAGAATGGGCCAAGACTTACATGCTTGAACACAGAATCTACAATAAGATCCTTCAAACTAGCAACTACACAAATTTTACCAGTGTAGGAAGGATGTTAATCTAACAGCTCTTAGCATCATCCGTTTGTTCCTTGACTCTAAGGGTATGTCTACACTGCAAGTAAGCCTGTGCTTGAGCCCAGGCTGAAGCCTACCTCCCACATCTACACTGTAATTACACTAACCCAGGACCCTGTAGGGTTGGAGGGTCCAAGCTCAACTTAAGCTACTACCCAGGGTCTGAGCCATGTTGCTTTGCAGTATTGAGGCAGCCCCGCCTGACTTGGATCCTGGGAGTCAGCTGGAAGTATCCCACAATTCTATGGGGATACTTCCTTAGTCCTTTCTATCCCAACAATCTAAAATCCAACCTATTGAAAACAGAAGTCCCCACCACCACCACCGCCCCTTTGCAAAAAGCAGCAGCTCAAGTCAGCATTAACTCATTCTCTTCTGATCACTGATCTGCAAGAACACTATCAAAGAGCCTCGTGGGTTTGCAAAGGAGAGCTAACTGATCAAGACTTTTGCTAAACAAGCTGCTTCCTGGTAATGTGTAGGGAGGGCAGTCAAGTTTCCCAGTCCCAGGGCTAGAGTGGTCACATTTCCAGGGGCACTAGGGACTCTGGGATATGATTACTTTGACTTGGGTCTGTGCATTGCAACATGGACACCAGAGCACTACGTTCAAGCACGCATTAGAAAAAAGTCTTAACATAGGGTTAAAATACAACTGAGATGCTCAAGCCCAGAGTCACCTAACAAGGGTCAGCTGACTTAAGCCCCACTAACCCTGGGCTTACATTGCAGTGTAGACATACCTTAAAAGGCTGTCTTACAGCTTGCTATAGTCCCTCTGATGAAATATCATTGTCTGAGGCTCTCCCCACCTACCCTAGCTACTAGCTGGATATGGGGTCATTTCTTTTATCCTAACAGTTATCCTAAATCACCTGAGGTATCAGATCTTTCCTGTTGAGTCACTACATTAGCTTTTGATTACAGCAGCTTTCCTTTGAAGTCAGAGACAATACAAATGTACAGCTTCCTTTTACTCTCTTACCAAACATCTATCCCCATAATTAGCTACACAGTAACTCCTTTCCCAAGCTGTATTGGTATCTGTATTTTACAGGAGTTTCTCACATTGTTTGCTCAGACTGCACTGGAAACAAACTTCTTGCCTGCATTCTAGTTATCTTCCTCACTCTACTGGTATTCATTTAAAGAGGCACCTTCCCCAGAACTTAAGTAACATCTAAGTACAGGTGTAGTCAGGTGTACGTCAGTGGTACAGAAAAAAAATAGTATTAAAATTGGGGATGGGGGCGCACACACCCACACCAGAAGTTGATTGTTCTGAACGTGTATGAGATTCCAGAAAACTAGATAAGGGTCTGCCCTCCAGGACCAGAGCGTGCTCATGCCAAATGCAAAACCTCACTATCTTCTCAGTGAACTAGATACCAAATAGATCACATGAGGCAGGAACCAAAAAATTTGGTCCAAAACCCCCCAAACAACAACAAAAAACAACAACTAATTTAATTTCCAACCCCCCCACCTCACATCAGCTTAGTAAATCTGCCCATTTGCTACTTTTGCAATGGGCTTAACAAGTTCTAAAGGTAGTTTGACGTTTGAGTAAATAATACATTTGCACTTCATTTTCAGTTTGGATACAGAGTAATTAACCACTGAAACAGATTTCCAAGGGATGTGGTGAATTCTCTGTAATTTGGTGTACTGAATTCAGTATTAGATGGCTTTCTAAAACACATGCTTTGGTCCAACCACATGATGTTGGGTATGTTACAGGAAATGACCTGTGTTATGCAGGAAGTTCAATTATATGATCATAATGATACCATCTGGTCTAAAAATCTGTGATCATACAACATGAAACTCCAGAAAACAACAACAACATTCACCCAGTACTGCTTTGGGTTTTATTTTCTTTTTATATCCCTCCCCCCTAAATTCCCAAACAGGAACTAAAAGACCTCTTTGTGCTCTAGAACCAGAATAATGAGAAAGAAGGTCAGAGAGGATGTGTCTTGGGATTCCATGAGGAATCGCCCCAGTTTAGAAAGCATAGCTGCTGGACATAGTACCAGCAAAGGAAGAGAAAAGTTTCAGACCTCCTATGTGAGGAACAAGTTTTGAGATGTCAGGACTTTGGAGGAGAAGCTGTCTCAAATGGTAGCCTCTCTGGCTCATGAAACTGGGAGCAGGGGATAGAAAGGACTGTTCAAGCAGAGACTATGAAGGCTACGGCTGCTTGCAAAGCAGGAGAAAAGGATTCAAAGATCATTTTAGCAAGCTCTTCATTATCTGGTCTGCAAACAACTCTTCAGGGATGCTCCCTGCTCCAGTCACTTCAATGGAAATTTTTTGTGTTGAGAGAAGTACTGATTGAGATAAGGAAAAGAAGAGTCATTCCTGCAGTCTGAAGATAATTTAACTGACTTGTCCACATGAATATAGTATGGCTGGATTAACTTTGAAAATGGATTTTCCCTTCTGAGTGGATCATTGATTTCACAATCTTTATCAGAGAATCTAAGATTTGGAACAACTGCTCAGATCTTCCTACACATTCTTAAGAGCTTCTTTAGATGAGAGAGGCAATGGGTTGAAGACTCTTTATTTGTTACTAGTGAGTGAATAAGATTCACCAAGTTTGTCAACTTCAATACTGGTACCTTTTCCTTTATGCTGAACTAGTCCAAGGATGATGGGGAAAGTTTGCCCTCTTCCACTGATGACTTGGGGTGATCTATCAGCTCTTCCGAAGTCAAAGCTCACCAAGAAACTCCTTTTAATGGCTTTTCCCTTTCTGGTCACACATCACCCCCTTTTATCCAGTCAAAAGAGCGTGTTGCAGAGAGTGATCTGGCTGACAGCCTAAGCATGTCAGAGGTTGCATTGTGCAGGGGGAAAAAGAGACAGTGCTACTGTGATGGAATTTAGCACCTTAGAGTTTATGGAGGTCTGGTGAGAGGCTGGTTAGGGCTAGGAAAAAGGGTTTGTGAGAAAAATCTAAACAACGTGGGATCACTAATACCCTCAGTTTCTGAGCCTGCCAAGTGCTGGACAGTGGGAGGAGGAAGAGGGTCCAAGGCTTTCAACAGGGTTTGGGAACCAACCACCACTTGCCATGGAGACGGTGACAGCATCATAGGACCTCCTTCCTAACTGCTGAGATAAAGGCAGAAAATTCATCAGTACTGATGGAGGAGCAGGTACTCACATGTGAGAATTAGCAACACAGATCTAAAAAGCAATTCTATCTTTTATCCTAAAAGGAAACTGCACACTTCATACATGTAAGAGATGAAACTCTTTTAAAGAGTTCATAGCCCTGCAGTTTGGATTGCAGGGGTGTGAAATGCAATGTTCGCTAGCATACTGCGCTGTAACTCCCCTGTGTGGTTTTCAAGCAATGCAATGTTTTCTAGTATATATTTTATCAGAGTCCAGACAGGTTATTTTCAAGCAATAACTACAGAAACTGCCTTACTCTAGGTGGAAAATTTGACCCAGAATAAAATGTTTATAGTTCAAGATGGAATTCCTTCTGGACTTTTTTTTTTTTTTTTTAAATATTTTACAAGAATTTTGCATGCTTGTACTTTTCTGCTTTTCTGCACCTTGCTGACTTCACTGATTTTGCCAATGCACAAACAGAAAAGAGAGGTTAGTTTGAAGCTCTCTTAGAAAGACAGAGGGGAGAAAAACTAATTGTTTGCCAAAAAGTGTATTTTTGAACTTCTGAAAGGGCAACACTTAATTTTAGAGATACAGGAAGAAAATTTAAAGAGTCAAAAAATAAAATACGGTACTTGCTCTTATAGGCATATGAATATTTAGACAGTGTAAAATCACGCAACAAAGAGTGGAAACAACTATGGCTAAGAAGTTTAATTTTTCTGTAGACCGGGGTCGCCTACGCAGTGCCCGCGGGGGCCATGGCGCCCATCGGGGCATCCATGTGCGCCCACCTACTGGCCGCTGGAAAAGCAGCTGCTGAAATGCCGCCGAGAAGCGGCAACATCAAGAAGCACTACTGCCGAAATTCGGCGGCATTTCGGCGATGACGCCTCTTGATGACGCTGCTTCACAGTGGCATTTCGGTGGCAACGCCTCTTGACCGTTGCCATTTCACGGCGGCATTTCGGCGGCTGCTTGTCCAGCGGCCACGGTCCTTGGCGGGTAGTCGTCCGGTGCCCACCCCACGGAAAAGGTTGGGGACCACTGCTGTAGACCAACAACATGTAGGTGTTACTTTTAGGTTCTATCAAGTTATACATATGTTGTATTCATAATGTAATTTGTTACCGTTTTATCCCTGAGTCGTTCTCCGTGGATAAGAAAATCAGCACAGCTGTTCTCTTCTTGATGAATGACTTTGAAGACCGTAACACAGCTTAGTCCACCCCCTCCAAGTGGTAACCATCCACCACTTGAGTCATCCCGGGTCATCACCACAGCTCGCACTCTTGCATAACTATTACTGAAAGAGATGCAACATGAACAAATTAGTTTTTCCATAAACACAAAATGGCTGAGCACCCAATCTTATTTGAAATACCACGACCACATTCATAAAAATAAATGTCTGTTAAGTGCTTTCTGTTTTCCCAACAGTCAACTGAAAAGAGAGCAGACGCTACAACCTGGAAATCTGGAAATCTGCCCAATATTAAACTAACTTTTAACATGCTTTTATTTTAAATCTAACTTTAAAAAATTGTTTTGTAAGCCTCTCCTTTTCCTTGGGCGCTTTTGATATAATTTCTTGTTGTGGTAAATATCTGGTGATCAGAGACACTAGGAAAGAAATCTTACCAACCAACATTAGCCTTCAGTAAAGATACAAATGGATTTAGAAACCATATATTTAATGGTCTAACTATATCTAGGAAGCATCAGCTTCTGACTGAAGACTAATTATGAAGTGAGCCAGGTTTCCACTATCAGTTGTACAGAAAAGTAAACAAATGAGAAGGGCTTGATTCTGCTCCCACTGAAATCAGATTAGGAGCAGGCCCTAAGCTAAGAAACCTGTTTTTTCCCCCTGTTTGCTTTACAACTATATGTTTTCACCAGTTCCATAAGTTATGTTCTATAACCAATAAATAAATAAATAATAAAAGAAGCGTATATACTACAGGGTCCTATGAATAAAGAAAATCTTAACTGACAATAGATATTTCTGCTGATTGAACTATGTAATTTTTACGAACACCTAAAATTACTTCTTGTACCGAAGTGGCATTTTTAAGAGAGCACTAGACTTATTTTAGGACCATTTGCTCCCAACATCATCTTTTCTGTTTGATACATGATGGAATTTACTTGCATTTTACATAGCTCTTTTGAAATACTGTAAAGCAGAGAAATCTAAAAATTGGTTTATTTAAAAAAGTGTGCTATATTATTTCTTCAAAAGTCTCTGCCAACTCGTTTTGTTTTTTTGTTTTTAAAAAATGGAAATGCTAGTTTGTGACCTCCAATTTGCAACTTGTTGTGTTTAAAGAAATTAAAGAGAGTACATGGTTTACCCAGGAACTTGTGTGATCGTGCCCTCTGCACAATCATTTATGCACTTTAGAAAAAGCAATCCACTATTTTACAAGAAATGAGGACCATATGTTTGGCTTCCACTGGGTTTCAGAGATCAAGTTTGCATAGTTACGCCACCTGAGTGATGTTATATGAACTATAAGAATTGAACTAGAAATTTAAAAAAAAGATATCTGTACAAGAGTACTATTTATAATCAAATGCATCTTTTTGGGATGTGGGAGAATGTTTTATTTCACAAATGGTTAAAATTTAACACATTAGGAATTTCTGATATTCCATGCTGATCTTTTCAAAACCTTTTAACACACCAGAAGTCATTCTTGGTTTAACTTGTAATTCAAATAAATAAAATAAGCATTATGATGTAAACATCTAATGATCAAATACATAAAGTTGTGCAAATGGGGCTGTACAAACTGGAAAATGAAACAAAAGTACACAAGAACATTTTAGCCTAGGGGTGACAAATGAAATACAAGTTTTTCACTGAACCTGTGTCTTTCGTCGCTAAAAACTGTAGCTAAAGTAAACATTTGCTGTGGTCTGTGTAATGACACCAATGGGAGCCATTTTAGTACCATTATCAATTAGCAACCTCTCCTTCACCAGGGACATCCCAAAAAGCATCAAGGAAGCACTGCCATGCACTCACTCATTCTTATATTCCCAGAAGCAGCCAGATAACCAAGTATGAGTCTCAAACTTAATTTTTCACAGTGCAAGTCTAATAATTGGTCTCAGATCTAGATTAAGAGAATTTCAGTTGTAAAGACAAGATCTTAAAGTGTCTGCTTATACATTTAAAATCCATTTGCTTCAGACTTTTCTTGGTCACTGCTCCCTTGACAGCATATAAGCTGCTCCTTCTGAAGGAAATCAAGGATATTAGGGCTTCCCTGTGAATAAGGGAAAAAACAGTGTGCAATGCCACAATCTTGTCTGACAAAATATTACATTTCTGCTCTCTTCCACCAGGCCAACTTCAAATTTAATGTAAGGAAACTGAAGTTCACAAACCAGCAGAATACAGTACCTAGAGAGGTTTCAGAACTAAAGTTCAGTACTTCCCTTTGTATGTTAACAGAAGTATTGCTACTTCCACTGGCTTCTGTACTTTTACTATATCCCCAAATACAATTTACAGAGATACAGAACTTCCTTTTGTCCAAGAGCTCTCCAAGTTACAGTAACACCATCTTCACATTTAACCTTATGCTTAATTGTACCATCTAATCAAGTATATTGAACTATGACAACATTCAAACCGTAGACATTTTGATCAACTACTGTGAAATCCATTTATACAACTGATAAAGGCCAATTAGTGCAAGATTCCAAAATAAAAAGTCCCAACACAAATAAAGATGGTACAGTACATTAACAACCCCTTCTTACTAAAATGATGAAAACTTCTCATCCAAACATCAAAGAATGATTAAAAAAAATTGTGATAAAAAAAATTGCACTGTTAAATAATAATAGAACACCAATTTAAATTCATTATAAATATTTTTGGATATTTTTCTACATTTTCAAATATATTTATTTCAATTACAACATAGACTACAAAGTGTATAGTAGTCACTTTATTTTTATTACAAATATTTGCACTGTAATAAAGATAAACAAAAGAAATAGTATTTTTTTTTCAGTTTACCTCATACAAGTACTGTAGTGCAATCTCTTTATTGTGAAAGTGCATTACATGGGGAAAGGGGGGGAGGGGCGGAAATTAGAGGTAGGACCCCGTAAAAGGAAACAAAACTTGTCTGTCTTAGCGATTAGCTGAACAAGAAGTAGGACTGAGTGGACTTGTAGGCACTAAAGTTTTACGTGTTTTATTTTTGAGTACAGTTAAGTAACAAAAACAAATCTATATTTTTAAGTTGCACTGCAACAACCAAAAGGTTAATTTTTCAGTATCTTTTGCGAATACAGCAGAGATCGCTCTAACTTTTATGCCATTGGAGCTATTAGTCCCTAAAATCTCTAACACTTCACATGTTGATGTGCCCTAGAACTCAATCTACACTTGGGAATTTTAGGAACAAATTCCTACTGGGTGCTACCACTGGCTTCTGTAGACAAGATTCCAAGATCTTTCAGAATTACCACCACTGAGTCAATTAAACCTGTGACATGACATTTTTAAACAACTGTCAAAGGTTTAATTGGCATAATGGCAAACAGAACTGGAAGTCTCTACTTAGTCTCACAAGAGCTATCACAAAAACAGCTGAAAAGGGGTAGCAGCCTTACAAAGTCTTTTTTAAAACTCCCTAGTGTGACCCTAAAGTCAAAGATCAGTTTACATCAATTATGAACATACAAATTACACCTACAAGGACTGGATGCCCTAGGTGAGAAGAGAAGAATGCAGTTATCTGAGAGAACACCGAGCTACAGTTTGTGAATGAAACAGAAAAGGTGATCCGACAGTACAACTATACTCCCCTTGGCACTAGATTAAAAGCTACTAGTTTCCACAGAGTATCGGATCTGTAATCTATCTGCTGTACACCCATTAAACTGAAAACAAAATTTGTTTTAATAAGGCACATCAGAAATTTATAAAATGTCTTGAGTTCTAACTGGATAAAAGGTCTATGAGGTCTGATGGCAAAGCAGCATCCTTCATTAGCAGTATAAGATACTTCTGAAATTACATTTGAAACAAAAGATAGCAGGGAATAACTAGCATGTCAAACATAACTATTAATGGGCAACAACAATGCAGATATAAACCCTGAAATCCCAGCCTGATCAAACCTTATAAAAAATGGTTCCCTACCTTTCGTAACTTGTTCTTCGAGATGTGTTGCTCATGTCCATTCCAAGTAGGTGTGCGCGCCACATGCATGATCATGGGAAGGTTTTTCCCTAGCGGTACCCGTCGGGTCAGCTGTCGAGCCCCCTGGAGTGGCGCCTTCATGGCTGGGTACATATGTCCCTGCCAACCCACCACCTCTTAAGTTCCTTCTTGCCAGATACTCTGACATAGGGGAGGCAGATGGGTCTTAGAACAGAGATGAGCAACACATGTCAAAACAACAGTTATGAAAGGTAGGGAACCATTTTTTTTCGAGTGATTGCTCACGGCAATTCCAAGTAGGTGACTCCCAAGCAATCCCCCGGAGGAGGGGTCGGAGTTCACCGAGTTGCAGACTGTAGCACAGCTCTACCAAATGCAACATCGTCTCTAGCCTGCTGCATGATGGCGTAGTGCGACGTAAAGGTATGAAGAGACAACCATGTCGCCTCCCTGAAGACATCCTGAATGGGGACCTGCGCCAGAAATGCTGCAGATGAAGCTTGCATTCTCATGGAGTGCGCCATCAATGTTGGGGCTGGTATCTTTGCCAGGTCATAGCACGTGTTGATACAGGCCGTAATCCAAAAAGAGATTCGTTGGGATGAGACCGGCAGTCCTTTCATTCTCTCAGCAATGGCAATGAAGAGTTGTGTTGACTTCTTGAATGGCTTTGTCCACTCAATATAAAAAGCCAGCGCCCGTCTAACATTTAGGGAATGAAGCCTGCATTCTTGGTCATTAGTATGTGGCTTCGGGAAGAATGCTGGTAAAAAGATGTCCTGATTTGCGTGAAATGGCGAAACAACCTTAGGGACAAAGGCCGGGTGTGGCCGCAATTGTACCTTGTCCTTATAAAACACTGTATAAGGAGGCTCAGACATTAAAGTTTTGAGCTCAGACATTCTTCTGGCTGACGTTATAGCCACAAAAACCACCATTTTACAAGAGAGATAAAGCAGAGAACATGTTGCTAGAGGTTCGAAAGGAGGCCTCATGAGCCTTAAGAGGACCAGGTTAAGGTCCCAGGGGGCACCAGTTGCCACACCTAGGGGTACAGTCTGTCTAGCCCCTTAAGGAAGCATCCAAACATAGCAAATACCAACTGCCCCGCTGCGTGTGGGTGGAAAGCGGAAATAGCTGCCAGGTGCACCTGGACTGATGAGACTGCCAGCCCATGCTGCTTTAAGTAGAGTAAGTAGTCCAGTATAAAAGGGATTGAGGACTGTAGTGGAGGGGTGCCCTTCTGAGCAGACCAAATAGAGAACCTTTTCCACTTGACTAGATAGGTGGCTTTCAACTGCCAAGGAGAACTTCCCCAATCAAATCAGAGCACTGGTGCTCTAGTGGGTTTAGCCATGGATTTTTCACGTGGTGAGGTGGCGAGACTGCAGGTTGGGTTGCTGAAGGTGGCCGTGGGTCCTGTGTGATAAAATCTGGAATCAGGGGCAATGTCATGGGCATGTCCACCGAGAGGTTCAACAGCATGGAGAACCAATGTTGGTGGTGCCACGCTGGCACTATGAGAATCAGCAAAGTCTTGTCCTGCCGGATCTTGAGGAGGACCTTGTGGATGAGAGGGAATGGCAGGCACGCACGCATACAGCAGGCGCCCCATCCATGAGAGGATAAAGGCATACGTGATTGAGCCGGGGCTATGATTCAGGAAAGAGCAGACCTGCTGGCACTTCCTATTGCTTCGTGTCGTGAGATCCCTACCTCAGGAAGATACTGCTGACGACGCCCGGTCGGAGAGGTTTGGAAAAAGGTACTCCCACACAGACTGACTGTGAATCGAGCCACCACCGGAGGGACTCGAGAGCCCGAGGAGAAAGCATGAGCACCAGACTGTCCTGATGGTCCAGGTTTGGGCTGTACGCTTGGGCCAGCCACACCTGGAGGGGATGGAGGCTGCAGCCTTGCGTGTTGCTTAAGTGCACACTGCCATAAGCCCGAGTAATTTTAGGCAGTTTCTAGCAATCATGGTGGGGATCCAGTGGAGACCTTTTATGATGGTCTCCATGGCTAGAAAACAAGACTCGGACAGGAATGCCCTGGCCCTGGGTAGAGTCCAGGAGAGCCCCAATGAATTCTATTGTTTGAGTGGGACCCAGAGTCGACTTTGCCACATTGAGGATGAGACAGAGATTGAGGAACGTTGTACGTACCAGGCTCACAAGTTCCTCCACCTGGGTTTGGGACCAGCCCTTGATGAGCCAGTCATCTAGATATGGGAAGACTTGCACCTGACACTTTCGAAGGAAGGCCGCCGCGACCGCCATGCACTTGGTGAACACCCAAGGCACTGCCGATAGGCCCAAGGAGAGGACCATGAATTGATAATGTGTGCCGCTGACCACAAATAGCAGAAATTGTCTGTGGGAAGGGATTATGGAGATGTGGAAGTACGTGGAAGCCCTTCAAGTCGAGGGTGCGTACCAGTACCTGGATCCAGAGAGGTAATGATGGAGGCCAGGGAGACCATGCAGAACTTCAGTTTTTTCGTGAATTTGTTGAGGTTTCACAGGTCTAAAATGGGCCTGGGCCCGCGTTTGGCCTTGGAGATTAAGAAGTAGCAGGAGTAGAATCCCCTGCCCCTAAACTCCAGAGGAACCTCCTTTACCACCCCCAGCTGTAGGAGCGTTTGCACCTCCTGCACTAGAAGTTGCTCGGAAGAAGCGTCCCTGAAGAGGTACAGGGAGGGCGAGTGGGAGGGCAGGAGGGAACAGAATTGGAGAGAATACTGCAATTCTTCAGTGCTCAGGACCCAAATGGTTTGAGGTTATTTGAGCCCAGGCATGGGACAGACAGTTCACAAGGGAGGGGAAAGATCCGGGTATTGAACTGGTGCTCCGTCTTGGGGCACACCTTCAAAAGTTTGGCTCTGAGTCCAAGGTCTGCTTAGCCGAGCCCTTCCCTTGGCCGGAGGAGGACTGAGATAAGCACCTCCTTCTGCCCCACTTCCTACTGTAGTCCTGTTTAGGAGGGGCAGGGTAGAATCGTTGGGCAGTCTGGGGATCAAATGCCTTTCTTTGTGGGGCTGGTGTGTGCAGTCCCAAAGACTTGAGGGTCACCTGCGAGTCCTTAAGGTTATGCAGCCTTGAGTCTGTCTGTTCAGCAAAGAGGCTGGAGCAGTCGAAGTGCAGGTCCTGAATTGTGTTCTGGACCTCATGCAGGAGCCCTGAGGCCAAGAGCTGCATCTCATAGCTATGGCCGTGTCCCTAGTGTGGGTGGCCGAGTCAGCTCAGTCCAGGGCGGCCTGAAGAGAGATCCTGGCAACCACCTTTCCCTCCTCCAGAACCGCTCCGAACTCCGAGCGGCAGTCAGCTGGGAGTAATTCCTGGAATTCGGCCAGAGAGCTCCAGGAATTATAAGCATAGCGGCTCAGGACCGCTTGCTGATTCGCTATGTGAAGCTGGACCCGCTGGTGGAGTAGACTTTCCGACTGAAGAGGTCTAGCTTCTTAGCGTCCTTGGATTTGGGGGTAGGCCCCGGTTGCCCCTGGCGCTCTTTGTGGTTCGCTGCCTCCACCACCAGGGTCCCCAGAGGTGCTCATACCCCTTAGAAGGCACAAAGTATTCACGTTCTGCACCCTTGGCTGTCGGCGAAACAGAGGTGGGCGTGTGCCACATAGCCTTGGTGGTATTCTGTATGGTTTTGATGAGGGGCAGAGCCACCCTCGAGGGCCCTTCAGGGGCCAGTATATCCACCATGGTATCCGTATCCTCAGAGACCTCCTCTGCATGCAAGTTCAGGTTCTGGGCCACCCTCCTGAGCAGGTCTTGATGGGCCCTAGTGTCCATAGCGGGAAGAGTGGTGGAGGTGCCTGCTACCACTTCATCTAGGGAGGACGAGGATGATGTCCTCGGAGGCACGGGGTCCTCTTGCCCCTCCGGCTCATGGGGATCCCCTTGAGAGGTGCAGGAAATGACACTAGCACCCAGTGCCACAGCTGCTTCAGTGCGGATGTCCTCATCAGCCTGGGCTTGTGCATCCCTACCCCAGGGAGGCTCCTGGGCTACAGACGTGGCCGATGGAGTGATTAGTGCCTCCGACACCACCTACAGGGACCTGGAACCCGGACCCTGGACTTGGCCATAGGCCGATGGTGTCCAGAAGGACCACTGTATCGGTCCCTGCCACTGCGGTGGCCAGGACATTACAAGCACTGGCTGCCCTTCATCTTGCCTAGGGCAGTGACGAGAGCGGTGCCGGCTCTGCCTGGAAGGAGTCCGCCTCCGACTCCGAGGAGAAGTCTGAATCTGACCAGGGCGGTGCAGATCTTTTTTTCTTGTGCAGCACCAGCGACTGTGAGCAGTGCCTCGCACTAGAGTTGGTCCTGGGTGCCAGGGAATGGCAGTGCCATGGCCCTTTAGATGAGTCCTTCCTCGGTGCTGAGTCCAGCGCGCTGCACACTGAAGCACCTGGCACTGGTTCTGATGCTGCCTGGGGCGGTTGGGGTTGAAGAGCTGACCCCATTAGAAGAAGCTTTAAGCAAAAGTCCCACTCCTTAGCTCTGGGCTTAAAACCCTTGCAGATTTTACACCTGTCAGACTGGTGTCCCTCTCCGAGACACTTTAGATAGGAATCGGGTGGGTCTCCCTTTGGCATAGGCTTCAGGCAGGACCTGCATGGCTTGAAGTCCTGAGACCGAGGCATGCCCCAGTCCCCAGGACGGGAACAAAGCAGTGTGTGTGTGTGGGGTAACCCCCAACTAAAACTTAACTATAACTTTCAAACTATTTACAGAGAGAAAGGGAGAGTCCACTAGGGAATCTCTTGCTAATGCAAGAGAGCTGCTCCAACCATCGCCACTGGCGGTAAGAAGGAACTAAAGAGGCGGTGGGTTGGCAGGGACCTATATACACGGCCATGAAGGCGCCACTCCAGGGGGCTCCACAGCTGACCTGATGGGTACCACCAGGGAAAAGTCTTCCGAAGATCGTGCATGCGGCGCGCACAAACCTACTTGGAATTGTCATGAGCAATCACTCGAAGAAGAATTTCAGTTAACATATACAGCTAGAACTCTCACCCTAGATAAAAGACATTTTAAAAAAATGTTTGGTTTCGGATATTATGTAAATAGTTATATTATAGTAATGCCCCAAATCGGGGTTGTTGTCCTAATGTAATGGATGCTGTACAAAAACATAGAAAAGATGCATCCATGCCCTGAAGAGCTGTTACGTTTTTTCGGTTTAGCAGCTGATAATTTTCAAATAGTTAAACTACTATTACACTTTTTCCATGAATGTGTGAAACAGATATCTATACCATGTGAACTCTTTCAGATAATAGATGCATCCTTACAGAACTGTAAGGTCAGCACGCCTTTTTTTTTTTTTTTTTTTTAATTATTACTTTGTACATTTGTTTACAATCACTAGATCTGTGGTCCTACATACTTGTGATACTAAGCCACTGGAATGTATTACTAAACATTAACGGAGTTCTCCCTTCTTCCATCAGCATTGCAAAAGTTTAAGAGCCTACTTCCATGCAATTTCAGTGAAAGAAAAACACACCACCTTTCAGTTTCTACAGTATTCCACTTTTGAAACTACCAGTACCAATATTCCATTCTCACATTCAGCATCGCTATCCTTTTATTTAACCTCAAATTGGAAATGTAACTCAAAGAAATAGTGATCACATCTGAAATTACACTGTGAACCTATGGGTAGAGCAACTACCCTGTGCATATTATTATAACTCATGAAAAATATTTTTCAGCATTTTAAAACTATAAAGTCACCTCCAAAAATTGGATCCACAACTGGAATTACTAACTTTAATGCATGTGACACTGGCTACCATCTAGGATTTTGTTTATTTTTTTTAAATATGTAAATACTTCCCCCTAATTTGTTTCAATATCACTAAACTTTCTATTTGGAAGTATGTAACTAAAATGTCTTAACAAAATTAATTTTTTGTATATATAGCTAACATAGTACAAGATGAATTCCCATAAATCCATGGTCAATATATTATGGCAAAGATAGTTGTTACATTGGCTAAGCAGTCAATTTGTCAGGGAAAAATCAATTTGTGCAATGGAGTGTCTAACAGATTGATGCATTTTCACTATGTTGGAAGAGGAGAGAAAAGAAATTTTTATATTATAAAAGTCTATGTGCCAACTACAGGACACTACACAAAAAAAACCTCTGCCATGCTCTAGGTTGGCAGGTCAGAGTGAGCTCTTCCTGGATCCACACTCCCTACCTCAGGTTGGTGCTTTGTAAGCCTGTTTTAAGTTTTTTGTTTTTTTTTGTTGGGGAGAGGACAATATAAAATGCTTTTGTTTGCTCTTTGGGAGAGACCTCAAGAGCTATTCTTCTGACACTTAGAGTACCTGATATCCAAACAGGAGAGCACTTTATGATTGCAAACAGACAGGGCAGGGGAGCCTTTATGTATATATAATTAGAAACAAGATAAAAATGTGTGGATTACATAAAGGGTATCGTACTAACACCAAAATAAAGTCAGACAAATCTACCGTTTAAGTTAGGTGAATATCTGTACTTGTAACAGGGTGCTAGTCCTTCGGGCACATGTGTGGAATGGGATGGCCTAGCTATGTTGGTTACTGATGTGATTCCTATTTTCCCCCTTCCCCAAGACACATTCCTAACTGACAAAGCTATGCTGGCAAAATTTTTAAGTGTAAACATAGCCTGAGAAGAGTCCTGTGACCACAGGATGAAAGCAAGACCGCTGCTATAGAAGAGGCAGCCTACTCTCAAGTAAGGGAGAGACCAGAGTCTTGGCAAGACCTGGGGAAGTGGGGCTCCGGACAGCAACCAGGCCTGGGAAATGGAGTCCACGAGCCAGACCAGATCCAAGAATTCTTAGAAGGGAGTACAAAAAGAAACCCGAGAAAGGGTTAGGATAAAGGGCCTAAGAGGAAGGCCAGGTGATAAGAACAGGAAATACCTCCAAATGTTGCAGATGGACAAGGCTGAAGTGGATGACTGCTTCATTATTTAGGGTCTTGAGGCTGGAGAGCCCCACACCTTGGGGCAGAAAGGACTCAGCCTGGAGGGAAGGACTAATTGTGAAACTGCTGACCAGTGAAGGAACTGTTTTCATCTTGCAAAACCAGGAGAACTGTTTGTGTTGTACCTTAATAAATTAGACACCAGGAAAGGAGATTTTACTCCAAAATGCATTGTGTGAGAGTTCTGAGGCATGAATGACTACTTATTCTATTCCCAGACAGTGTAACATACTTATCACGTTTTCTTGAATTTTATTAATAATGATTTCTTGAAAGCAAACTGACCAAGATCACTAGACCTAGGTTTTCCTTATTTAAAAATTATGTAGATTTGATACTGCAAGTATAAAAATGCTTTAGTGCTCTTCTGCTCCCAACCTCCCACTTAGGGTGACCAGATAGCAAGTGTGAAAAATCGGGACAGGGGGTGGGGGGTAATAGGAGCTCATATAAAAAAAGCCCCAAATATCAGGACTGTCCCCACAAAATCAGGACATCTGGTCACCCTACTCCCACTTGACATATTAGAAGCCCTTACAGGATGCCCTACAACAAAACACTGTTAGGTGCATGGTAAATGGAGAATTGGTAAGAAACTGATCTGAATTCAAGAGATTAGACACAGCAACTAGGCATTTAAGAAATATGAGAAATATTTTGACAGTGTCCTTTTAGTAAAAACTATTTCTTATTCAGGGGTGTGTGTGTGTGTGTGTGTGTGTGTGTGTGTGTGTGTGTGTGTGTG
>NW_020664447.1:46966550-46990313 GCF_002925995.2 Terrapene triunguis
TGTGTGTGTGTGTGTGTGTGTGTGTGTGTGTGTGTGTGTGTGTGTGTAGATGGTTTTAGCAGTTATTACTTTTCCCCCCGCACAAGGCGTGTTTAAAATGGTAACCATTCAGAAGCTTCAATCACTAGAACATACTCAGAAGCCACCTCCAGCAAGAGAGTAAAAAAACCAACCAAACAAACAAAATAAAAGCTAAAATTCATCATTTAGGACACAGTAGTACACTTCTACCTCGCTATAACGCTGTCCTCGGGAGCCAAAAAAATCTTACCGCGTTATAGGTGAAACTGTGTTATATTGAACTTGCTTTGTTCCACCGGAGTGCGCAGCCCCGCCCCCCCGGAGCACTGCTTTACTGCATTATATCCGAATTTGTGTTATGTCGGGTCACATTATATCGAGGTAGAGGTGTAACTACAAGGGCAAATGTACTACAAAACCAAGTATTTATGTTTGAAGCAAAGAGTCTTTTTCTGTTCATCATACTTCTAATGTCCTCTGAGAATTTGTTCACCCTGCTGTGCCCAATTCAAAGCCTTCCTAAAACCCACTTCCTGTTATGAGGCCTAGAAGTAGAGGAGAATGTATGTAGCCAGTATTCCCAACTCTCACAATTTTATTGGCACTCTAGCACCTTTTGGGTGTTTTTTTGTTTTTTTTTAAACCTGTCTCATGAAAAGATGAAAGGCTGCCAACTCACAAATTTTCCATTCTTCAAACTAGCCACCATCTCCAATTGGGGCTGAAGCCAGCACGATGGCTACCATTTTTCTACAGTCTATCTGCATGTGGAAGTGATGCTATCCTTAATAAAACTGACTGCCACCTCCCACTGTTTTCAATGAGATTGAAGCCATGCCCACAGGCAAAATGGACTTCCACTCTGGTTCAAAGGGCTAGACAGGACACAGGGTCTGTGAGGAGCAGCAGAGATACTGTGAAGGTGGATATGGAGAGTGAGGGCGAGCAGGCAACTGTAGGGAGCTGGAGGTGGATTTAGTGGTTGCAGGGGGTGGCAGGAGAGAAGTGAGGGGAGTGCTGTCCAGTCTCAAGCAACGTGTGAGCGGAGAAGGGGTAGAGGGTGTCAGGGAAGTGTTACTTTTTGAAAAAGACTAAACCAATCCCATATTGTTTTTATTGTGACATTATCACTTATATGAATGAATAAGTTCTTTATATGTATATGGAATTCATCAACCCTAAAAAGGTAATGAGTTTTATTTGAGAGTGTAAACCAGGGCTTCTCAACTGGGGGTCGGCAGGTTCTTATATGGGTGGTCACGAGCTGTCAGCCTCCGTCCCAAACCTTATTTTGCCTCCAGCATTTATAATGGTGTTAAATATATAAAAAAGCATTTTTAATTGATGGGGGTGTTACATTCAGAGGCTTGCTCTGTGAAAGGGATCACCAGTAAACAGTGGCGGCTCTAGCTTTTTTGCCGCCCCAAGCATGGCAGGCAGGCTGCCTTCGGCGGCATGCATGCGGGAGGTCCCCAGTCCTGCAGATTCGGCGGCATGCCTGCAGGAGGTCCAACGGTCCCGCGGCTTCAGCATACCCGCCGCCGAATCCACAGAACCGGCGGACCTCCCGCAGGCAAGCCACCGAAGGCTGCCTGACTGCCGCCCTCGCAGGGACCGGCAGGGCGCCCCCCGCGGCTTGCCGCCCCAGGCACGCGCTTGGAGCGCTAGTGCCTGGAGCCGCCGCTGCCAATAAAAAAGTTTGAGAATCACTAGTGTAAACCATCATGCATTAATTAGGTCGGCAGTTCTCAAACTATTTACCATACAGCCCTTTTTTTAAGAAAAGGAAATAAACTAGAAGGGGAGAAAGTCAAGACAGTGTTAGGAAATGGATAGCAATTCTCCTATCTGAGGTGTGAGGAGAGGGTAAGAAGTTTCCATCTGAGTACCCAGGGAGAGGCATGCATTTGTGTGTGCGTTAAAGGTTGACTTTTCAACCTAAAATTATAACACACGTTGGCAGAGGACCATAGAGGAAAGTTAAAAAGTCAAAAGACACTTAAAAACTATGATTTTATGGTTTTTTAAATCTCATTATTTTGGGGTCCAATCTCATCAGTTTTGAGGTGTCCGTCCACCTCATGATATCTGATGTCCTAAGGTTGGTAATACTGTCTACCAAGAAATAAGAACCTGTAACAAGAAAACTGAACCATCAGGATGTATATTACAACTAAAAACTATACTAAAAGGAATATTAAGGTTGCAAAATTAAACACTCAAAGTTAGGAAATGCCAGAATTAAGGTTGGTCACACAACCTTATTTCAGCTCCCCTGTTTGGATACAGTTTTAATCATATACTATTTCCCCCCACAGAACCCTTGTCTCATTCAGTTACTGAATATTTATTTTTATCCTCCACATTCAATGTGTTGCTCCAGTCCTGATTTAACACACAACACCCAAACGTAGCACTGAATACAAAGTTATTCATTTTTTTCAGGGATGTTTCTATGGTACTCTCACTAGCAGTTAACTTATCCTTACAACACCCCTGTGAGATTAGGTGGTACTATTATCCCCATTTAAAACAGTTGGAGAATTGAGGCTCAAAGATTAAGGCCAAAATTCTCAAAACTTTCCACTAATTTTGGATGTGTAACTTGGAATCTAGGGCCTGATTTTTCAGAGTACTTAGCATACTTTATATGTTCAAAGCAGAGCTCCCATTTACTTAGTTGCAGGCTTTGGGTGTAATTTACTAATTAAAAAAACAAAAGTGAGAAACAGAAATTCTATCACGTTGAACATGGGCATACAAGATTTTTTTCCCTAACCTCATTCTTGAAAAACAGCTGAGCTGTTGTAGCTGAAACTTAAAAAGAGTAAAATAAAATAAAAAAGCCTGAGGCAGACACTCTGTATGGGACAATTCAGCTCAAACAAGTAAAGTTTGCCAAAGCTATAAGCAACCGAGAGAACAGGATCTTATAATGGAAAGTGTTGGAAAACCATAAATATAGCAGGTGATACCAGTTGTGTCTGTAATACTATTGGTTACTGAACAAAAAAAACCAAAGTGCCAAAAACCTTATTGCCATCTTTGCCCCTTACACCATCTACCTGTCTGCCTGATCCTTACTTGCTGTGCCACATCAAGTCAAAACTGTACACTTTTAGGAGCAGAGACCATATTGGCACTGGTGAGGTGCCTCCACCAGAATGCTTGGAAAAAGACAAGAAAACCAAAAGAAAGTTTTACAAGACCTTTTAAATAAAAACAGCACTAGAACAGTTTGATATTTTGTCTAGCAGCAGGATGAAGTCTGAAAACACCAACATTTACAAGGAAGACAGGCTTTGTAACTTTTTCAGCCAATTCACCAACCTGAGGACAAGTACAGGTATGTATCCTAAGGCAGATTTAACTGAATCTTAGATGACCTGACGCTTTAGTAAGTTGGCACCTCCAGGGTATGTGAGTGCAGTAAGACCACACACACAGAGTAAGGTACTAGTCATCTTGGTTAAGGATGGCAGAAAAATCACCCTCAATGTGCACACTGAGGTGTGGACATGTTTGGAACAAAATGACTTGATTAATTCTTGACAAATCAAATGAGACTGGGCTACCTAAAATAAAATTTTACTATAGTCTACTTAGTTATGTGGAAGTATGGCTGCTAAGAATTCATGCCACCCTCCACTCATTAAAGTTTTCAAACAGAGTACCTTTGTGCCGTCTCCTGTGCTGCCCCTCACGCTTGAGAGAAACTCTGTAAACATCCAGAAAGCTACTTCATTATCATCCTTCACATCCCTAACTTTGCTGTGATGCCTTAAAATCCATACCCCCACCACCACCGCACACTTGGCAATGGTGAGAGGTCTCGGATGTGCTTAGACCACTACGTATCTTGCCAACCAGTATTGTCTTACTGTTTCCTTGTACTCCTCTCTTTCTGTAGACATGTTGTCTCGTGTCTTTTACTTAGATGCAAGCTCTTTAGAGCAGGGAACTTCCTTTTGTTCTGTCTTTGTGCAGCAGCTAGCACAATGGGGTTCCCAGCACTATGGAAACACTACTAACAACAACATGCCAGATCCACCTCCTCACATGGGTTGTGAAGCTCTAAAGCCGGCAATACCACAGAGGCGGGTTGCAGCTAGGATACACAAGTGGTCTCTGCATCCCAGTGCCTCCAACTCTGTGGCAGCTCCTTCCACAATAAGTGTCTGGCATATTTAGTTAGACCAACTGCAGAATCACCGACAAATTCCACCACCCTTTCTCCAAGGAAAAATGGCAGTCCAGCCCACAATCCTTCAATTTACACCTACATTCAATAAGCTTACTCTTAACTCAAACAGTTCCATATGAAGTAGAGAATCACAGAATTAAGGTAGTTAGAGCCTACCTTTCGTTTAAACCTACCTTTCCACTTATATCTGTTTACAAAGTCCATATAATTCTTTGTTTCCCTTCCCACATGGGTTGGGTGGGAAATGCAGGCAGAAACACATCAAATCAAGTAGTCCTGAGCAAATACATAACTAAATAAAACAGAGAAAAGAATTTTCATTTTTTAAAAAAAGTCAGTGTCAATCTCTAAATGGGCTATGAACTTTGTGTATAAGTTGTATTATGGATTATAAAAGTATGCTGAACAAAAATGTACTATCAGGTGCCTTAAAACCCTGTATTATTACAGTGAAGTTTGTGTCAATATTTGCATTATAAAGATTGACTTCTAAAAAGAGTTAAGTTGGGTATATAAATTTGCTCCTAAAATGAAACTCAGTATTTAAGAGTTTTAGCGAAAGCTATTAAAATTATATATATATATATATCCCCATCATTTTAGATATTTTTATTAGTAACTAGTAAATTTTAGGGCTGTCAAATGATTAAAAATAATCACAATTAATCACAGTTTTAATCGCACTGTTAAACAATAACAGAATACCATTTATTTAAATATTTTGGGGTGTTTTCTACCTTTTCAAATATACTGATATCAATTACTACACAGAATACTAAGTGTACAGTGCTCATTTTACATTATTTTTATTACAAATATTTGCATTGTAAAAAAAGATAAAAGAAACAGTATTTTTCAGTTCACTTCATATAGATACTGTAGTGCTATTTCTTTATCATAAAAGTGCATTACAGGGTGGGGAATTACAGGTAGGACCCCATAAATGTAAACAAACTTGTTTGTCTTCGCGATTGGCTGAAGAAGTAGGACTGATGGGACTCGTAGGCTCTAAGTTTTACATTTTTTATTTGAGTGCAGTTATGCAACAAACAAATCTACATTTGTAAGTTTCACTTTCATGATAAAGAGATTGCACTACGATACTTGCATGAGATTAATTGAAATTACAGTGCAAATATTTGCAATAAAAATAATATAATAAAGTGAGCACTGTACTTTGTATTCTGTGTTATAATTAAAATCAATATATTTGAAAATGTAGAAAAGGATCCAAAAATATTTATAATAAATTTAAATTGGTATTCTGTTATTGTTTAACAGTGCGATTAAAATGGCAATTAATCATGATTAATTTGTTTTGAGTTAATTGCAATTAATTGACAGCCCTAGTAAATTTATTAGTTTCAAAACAAAGAAATGACTTTGTCCCTTAAATGTGGACTACTAGCTTGCAATCTTTCATTAGATTTTCTTTTCAAACAGCAAAAATATTTAAAGGGACAGTATGCAAGTTAGATTCAAATTTTGATCTAGCTTAAAAAACCCTATGAAATCTAAATACCAATTTTAAATCCACCACTCAGTGAATAAAGAGAAGCTACACAATAATTAGCATGCAAGGCCTCCTATACTGATTTGCATTAGCTGTTCAGCTATTTTCACAACTGCATACCTTTCAGTAGAGAGACTATAATGAGGCATACAGACTAACAAAAGGAAATTGCACAGGCTTCTATTTAAGCAGTCCTTAAAAGAAGAGAGGAACTGTACGATGCAGGGTTGTTTTAGTGGTTTTGCAGTCGGTCACTGGTAAGAATCCAGATAAAGTCAGTAGGGACCAGAAATGATTTTTAAGTAGCCTATGTGCAACTTCATGATTCATATTTCTACAATCCCAGTCATAATTAGCACTGTTCTTGGCAGTCTCAAATGCCAGTGATTGAAAGGAAATGGTGACAACTATGCTCTGAATACTCCCTCTAATTCAGAGAGTTGAGGAACACTGGCAGGATATCGTAAGGAGAGCCTTTGACAGCTACCACTTAATTTTAACTTCTGTGTGGCTAGGCAACTTTGTTTCCAACTACTGCCAAGCTATTATCTTTCACAAGGACCAAGTTATGGAAGTTAGGTAAGGGTTTCAAGTGGGTGTGCATAAATGAAGAAAACATACAACAAAACAGTAAACATATATTTTAATTCAAAGGAATTAACTGTAATGGAACATTATTTGCTGCTGGTCCATGTAGTCCAGCAGCAGCCAAACGTCAGAAAAAGTTGAGAACTTCCTCATCAGTTGTGCAAAAGCGCGAAATTAATAGTGCAGTATTCTTTTTGGGGAGATATTTTCTTCTTGAACAAAGATAACATCCATGAAGCTGAGTGTATTATTCTGAACTTGCATGCCTACAATATTAGTTAGCATAATCATCCACCCTGTTTAAAAAAAAAAAAAAAAAAAACTGAAAGGGGGATCCACCGTGTATACATTTTTACATATCCTTATTTTGACAACAGCAAAGTGTTACAAACAGAGATCATGAGATGGTTTGTTATGCCTGTATCTTTTTGCTTCCTCTTTGGACTTTTTTTAAAAAAAGATTACACTTATTAAAAACAAAGGTTGGGTGAAATTAGCTGAAAGAAATTCTGAAGAGAGATTCAAAAGGAAGCAGGTTGAGGCTATATGGCATACAGGGTCAAACAGTCTGCTCCAGGAAGTGGGCTCAGCATGAGCGAATGCAAACTCCACATTAGGTAGCTGTTTAGCTTAGTAGGTAGATGTATCCAAGTTAGCAAGTACCATCCAATATAAGAGGTGAAACCTCACCTACAGTTTAAGAATGGGACTTTTGCATTGTTAGCAGAAGTAGGGAGTTTCTTGCTGCAATTCGATTTAAGTTACACAGTTTTATAAGACAATATAAAAACTAGCAAATTCTAAGATATGTTTAACTAGTTTTCTATTAGTCAATTTACTTCTTAAACAGGATGATAAAATCAATTATTTTTTAAAAAGTCAAAAAGTCTATTTGATCTAAAATGAAATTTTATTTAAATAAAAACCACTTATTTTTTATTTTAAAAAAATCATTTGAAATTATGGCAACCTATGTTAAATCCAAAATTATAATCTATTAAAATTAAAAAAAATTAAATAGTACCTATTTGCTGTCAAGGTTTAAAGAAAGTCAAATCACTGAGCTGGTGGAAGTCATTGGCTAAGTACCTGGAAACAAGTTTAGCACTTCAACAAACTAGCTTTTGATAGCAGCTTCTGCAGGGGCTGAGAGGATATATTTTCTTCTTTTCTGTTTATTCAACTTGTTCCAGTTTATTCAACTAGTTCAATTTAATGACTAGTTCATTTTTGTTTGTTTGTTTGTTTTTTTCAAACACCACACACAATTGGAAGCTGAAAAGGCAGAAAAACTTGTCTTCATCTTCCAATCTAAAAATAAAAACTAGGGGTGACAGGATGAGAAAGACTAGTTCTAAAATTCTGAAGGACATGGTGACCAGAAACAAGCAGTTCAATTCACTACCTACAGAGAATACTTTCTTTGTTTAGTAAATCCAATCATATTTTTCATTTAAAACTATGTTTTGATTGTTGTTTCTTCTTATGTATCCATGCATTTAAGGTAGTTTAATTTATTAAAAAAAAAAAAAAAAAAACCACCTGGTTTTGTGCATTAATTGAATGTGAATTTCCATCCAAATATAGCTTGACAAAAATCACAAGTAAAAAATTAATCCTCATCTTCTCAGTAAGAAATGCATCTGTTCACCATTTTCTAACATAACAAAAAACATGCAAAAATTAAAAATCTGAATGTTAAGCTATAAATAAATACATATATTGCTTAAATAAATATGTATAGATATAAGGCATTCTCCTGGTTAGCAAAAAGAAGTGTAGTGTAAAGTGTATATTTATTAAGTGTAAAGGCTATATTTAGTTACAAATCAACATGTTTTAATGGTTACCAACCAATGAAAATGATGCTTGCTGTAGGAAAATAACTAAAAAGCACAAGTGCAAAACAAGATTGAAACTGTTTACTTAAGTCATGGTTAAATCAATCCAACCTATTACATTTCTACTTATCATACATAATATTTACAAAATAAGGGACCTTATTCAAGCAGTAGAAGTGGATATACATTAGTCTCCCTCTCCATGACCACATAATTCTGTCTTCCCACATCTATGTAGCTGCCATAACCTAGAGAAATTGCCTCTTTCAAGTGATTTTTGATAGTGTCTTAAAAAAAAAATCTCCAGAGTTATAAAAGCAGAGACCTTGCCTACAGAAAGATAGACACACCATCCAGTTTGTCATTCTGCATATTTAATTCCTAACTGCAGCTGTAGATGGTATAGACCAAGGAATAAGAATCCAAACAAGGTACAGCAGCAGCATATTTACTCTTGCCTCTTTTTTCCCCCCAGAATCAGAGATACTTTCTCTAACCACGAGCCACAGATTGCAAGTGTGGGACTAATATTAACCCCCTGTAGATCATCTTTGATATTAGGTGAACAATCACTCTTCTGTGTTACTAAAAATGCCAAAGAAATCCTAGCTGGATTCTGTTGATTGTAATGCCTGAATAATCCCACTCATTGAGGAAAGTGGAAGTTATAAAAAACTGGTGTACTATCAGAAGCAATGCTACCATCATCATCAGGATTTTATTAAGAGTGCTCGGAGCTGAGACCAGAACAAATGTCAAGTGTGTACTACTTCAAGTGGAGTGTTCTAATGATGACCATTCAATACCTCTAGTAACATTCGCATAAGCATCTTGTAAATTTACAGGCATAAAATTCCTCATACCGATTTAAGAAGCTAGGATAGATATTTACAACTTCATTTTTAAGTTCTGGCTGTGGACAAAGGGTCACCTATTTTGGGTCCAAGACAAGCCAACTTTCTCTGGTCTTTTTTCAACCATGAAAGTAACAATGTATTCGCCAAGTAAGAACTGCTGTACTAGAAATATAATTCTTATATCGAGGAGATAATACTGCTTTTGAGTACAGTGGAGGAAACATCAAAGTCACCATTCTTCAAAGGGAAGGAAGAAGAGCTATGAAATATTCCCTAGACACAAAACTCATCTATATAACTCAGGGAGCATGGGGTGAGGTCCCAGAGGATTGAACATAGTACCTACTTTTAAAAAGGGGGAACAAATTGGACTCAGTGAATTATACACCAATCAGCCTAACTTTGATACCTCAAAAGATACTGGAACAAATTATTAAACAATCAATTTGTAAGCATCTAGAGATCATTAGGTTATCAGGAACAGCCATCATGGATTTGTCAAGAGTAAGTCATACCAAACCAACCTAATTTCCTTGTTTGACAGAGTTACTGGTTTAGTGGATACGGGGGAAGTAACAAACCGAATCTTGATTTTAGTAAGCTTTGATACAGTCCCACATGATATTCTCATAAACAAATTAGGGAAATGTGGTTTCAATTAAGTTACTACAAGGTGGATGTATAACTTGTTGAAAGGCCATACTCAAAGAGTATCATACTCAAAGAATATCAATGGCTCACTGTCAAATTGGGAGGCGTATCTAGTGGGGTCCTGCAGAGGTCTGACCTGGATCTGGTACTATTCAATACTTTCATTAGTGATTTGAATAATGGAGTAGCAAGGATGCTTATAAAATTTGTGGAAGACAAAAAGCCTGGGGCGGGGGGGGGGGGGATTGCAAGCACTTTGAAGGACAGGATTAGATTCCAAATGACTTGACAAATTGGAGAATTATCTGAAGTCAACAAGATGAAATTCAATAAAAACAAATGCCAGGTACTTCACTTAGGAAGAAAAAAAATTCAGATGCACAACTACAAAATGGGGAATAAATGGTTAGGTGGTAGTACTGTTGAAAAAGATCTGGGAATTACAGTAGATCATAAATTGAATATGAGTCAGTAATGTGAATTGCAGTTGCAAAAAAGGCTAATATTCTGAGGTGTATTAACAGGAGTATCATAAGACAGGCATGGGAGGTATTTGTCCTGCTTTTCTTGGCACTGGTGAGGCCTCAGCTGGAGTACTGTGTCCAATTCTGGGTGCCACATGTTAAGAAAGATGTGAATAAACCAGAGACAGTCCATAAAAGGTTTAGAAAACCTGATCTCTGAAGAAAAGTTCAACTAATGGGGCATGCTTAGTCTTGAGAAAAGAAAAGTGAGGGGGGACTTGATAATAGGCACCAAATATGTTAAGGGCTGTTACAAAGAGGACAAGGATCAATTGTTCTCCATGTCCACTGAAGGTAGGATAAGAGGTAATGGTCTTAAACCACTCAGGGAATTTTAGGCAAGATATTATAGTTAGAATTTTTTTCCCCTAAGAGGTAGTTGGTTAAGCACTGAAACAGGTTTCCAAGGGAGGTTGTGCAATCCACATCACTGGAGGTTTTTAAGAACAGGTTAGATAAATACCTGTCAGGGATAGTCTAGGGCAGAGGTCCCAACACTGTGGGGCACATGCCCCTCCGGGTGCACCGAGGAATGTTCAAGGGGAAACAGCAGGGCCTGGACCAGCCCACACAAGTGGCGGGGAGAGAGCACCACCCAGCCCCACTCTGCTCTCACCTCTGCTCTGGCCACACCCCAAGCCTCGACCCCTGTCCACAGCTCCGTTCCTGGCCCTGCTTCCACCCCCAGCCCCGTCCATGTTTCCCCCTTGCCCAGGAGCCGCAGCCCCGCTTCCGGCTGTGGCTCTGGGTGGGGCATGACTCTGAAAAGTTTGGGGACCAGTGGTCTAGGTTTACTTGGCCCTGCCACAGGGCAGATGGCTGGACTCGACCTCTCAAAGTCCCTTTCTGCCCTACATTTCTATAAGAAGATTCCAAGATTGTCACGGTGTGTCAACCTGAAGCTTACAATGTCTGCTGAGTCAATGCAAAGTGACAGAAACAGCTACAACCATGGTTGAGAGATCTTTTTGTTTAGAGTATCAGCAGGTTCAACTTCACTGGGATTCACAGTCTGTTATCCATTTTTCAAGCTCTCAGCCATTTTGACTTTATGAATTTCACACGAGTGGTGTACAGCTATAGCAGGGCATGTATTTATGCCATACCAAGAGTCCTAAACCATTGTGATACCAGAGGTAACTCAACCAATCACCACACTTACTTTACAGCTAATATGAGGAAGACTGCACAGATGGCTGATTATTTGGCCCAACAGCCACCACCCCTTTGGGATGGCATGGGCTTTCAGCTGATAATACAAACAAAATTCTCATCCATTCCTCCCAATACTATAAAAGCCTCCCTTTTCTGACAAAATGTTTGAAAAGACAGCAAGTGAACAGAGAAAAAACCCTTTCCTGACATTTTGGGATGTTGGAGTTATAATCCAGTTTATGGAAGAAGTCGTTCATCCTTATTTTGTCTGTATTTTAATGTACATATTCTGCCTATGAAGCTTGGTGGCCAACATGGCCTCCACTCTGGGACATTTAAACTAAGCATTGTGTGAAAAGTATTAACGAGTCCTCAGTATAAAAAGGCAACCTTTAAATAAATAGGACTTATGTCCTCCTTAGCTTCTTTATGATGAAAGGTTTTTGTCAACAGAAGAAGTTCCCCACATCTCATCCTCAACTGTTTGTTACATTAGAAATTCAGATCTGGTCTATCCTGGGAGACTAACATGACTCAAGAATAAGTGGAATTAGGATTATCACAAAAGACTGAAAACTCAGTAATTGAGAGGGTAAGAGATTCTTATACCAAGCTGTAATGATTTAAATCAAAAAGGATTTAAGTCACTCATTGTAATCCTGATTTAAATCAGCAAACAGGAAACCTTCATTTAAATAACCAGTTTTAATTTTGTTCTGCTTTTGTACTGTAATTATTTTTCCTAAATAAAAGATAATTCTCACTGGCTGTTAATCATTGAAATATGTTGATTTGCAACTAAATATAGCCTTTACATTAAATCTGGTACTTCTTTTTGCTAACCAGGAGGATACTGTGTATCTACCTACATTTATTTAACACATTTATTCAAATTATTTTTTACTTTATTGTTAGAACATGGACTGCTTCCTTCAGCACTGAAAACTAGCAGAACTCATCCTCACATATAATAATTTGATTCATAAATTATAAGAGGAAAATAAGCTTTCCTGCTTTCTCAATTCCTGGTTGGTTTCTTAACTTTGAAACAAACTAGTCATTAAACTGAACTAGTTGAATAAGTTGACATGTAGAAATTCTCACTGCAACTGCAGAAGGGGCTACTACTGGTCAATGGCTGGTTTAGCACATCAACAAAACTGTGGTTTAAGTGCTCAACAAGTGACTTCCACCAGTTCTGTGGTATGGGTTTGTTTAAAACTCTAGCAGCAAACATATTGCCTAAATATTTTTTATTAATTCAAATTTTAATAGATTATAGTAAATTTAGGCCTTAGAATATGTTGTCATAATTTTAAATAGATTTATTTTAAAAAAATCCTATTTTTATTTAAATAAAAACAATCAGTTTTTTAATTTATGTTCATCCACTTAGTTTAACACCTATACCTATGGCCTTGTCTTCACTGGTAAAAATAAGGTGTATTTAAAAAAAACAACAAACAACAAAAAAACCTTGGGGCAGCTAACGTGCATGAGCTCTCCCAAGCAAGAAACAAATGAAGACAGGGCACTTTATAGTTTTACACAAGGTAAGCTCCATGAGGTCAGCCCCAGGCAGAAATATAATGCTGGCCTCGCCAAGTTTTACTGCAAGGTAAACTAAAGTGCCTTGTTTTCACTGTGTTTCTTGCTTGGGATAGGTCATGCATGATAGCTGCCCTGAGGTAAAATTATAGTTATTATATATGTTATTATATATGTGTGTGTATATATATATATATATATATATACATATACACACACACACACACACACACACACACACACTTTTTTTTTTTTAAACCAGTGATGACAAAGCGCAAAAGTCTGAACTCCATCTACTACAGGTAAGTTCATCACTCCTGCACAACAGTGCTCACAATAAACACCTTTCAGACCACCAACACTAAGCTGCCAACAAACCCAGGGAAGACCAAATTTCATTCCTGAATATTTTTAAGATTAAAATAAGCAGGAAAATAAAACGTAACTTTTCAGGACTTTTTTATGTAACCACCACCACGAAAGGGCACAATACTAGTTTTAAAAAATCCTTTAAGAGCAGATTCTAGAATATTTCCAGGCAAGATCTTCTGAAGGACAGTGACATGCTTTGTCTGGAAAAATCCCCTATGCCAAAACAAAAGAAAACCAAAAGCCCAACTAAATGGACAGTATGCTAAGACTAGGTTTATACTGTACTGGCACTTTTGTTGGTAACAAACTTTTGTCAGTCACGGGTGTGAAAACAACACCCCCTGACCAAGGTAAGTTTCACCGACAAAAGCACCGGTGTGGACAGTGCTATGTCAGCGGGAGATGCTCTCCCGTTGACATAGCTACTGCTGCTCAATGGGGGTGGTTTAATTATGCCAATGGGAGAGAGCGGCTACATGGGAGACCTTACAGTGATGCAGCTGCAGCAGTACAGTTGTGCCGCTGTAAAATCTGTAGTGTAGCCATAGCCTAACTCTCTCCCCTGAAAAGGCACAGGCAAAGTCCTTCAGGCCAAGCGATAAGCGCTAGTGATATTGGTGATCAGTGATGTTCCTGAGGACCTACAGCAAACTAAAGACATTAATCTGAAAGCCTCTGTCACCTAAAGAATCTGGGGTAGCCACGTGAAGGGAGATGAAGGAGAGAAAAAACAAAACACTGTACCTGCAGGAGCAGTAGCTTGAGAGTGAAGCACATCGGAAGGAGAACCTGGGTGCCCTTGCTTAATATACACACAAACTGGTGGGAAACGTGTCTTATTTGTGTGTGACAGAAAACAGATAGCAAACATCTAAGCTTTACTGTGTAGTTCTGCTATTTTTCATATATTAACATAGTTTGTTTTCTTCAGTAGCTAATCTTTAGCTGCATTTGAAGATGTGCTGATGACTTGAAACACATTTTGGGTTTAAACACCACAGAAGAAAAAAAAGTGGATAGTCTGGGACTATGGAGTGGGAAAAGAATGAGAACCACTAGTGTAAGAAATCTGTAGTCAGACAAAAGAAGAGATGCACAACAATCTGACCTATTAGGTATTTTCTGCAGAATGGAATCCATGATCCCATCATCTTCTACGGTCCTTGAATTCAGAAGTTCTTCCTGTGCCAGGGGAGAAATAAGGATCTGAAACATTAAGAGCCTCAAGTCTTCTCCATTTAGAAGCCTGGCTTCTTAGGGCTGCTCTACACTGGGGGGGGGGAATCGATCTAAGATATGCAACTTCAGCTACGCTATTCACGTAGCTGAAGTCGAAGTATCTTAGTTCGACTTACCTGGCCATCCTCACGGCGGCAAGTCGACCGCCGCGGCTCCCCCGTCGACTCCACTTACTCCTCCTGCTGAGGTGGAGTACGGGTGTCGATTCGGGGATTGATTTATCGCGTCTAGACGAGACGCGATAAATCTATCCCCGATAGCTCGATTACTACCCGCCGATCCGGCGGGTAGTGTAGATGTGGCCTTAGATGTGAAATCAACTGCAGAATAGAGTGCTACCATAAACTGCATGTAGTTTCTTCATCCCAGGATTCTATTAATTTTTTCCTAATATTCTTTGCTAGAGTTATTTAGATAAATTAAAGTCCAGTTGGTGAAGCGTATATGACTGTTACACACAAGAAGTTTAACTTTTGTGTGACTCTAAAATACACAAGGAGGAAGCAAAATTTGTTCTAGAAGGGGAAGATGAGAAGGGGAGAAAATCTGGTAGCAGAAAATATAGATATTCTGGCCATTGTGAGAAGGTAACTCTGGTAACAACTGGTTTGCAGGGAAACTGTTGATTCCAAACAAATCAACTGAAAAATGTATCTCAGACATTTAAATATTAGCAAATCTAGTCTGTATAGCTTTCATCTTCAGTGATAATCATTACTTTGACTGCTTGCAAATATTGTACAATATTTCTATTTACATTTTCAAAGTTAAATAATGAAGTTATGCAACACTGCACAGCATACTTAGACACTGATGAAGTACACTGGGTCAAAACTTTGGTCCAGTTATTTAATGTATATGTTATGGTAACACTCAGATATTCTAATTAGTTTTGAAGCTCCATTGTACTAGGAACTGTACAAACGCATAACCACAAGTGTTTATAAACATGCATTTTGTAGATTAATCCTGTTAGTAGTTTATCTAGTGCAACAGATGCTCCCAAATAGATGAGTTCCTAATGTTCCACTCTAAGCTAATGCTAAACTCCTTATGAATTCACCAGGAACAGGACCGGACCTGTGGTTATTTTAATAATAAACAAATTACTACCATTATAAACACTACTAAGCTTCTGAAGTTTCATTTCTCATTCAATATGGAGATGTGGAAATACAATACCACATGATATTCATGTTAATATGTTATTGGCTACCAAAAATAGATAGATTATTAAAACCACATTTTTTTTTTTTACATGCTATATTTTTGTTGTCAAAATACTGAAGTTTCAGAGTTTGCTATCCTGCAACTATTTAGGGGAGTGAAAACAGTAGCCAAGTTCTCTCTACACTATCGAGGCCTAAACACAATTTTATCCAGCTATAAGACTCAAAATTGATCACTTTACACTCATGGCTTTCTGCAACAGAGGTAAATATTCAATCTGGTTCTACCTGTTTTATATTCAGAACTTCCATCAGCCACTATTTTCAAACAAGTTAACACATACCAGGTGAATGTGCTTTGTCTAAAGAGACCCGCAGGTTGATGCATGTTGAAGCATTTTTCTGTCACTTACATTAAAAGAAATCAAGAACTAAAAAAATAAAAACAAAATAGCAGGTTGGCTTTTCAAGAATAGCCTCAAAGAGGTGTAAGTGATGATAAAAACTTTTCAGCATAAAAAAAGTATCCACTGTAAAGGGTACTGAAACCAGTCATTCTTTAAACCGCCATCTTCATTAACTAAAACGATACTTCTATTCTATGTACTTACACTTACATTAAGCCTGTTAATTCATCTTGTACTATAATATGAAAACTGTATATAATTTTAAATGCAACTACTATGGTCCTGAGGACCCTATATAGTCCTCTCTATAAATTTTACTAATTTGTTAGTGATTGTGATTCTTTATATTTGCTCCAACTATAGTCTATATTTATCTGCATTTATTTGCTCTTTTTGGCAACCTTTTTTCCCCTTAAAAAAATCTATTTTAAATATAAAGACATATACAGGAACACTACAAGAGTTCCTGGAATTCCTCCCTTACAAGGATTCCATTATTTAAGTGAGGATCCCTGATTTATCTGGAACACAGAAAAATGCTGAGATCTGAAAGAAGAGCTCTGTAGAGTTCAAAAGCTTGTTTTTTCCACCAACAGAAGCTGGCCCAATAAAAGATATTACCTCATCCACCTGGTCTCTCTCAGGAATCTGAAATTGTAAGTTTTAATGTTGGGCTCTGATATACTATGTTTTGAGGATAGGTAGGTTCTATATTCCTGAAATGCAGGCATTTCAATATGAACAATCTAAACATTTCACAGAGACATGTAGAGTGACACTATTAAGGAGTCACGTGGTAGAAATTCCTCTGCCTAGTGCAATCAATATCAACTTGGGCCATACACCAACAAACACCGAAGTACCTGCATAGCTTTATTCACATATGAAGTCTGGTCATATATGTGAATTTCCAGACATGGATCAGTATCCTCTATGTTTGGCATACTGTCCTGTAACTTAGTATTACACATAATGATTTGCAGTTCATATTTTACTGACTAAATTTTGTATTTCAGATACATTGATAAGCATTAAGTTGGATAAAACTCAAACTAGCAGGTCTATTTATTCTAATAGCAGCAAAAAACGCTCCACTTACACAATGGACAGATTTCAATATGGTATTACAATATTGATGTGCAAAGCTGGAGTAAGGGCTTTTCTACATGGTGCTACAATAGAAGCACACCAGAGAGGGGTGATTTCATGCTGTGCTCAAACTACCCCATCTAGACCCTGCTGGTGCACTCTAGAAGGTTCCTCCACAGAACTACATTAACGTGAACTAGGCATGTCTTAGAGCAGTGATCTCCAACCTTTTTAAGCACAAGATCACTTTTTGAATTTAAGTGCAACCCAGGATCTACCTTAAAGAAAATGTAGAAATAACAGTAAATCACACAAACCCAAACACCTCTGCCCCACCCCTTCTCTGAGGCCCCACCCCACTCACTCCATCCTCCTCCCTTCGTCACTCGCTCTCCTCCACACTCCCTCACTTTCACCAGGCTGGGACAGAAGGTTGGGATGTAGGAGTGGGTGCGGGCTCTGGGCTGGGGACAAGAGGTTCAGAGTGTGTGAGGGGCATGGGACATGGGTTGGCGTGCAGGCAGGGGTTTAGAGTGTGGGCGCTGGGAGGGAGTTTGGGTGCAGGAGGGGATCTGGGGTACTGGCTCTGGGAGGGGGCTCAGGCAGCAGATTGGGGTGCAGGGTGTGGGCTCTGGGAAGAGGTGCGGGGGGGCTCAGGGCTGGGGCCAGGGTGCGGATGGGCTTCAGGCACTGCTTATCTCAGGCAGCTCCCGGGCGGCAGCTCAGCAGGGCCAAAGCAGGCTCTCTGCCTCCCCTGGTCCCATGCTGCTCCCAGAAGTGGTCGGCATGTCCGGCAGCTGCTCCTGGTAGCGGGGGTGGGGTGGTGTGCAGGCGGCTCCACGCACTGCCCCCATCCACAGGCACCACCCCTGCAGCTCCCATTGACCGCAGTTCCCCATTCTCAGCCAATGGGAGCTGCAGGTGAGGGCAGTGCCTGCAGGTGAGGGCAGTGTGTGGAGACACACCCTTCCTCCCCCCAGGCAGTGCCTGCAGGCAAGGGCAGTGTGCAGAGACACACCCTCCCTCCCCCCAGGAGCTGCTGCCGGAGTTGCCGGCCGCTTCCGGGAGCGGCATGGGGTTAGGGCAGGTAGGGATCCTGCTTTAGCCCCACTGCCCTACTGGACAGTTACAGGCCAGCTGCGGGAGGGTTGCCAACCCTAGATCGTGATGGACTGGTCGATCATGGAGTGACTGAGACCAACTGTCAGAGGCTCCATGATCAACCAGTCCATTGTGATCTCCTGGTTGGTGACCACTGTCTTCGAGCATGCCAGCTGGGTCTCCATGGAGCAGTTAGAGCACAACACATTACAGTGCTTTGCAAATCACACCCCTCTACTGAGATAAGCCCTAACTTACCTTTAAGAGGGCATAGTAACTTTTGAAGAAAAATTACCTTTAATGCTGGACTATTTAGATCAACATGGATAGATATAGTCTTCCACTAGTTAGAGTAGATATTATGAAGTGTGTTTATGTTCATATGTATAACTTTTATGTTAAAAAAGTTTAATATGGGTAATGAATACAGATCAATAGCTTCACATTTAGTGACTACTCTCCGTTCATTATGAAACACTGCATTTTATAGTACAATCATTCCATTTCAAGCTAGACCAATAAGCTTATTTACACTAGGGATGCAAACCATAAGTTAACCGTTTAACGTTAACAGTTTATGTAATTTAATCGGTTAACCAATTAAATGGAGAGGGGCCCGGGGACCAGGGTCACAACTGCTGTGTCCAGGGGTTAACGGTTAGGGTTGGTTAACCGGTAAGACTAATGCTTACCAGTTAACCATTTAGTATTTTACATCCCTAATTTAGACGTTTGCCCTTTGATGGATTTGCTCCAGCTGTATCCAAGATTCTACTGACTCAATGTACAGCATGCAGTAGCTAAATGGTTAAAAACTGATATCCACTAGAACAAATTTCTGGTGGAAAATGATAAAATAATTCATCCCATTGCCCAACGTTCTATCCAGAAATCTCTTCTTCTTCTCACTTCCCCCTCCTGTTTGAGACTTTGAGACAACAATAGGGGTTAAGAGTTTGCCTTTACGCTAGTAGTGTACATGAACTTCAGTTGTCCATCTGTCACGGTCCTTCAATCTGACAGAGGAAAAAGAAGCACATTCTGAAAAGACCCAAATGCGGTAGAAAATGTAGATGCCTATGTTCGCGTTTCTATTAGAAACGTGAGCCAGAATTCGTTATATGGAGCACTGAACTTACATACAAAAATCTGGCAGTGAACAAAGCAGCAGCATATAGAACTACTCGATTAAATTTGCAGTATGGAATTACAGAACTCTACTTCTAAACCCAGAGAAGGGCTTTATAAAATGGAATCTGTTTTACACAAGTTGTCTATCCGAAGAGGGTAACTCTGACTTTAATTTGAGGGTTTTTTTCCTTCCAATCTGTAGCTGGAACTACACTACACTACAACTGTGCTATTAAAGGTAAACAATACCCAAAAAAAGAAAGGCTGGAGGAGAAAGAGAGGGACAAAATAGTAAAGCACCCTCCAACCCCACACCTGCAGCAGACAGGAGACTGAGGTAGGTAGAGCAGTAAAGACATACCCCTTCAGAGGAAGTGGGGTGTGGAGTACAGCACAGTAGACTCAGGAGGGGAAAAGGAGAAAGATTCTCCTCACTTCCAAAGCTGATGAGGGAGAAAGGTCTGAGTTTTAGACACCTCATAGCTAATAGCTGAGATGAAAGAATCCCCAAACAAGGCTCAGAAACAGCATCTGGGTAAGCATACCCTCTTCCTTAGCAGAGAGGGTGGGAATAAATTTATCACAAGGGCATAGCCCCATGATTTATAAAGTCAAAGCAGTGTTTTGCTCTAGGATTATATGATCAAATGCACTGGAATAGGATTATGTTAGTTTCCTTTCCTTGACAGTTTAACTAGAGACGTTAAGAGGAGCTTATTTCCAGTCTCTCTCAAACTAGAGCATCTTGCTTTACAATTCTGGTGCAGAGACTATATTCGGTTTTTAATAGCAGGGCAAATTTGCAACATCACAGTTAAAACCCTTATTGCTTAGATTTTAATTAAAATTGTTTAAGTGAATGTGAATTTAAGTGAATGTATTTCAAACAAAAAAAACCCCAAAACAATGAAAAGCAAGGCACCCTGTGCTCATAACCCCACATTATTATACTTTTTTACAGGTTTCTTGCCCTAGACCATTTTCTGTGAGTAAGGGTAATCAAACCTCATTTTGTTATATGACAAAACAATAACTGAATTAATTACCTTGCCCTGTTTTCTGCACTCCATTACTTTCCCCTGTAATTATAAGCACATTATAATAATACTTTTAGAATAGTAATCAATTATAGTAATAAGTGGGCCCGTTAAGAAGGAAAAGCTTGTGAACTCAATCTAGCTCCAGGACCTGCACATTCCCCTCTGGAAAAGCACACAGACATTTACTGATTCCATCATATTAAAAATTATGTATGTAACTAAGCATAAACCATAAATGCAACATAATTCACTCAGATTCATAAAAATCTGCTATTAAATCATTATGCACTACCTTCTCATTACCAGTTGTATGCTATGTAAACTGACTTGCCATTTGAGACCCACATGTAATACTGTCCCATCACTTCACAAGTGTCTCAGTAGTTCAATAAACTGTATTCAGAGACCCACAAAAATGTCAATACATGAGCATGTGGCATCCATTTTAACTTCAGAAAAGCAAGTCGCTGTAGCTGCTTTTAAAGATTTTGAGTTGACAGTAAAGGCATATCAGAGCTTTAAATCTGGAAAGCCATTTCAGAACAGGAAAGATTACTTACTGGAATTTAATTGGTTATAACTCTGATCTGCACATTCGGATTCATCATGGACCAAATCCTTATTCCCACCCCACAATTAGGAAGTTAATACAATTCTTACTGTTGACTCAGAGAAAAAATTTCTATGGAAAAGCAAAGGGAAAAACTTAACTCTAGTATTTTTAAATGATATTTATGAAGTCCTAGAGAATCTGATTGCTAAGTGATTAAAAATGAATTCAGTATTTTTCTAATGATGAAACCTCCAAACATATTCTTAAGATTTCACCACATACCAATGTTATAAGCAAGCTAGTAGCAGTGGTCAATTATATCTCTCTCCTTGATGAGTATTCACTGTCTCCCCCTCCCCTTTGCAAGGTTTAAGCAAATTATTTACACACACAATTGCTATGACTGAATAATTTTAATTGCTAAGTGACATCAGGGAAAGGGATTTTTTTTTGCTACTGAAAACATTGTACTTTAGCACAGATGAAAATGTCATCGGGGGGGGGGGTTTGTTTTAATGTTATGAGGAGAACATTTGATTTTGCTTGATTTGATACCTAGCTACAACAACAAAAGCATAATTTTCTTTTACTTTTTTTGCATCGTTTTATGGAAAAAAAAATGTTAAACATCCCCGCACCTCAAGCTTTACAGGTTCCAATGTAGCTGTGAAGGGACTGGAATGGTGGAAACTGTTCCTCATTTGGGCATCAAATTTAAGACAAAGTAATTCAAGGGTCCTACCAGTCTGCACATTTTCCACACACACTTACACTTTAGTCTTGCTGATCAAGTTAGGATAACCTTTCTAACTTTGAAATTTCTGCTTAACAATGGTTTAAACAAAAGTATAAAAATCTTCCATTATGATATAAACTGCAATTCCTCCTTAAAACCAGGTTTTATAATCCTAATATTAACTAAACCTTATCATGCAAGCACCATTATTTGTTAAGGGCCTTTCTCATATGGGTTATGTGTCAAATAGATTTAACTCCAGAAATGTAACATGATCTTATAATTATTATGACTAAATTACAAGTTTTAAAGTCGACAGACATCAGAGTAAGGAGACCAGGCAATCATGGATTCAGGTTATGTACATTCTTACATACTCAGTAAAAGGGAAATTAATAGATTTTTCTCTATCAGGAGAAAATAACTGACTTCATTTCTGTTTTAACAAGTGACACCGGTTGACTAATCAAGTTGTATCTTTGTTTCATATAATGACAGTTACTAACCTCTGTAACAGATGCAAAATAAAACACTTAGCAGCTGTGAGGTGAATAGAAAAGCTGCGCTATTTAGTAGCCAAGATCTGCACTACAGGCCTTCCTCTAACACTGAAACTCATTTTCTACTGCAGGATGATGAAAAGACACAGCACAGTACAAAACCACACATTTAGCATTTAAAGATGCCCAAGGAAATACATTTTTACAGAAACAAATTCTTATGAGGAGGGGAAAAAAAGAGGCACTGTAGGAGTTAAAACAAGTCACAGGTAAATTAGAGACGAGAGCTGAAAAAGCTGACAATCCTTTTAACAGAAAGAAGCCCTTAAGACTTAGAATAAGCTTCCTTAAAAAAAAATTTTCCCCGCATGTACCTGCATTTACCATTAAGTATTTTATTAAATGTAATAAACCCAGTAAGGCACACTTTGTACAACATTAATGCATACAATAGAACCCTTATTTTATGAACTAACTGGAGACTGAGTTCATAAAAATCAAAAAGTTAATAAAATTGACCTGAAAATTACAGTAGATATGGTGCACAAATTGCAGTGTGGACCTTACAATAATGAAGAAATTAAATTTTACTGTCTGGCCCATTTTTTGTTTTCCCAGGCTGACTGACAATAGGGTTTTTCCTAGCTTGTGATAATGCACTAGGATAACAGCTTTACAAGTTTCAGAGTGGTAGCCGTGTTAGTCTGTATCAGCAAAAAGAACGAGGAGTACTTGTGGCACCTTAGATAGGGTTACCACACGTCCAGATTTCCCCAGACATGTCCGGCTTTTTGGTACTCAAATCCCCGTCCGGGGGGAATTGCCAAAAAGACTAACACGTCCGGGGAAATAGGGAGGCAGCATAAGCCAGGGTCCGCCCGGCCCCAGCACGACCCGCAGGGTCCGCAGCGCAGCCCAGCTGCCCGGCTACATTGTAGCGAGCTCGGGCGGGGGAAGGGGGGGGCGCAGCCGCAGAAGGCTGCGAAGGGGCCGCTGCTGCCCCCGGAGTCCAGGCGGACCGCGCACCCCAGCCAAGCCCGCAGGACCATGGGGAAGCCGGGCCCAGCCAGCGGCTCAGGCTTCCCTCGCGGGCGGGGACTCCCCAGCCACTGGGGGACCCTTCCTGCGGCCCCGTCACCCCGCGCGGCAGGAAGGAGGCTGCGGGGCAGGGAGTGCGGCGTGTGCCGGGGCTGCAGGGACCCACGCTGCCCCGGTCGCCACTGAGCGTCTGAAGCCCCCGCCAGGCAGAGGCTGTCGGGTGAGTGGGGGAGCAGGGCAGGCAGGGGGGTGCAGAGGCTGCAGAGCGAGGCGGAGCAGGGCAGGCAGGGGCATAGAGGCTGCAGGGGCGGGGGGCACAGGGGCAGGGCAGACGGGGGGCGCAGGGGGAGCGGGGAGCGGGGGGCACAGGAGCTGCAGGGCAAGTGGGGAGCAGGGAAGCACTTAGCAACCCCCAACCAAGATCAGAGTGGCAGGGAGGAGGGGGAATGCAGGGTGCTCAGAGGAGGGGGCAGGGACTTTGGGGAA